>NC_141150.1:6147638-6458611 GCF_053477565.2 Lygodium microphyllum | reverse complement strand
TTGTGGAGAATTAGAGTTGTAGCTGGAAAAAGTGTGCACAAGAGGGAGATAGGAGCTCAAAGTACAAGAACAAAATCTTGTTTACTAAGTTACTCAAGGTACAACTTGGGTACACTCTATCTCAAGTTTGATAGTGACCCATAGGCTATTTATATAGCCCATGCCTAGCTAGGGTTAGGGTTTTCCCTGCCCTTTAGGCTATTCACACCTATCTACCCTCATACACCCTTGCTTACAGTGGGTTCCAATGCCTATCTTCTAACACCCCCCCTCAATGCCAAGATGACATTAGATTACAAGGCATGTACGATGTTCCCCCCCTTAAACAAACGGGATGCCTTTATAAATTAGGCCACAAGAGTATTTTTAGGTAGATGGTTTAAAGACTTAAAAAAGTCGATCTTCAGATGGATTGGAGGCATAATTGGCCACCAGTTCTTTGGGTACATCAGGAATGTTGGGGCATTTACTAGTTATATGCCCTGTCTTCTTGCATTTTTTAAATTTCATTTTTTTGGGATACTTCTTCCAACAATTGTTTACAATATGTCCTTTTTTCTTATAGAAATAACATCTATTGAGAACTATATGTACCAATACTTGATCACAGGAAGTTGAAGATGCCTGACTAGTGCTGCCTTCTTTGTGGTTCCTCTTTTCTTCATCCAAATAGGATTGGATGGTACTTGCCAAGGTAGGATCTAGAATATTGGTAAGAGTGGCTCCAAGGGTAGGAAATACCTTTTTTACAACTTTTAGGAAAATAGCAATAGCATCTTCTTCATGTATTGGAGCTTGTACTGAGGCAAGCTGTGCCATAAGTCCCTTCATGTGAGGAATGAATTTTCCCAAGTCTTCTCCTAATCTATATTCCAAGCTAAAGAATTCAATTTTAAGGAAGATTTTAGTATTTTTACTAGTGGCTCCATAGAGATTTTCAAGCTCATGCCATTTTTCTTTAGTAGTATTTAGTTGATCAATATGATGAATCAATGACTCATGTAAGTGTAACATGATGATTACTTGATGATGATTACCTAGGCATGTTGGTCATCCTCTACATCAACCAGATTTGTAGAGTTTATAGCTCTAGTGTCTTGAATGAGAGGTCAATACCCTCTCCCCATCATCTTGTACTTGATAAGTACCTGCCATGGGTGGAAATCTTTGCCATCAAATTTTTGAATTTGAGGACGGACATTAGCATATGTTGTGGCCATTGGGAAGGACTTACCGCTTGCTAGAACAGGGTCAGTGTCAAGTCCCTTACAAACTTGCCACTGAATGTGGAAGCAAATCAAACAATTTATATCAAAGTTGTAACGAGGAGAAAGGTTGAAAATCATACATATGTAATATTTCAAAATATGACTTTGGTGGTCCTTTCTTATGTGAAATCTTCTTCCAAGGTTTAATAATCTTTTTAGGTTTTAATGATGTGAACCTAGACTGGACTTCAGGCTCCTCCTTGTGGCATGTCTTAGTGAACCTTGTGTTGGACAAGTACGGTCTATGATTTCAATTCTTGTTGCTGATGACTCCCAGGAAGTATAATGACACTCATCCCTTTGATTTCATTGACTAGTGTACAAAAAAATCATTCAAGATATGCAATACAGTTTTAGTGTATGATGGTCTATGTGTTTAACATTGTACACATAGCCTTACAACTTAAAGCAAAGCACTCAGTTGTTTTAATTTCGAGATAAAAACATTCAGATTATGTAAGTATTAGCAGCAATGATGATTAAACAATGTGCCTTAGTGCTTACAAGCACTCATCTGTAGCTCATGTTGCTAGAGATTATAAATGTTGGTCTTGATAAGCTTGATGATGACTTTCCAAGTGCACTAACCTCCAAGATTAGGTTCCTAGATTAGTAGCTAACTCAGAAGGAGTTAACTCAGTGATTAAAATCACTATTAATGACCAAATATTGAGAAATTTAAATTTTGAAGAAGCTTGAAGCTTCCTAACTATGGGTGCCAGAGACCCACAATTCAGGTTTGACTCTGTGGGAGCAACAGAGAAAGAGTTTCTGAGAACGCTCTTGGTTGGAGATAGCCCACTTGGGGGGCTATCAAAGCCCCATGGTGACTGCCATTAATACATCTGTTGTAGGCCGTGCTACAATACGAAATGCCACGTTGTCAAAACTGTGACATTTTTTGCATTCATGACAATGTTGCCTACCACGATGTCCAATGTCAGGGATTGACATGCCATACTAAATAATCTAGAGCTAAGGAGAAGATCTCTAGAAGAAACCAGAGGCTGCAACTACTTCTATTGCCCACACTAGTTCCTCCAAGGTTAGGGGGTCTAGCTGGCTATGGAGTTTGAAGGTCCAAAATGAGAGAGATGGAGATTGTCTTGTGCACTTAGTGGAGTTGAGATTTGAGGAAGCTGAAGAGATTAGAGGAGGCTCCAATACCATGTGGAGAATGAGAGTTGTAGTTGGAAAAAGTGTGCATAAGAGGGATATGGGAGCTCAAAGTACAAGAACAAAATCTTGTTTACTAAGTTGCTCAAGTTACAACTTCTAACTCAAGTTTGATAGTGACCCATAGGCTATTTATATAGCCCTTGCCTAGCTAGGGCTAGGGTTTCTCCTTCCCTTTAGGCTATTCACACCTATCTGCCCTCATACACCCTTGCTTATAGTGGGTTCCTATGCCTATCTTCTAACAATGCTCAGCAGTATGGGTTAGACTATGAGGAAACATTTAGCCCTATTGCCAAGATGGAAACCATATGACCAGTGATTGAATTGGCTACTGCTAAAGGCTAGAGTTTGCAGCAGATAGACATTAAGAATGTGTTTCTCAATGGTGATTTAGCAAATGATGTTTATATAGATCAGCCTGAAGGGTATGTACACCCTAATTTTTAGCATTGTGTATGCAAACTGAAAAAAGCATTGTATGGACTGAAGAAGGCTCCAAGAGCCTCGCATGCAAGGATCAATAATTACTTGCAAAGTTTGGGATTCATTGTTGGCAGGGCTGATCATAGTTTATTTACAAAAAGAACAGAGACAAAGGTTTGGTAGTACTGGTTATCTATGTTGATGATTTGATAATCACATGTGATGATGACTTGGGGATACAACATGTTATACGAATGCTGAAATCTGAATTTGATATGAAAGACTTAGGTTGGGTATTGAGGTGATCAAGGCTAAAAATAGTTTATGGCTGATGCAAAAACACTATGCCATGGAAATGCTAAAGAAATATGGCATGACTAAATGTAAACCACTAGATACACCACTTGATCAGAATGTCACGTTGGACATTAGCACTGGAGAGCTGAAATTGATTATGTGACTATGTACAGGTAGATGGTTGGAAGCTTGATCTACTTAACCATCATTAGGCCTGATTTGAGTTATGTTGTTGGGCTCATAAGTCAATTCATGTAGAAGCCCAGAAAGCCACACTTGGATGCTATTAGACGGATTATGAGATATGTAAAGTCCATTACTCTAATTTATGGGTTGTTTTATGTGGAAGATAAGCCCTTGTCACTGGTTGGATACGCGAATGCAGATTAGGCAGGATGCTCATATGATCATAGATCCTCAAGTGGTTATGCCTTTGGATTTGGAAGTGGGATGATCAGTTGGAGCAACAAGAAGCAACCTACAGTTGCATTGTCTAGCAATGATGTATAGTATAGAGATAATGCATTGGCAGCATGTGAGATTTCATGGATGCTCAAGCTTATGGCTGATTTGAACATACAAGTGGATGCTCCAGTGACCTTTTTATGCAACAATCTCAGTAGTGTACTCCTAGCAACGAATCTAGGATACTATGTCAAGACTAAACACATTGAGGTACACTACCATTTTATCAGAGAGATGGTTCTTGCAGAGAAAGTGGATCTTATGTATGTGAAGACAGATGAGCAGGTATCAAATATCTTTACCAAGTCTCTAGGTAAAGATAATTTCAGTCGATTTCAACAGCTACTTGGTGTACAGGTTTTGTCTTAAGCTTGAGGGGGAGTGTTGAGACTTCAAGCTCTTATGTGTGATCGAGAGTGTCTTAACAACTGTATCAATAAGTGTGGGACATTAAATAAGTTGATGACTCTAGGCTGTGTGTGAATGGTCTCATAGACCTTGGAGTGTTGCATTCACTTTAGATATATGTGTTATGGAATAATAGAAGAAGAAGAGAGAGCATACGGTTTTCTCTCTATTGCTCCAACCCTTCTCTCTATCTCTCTCTTAGCATGTGTTGATAGAACCTAAGAAGAGAAAGAAAATCCTTGTTTGGGACTACTCGGAAGCAATCTCCAAGCATTAGATCTCCTAGAAATCCTTGGTAGACCAAAAATGTGCACCAAACACAAGCTTCTTCTTTAGTGTTTAGACAGAAAATCTAATGGTTTCATTGGCTCTGAAAGGGGGTAAAACTACAAGGTACCTGCTCAGGATTCTCCCAAGTTTCTCCTTCTTCTTTCTCCCGGTTTGAAGTACTATTTGTTGCCTGAAAATTGTGGTCATGCACCATGCAAATTCAGAAGCCCCTTCTTTTTGTATGAGATCTCTAAAAATTTGCCTAAAATGCCACTTGCTTTTTTTCATTCACCCTATTCTAAAAGTTTCCTACTCCTTTTTAGGATATTTATAAGAAATAATATCCAAAATATCAGAAATAGACTAAACTTGTCTAATAATCTCGTATTTTGAAACTATCCATACTATGGACACTAACACTAATGACTAATATGACATTGACTCTCTAGATTAATAAGAAAGCTGGATGATGATGCACTTTAGGGTTTCTCACATTGTGTCTGTGTAGTGGCATGACAACGTGGTGATCATCCCTATGGTCTTTGACTACATTGTGTAGCACTCTTCACATTAGTTGTGATGAACATGGGAAGAACCTTTTTCGAGCTTGCCATGGAAGCCCAAGAACCTCTTGGCCTTAACCCCACCTATCAAGGATTTCTTGGGAATACTATTTGCATTTTTTAATCTTTGAGGATCTGCCTCAATCATAACATTCTCGTGTGGAGACCCCCCTGAATAGCCCTGATAGCACCATCCCTCGCCTTATGGGATTGCAATTTCCATGCAAATCCAATGTATAGATGAACAATTTTCTCAACTATTTTGCACAAGGCATGCAATGTGCACATGTGGACATTTGTTAACGGGATATCTAGAATGGATTGAGAGTTTGGTTCTTTTGTGTGTTTGTCGAGTGCCTTGTTCAAACAAGTAGATTTGAACTCCTTGGCCATGGCATGTAGTAAATGCAAGGACTCTTAGTATTAGCACCTTTTGACACATTATACATGCACTTTAGTAATCTATAACTATGTGCCACTCTACCTTATATTGTCCAAACCCTTTGAGCATTAGTTCCTCCCCTGACTATTGAGCACTTATCACCTCGAGTATAGAAGTTTGTTGAAACACTCAGTCCAACGTGTGAAAACCTTCATTGTCAACATGAAATACTCCCAGCCACTAGATGTCTTACTTTGATTGCACACTGAAGTGCATTGAGCCCTCCAAGCCTTCACCTCCCTTGGTGCGTGTGTGGCTCAAGAGCCCTATTCATCAAGATGATAAAAACTCTCTCCATTTTCTTGCCCTTCACAATTTTAGTTTCATTCAGCTTGATAATAAAAATGGCAATGCCATTTTCTTTTGCATGATCTAACATGTAAAACTTGATCACTACTCTTTGCAACATCCTCAAGTCAAAGAATATATTTACTTCCATGGGCCATTTTCTATTTTGATACTTTGTCAAAATTGGCAGTTTTCGATTTCTATGGGCCCATTTTCATCTTACTTAACCACCTCAATATTTTCTATGTGGTCTTCTTATGAATCAACCACTATTGGGTATATATATATAAATACATATATATATATACATATATATATATATACATATATATATATACATATATATATATATACATATATATATATACATATATATATATACATATATATATATATATATAAAGAATTTAAAACAACTATCATAGTTTAGCACTTTCTTCTTTCTAGGATAGTTGTCTATGATGTGAATGGCTCGCCAAGGACTTTCAAGACTCGTTGATTGATGCTAAGTCTTGTTTGTTGAACTAAAGATGTCTTTGGAAGCAAAGACCCCTTGAACCTTTTCTTCTTCAATGCCCCTTGCATAACTTTGAAGAGCTGGGTGTAGTAGAAATCCCCACCTTGTCTAGAGTGCTTTCGATGTCCTCATTGTCTAGGCAAGACCCTTGTAGGAACTTTTCAACACACTTTTCCTTGGCCTTCTTAAACCTCTTCTTGTTCAATGTGCTCCTTATAGCTTTGGAAGGAATGATATAGTTGTAAGCTTTCGATACTCTCTCCATGTTCCTTATTTCTTTGTTTGGATGGAGAATGGCCCTATCCATTACAACAACAATATCACAATGAGGAATATTACAAGTAGTTCAGGGCGAGTGATCAACTATTATTGTACTGCTACTATTCTTCTCTTGCAAACTCCTCTTCTAGGCTTGAGAGTCTCAATATTCTTCAGACTTCTCTATCTCTCACACCTTTTGAGATTTGTTTTCTTTTTCCTTGCTACAGTAGCTGGTTTTTGAGCCTCCCTATTTTTAATTGGGTCTCCTCCAATTACTTCATCATTGTAGCTCTTTCTTGGAGTAACCACTAGTTTTGCAGCTTCAATATGTTTGAATGTCCTACTCGTTTTTGTGTATAAGCTAGAAGACCTTGCTTGCCATCCCCAACAAACCCAACAATGCGAAATATGACGAGAGTGGAGGGGTGCATCTTGTTGTGGGATCCACAGGATACAATCTGCCCACCATCAATCCATAGATTGATATTCTTTCCACCCTCTGATCTAATTGCCTCGTGTACCTCCCTATTTTTAATTGGGTCTCCTCCAATTACTTCATCATTGTAGCTCTTTCTTGGAGTAACCACTAGTTTTGCAGCTTCAATATGTTTGAATGTCCTACTCGTTTTTGTGTATAAGCTAGAAGACCTTGCTTGCCATCCCCAACAAACCCAACAATGCGAAATATGATGAGAGTGGAGGGGTGCTTCTTGTTGTGGGATCCACAGGATACAATCTGCCCACCATCAATCCATAGATTGATATTCTTTCCACCCTCTGATCTAATTGCCTCGTGTACCTCCCTATTTTTAATTGGGTCTCCTCCAATTACTTCATCATTGTAGCTCTTTCTTGGAGTAACCACTAGTTTTGCAGCTTCAATATGTTTGAATGTCCTACTCGTTTTTGTGTATAAGCTAGAAGACCTTGCTTGCCATCCCCAACAAACCCAACAATGAGAAATATGATGAGAGTGGAGGGGTGCTTCTTGTTGTGGGATCCACAGGATACAATCTGCCCACCATCAATCCATAGATTGATATTCTTTCCACCCTCTGATCTAATTGCCTCGTGTACTTAGTATGTTGTGACAGACACCCAGTTTCTCTTGCGAATGGGTTCATACTCTTCTTCCATATCAATGTGGAGATGGTATAAATGTTTACGACCAGCCATGTTTGCAATTGAGTTATAAGTAGTGATCCACTCTCACAATGTCTATGTAGTTTAGAGTTTGACATATGATTTTTGATGTCGAGAAGTGCTTAAAAATAGCCAAAAATTCCAAATTTCAGGGGAAAAATAGACTTCGTCGAAGGCGATAGTTGCAATTAGTACGATTTTAAGCGGTAGTGCTCGAAAGTGCTTAAAAGACCCACTAGACAACGGTCGATGAATTTTCAAAAAAATTGGCATGTTAGATGAGACCTTGGGAGATGCCCAGCAGTGGAGGACTTTAAGACCAACATCCAAGTTTTTTCAGACCATGAATCGGACGTCGAATGATGAAATGGGGATGCCCGGGAGGCCAAGGCCAAATGTCAAGTGTGAATAGGACTTAAGAAGCCCCAAAGGGCATGCCTTTTGGGGGCTCCCTCCTTTGGGAGCCCCACAAAAAAAAATCAAAATTAATGGGGGGCGGGGGGTGCCGTTTTTTTCGACGTGCAAAAAGAATATGCCATGATTTGATGAAGAGCAGGGGCTATGGGGGTTGTAAACAACCCCCCCAACTGACTGGATGCCTTGTCTGCATTCAATCTTCACTCCTCATCGCTCCAAACTGCGCGTCAAATGGCTGCCTGGTTGTGGAGATCAAAAACCAATTTTTCTCTCTCCTCCCTCTCTCTCTTGCATAAAGACACTTCATGTGGTAAGAATCAAGAAGAGAATTGGGTGGATGCTTGTCCGGGAGGCACTAGATTGTTCCAAGAGGCTGAGAAGGCTGAAGGCTAAAGATCTATACTGAAATCCATGGTTGCTTGGTCAATACACAGTCCCAAATAAATATTCAAAAAACCCAAAACATGCAAAAAGGCGATACGCTCTATTTTATGAAAGAATTTTGCTTGTTTTTTATCGTTCATGGTCTAAATGGTGTGCACATGGGCTGAAATTTTATTTAAATGTTCCTTGCATTATGTTTGAGGGCTGCAATCACTGTTATGCAGAACCCTTATTGATTTACAACAAGTATAAATTTTTAAAACTCGAAAAAACACAAAATTTGATGGAAATTGATATTTTTTAAAATTTTGAATGGGAAAAAATGAGTGGATATGGGATAAAATAAGGAAAAATAATGAACTTCAATTCAAATGATCATTCATCAGAAAAAAACCAGAAAGTACCTATTTTCTATTAAAAATAAATAGAAAAAATAGAAAAAAAAAGGAAAAAATGGGTTTGTTGCGTTTGAAAAAAAATGGAAAAATAATATCTATGTATGTGAATGTTTGACAGGGTTGAAGCATGAGGTTAAGCCTCAGTTTGGCCCTTGTACTTTGTGTTAAAGTGTGTATTTATTGCTTTTGCATACAAAAAATGACATTAAAAACCCTCTACACCTATGCACTGTTGTAAAATTTAAACGATGAGGGGAAGGATGATGTTATACAATAGTTTAAACACTGAAATAATAAAAAGTCTGATTTTTCTCTTTATGCACAACATTTAGGATGCGGTTTATTTGAAAATAATAGATCTAGCAGCATGAGGTTTGCCTTGGTGCTAGGTTCCTACAACAAAGCATTGCGTATTAATGGAAATTCATTAAAAGGGTCGTTTTTGCACGACACATAGGTTGATTTTAAACCATAATTGTTTGTGCACAATAAGGCATTCACTTTTGCATGAATATACACATGGTATCTATTCTTAGCATGCATAGCAATTGGTTAAAGTATAAATGGCCCACGCTAGAGAGAGTAAGGCACCCAAGCTGTAGGTCTAGGCGATGGGTCCAAGGGGACAAGTAAGTGAGGACTGGTACATTCCTGGAACGATACAATATTGGTACCAAGAGCGGAGTCTGTTTCGTATGTGTTATATGTTTGAGCGACGCATCGAGGGGCCAATCCCCAAGGTGTAGGAGGGTCGTAGTGGGGCCGCGGCAATCAATTGAGGGGTGCCTCCTATGTTGCTCTATGATCGGACCTAAAACGGGCCGCCACTGGCTCATGCACTAGCCGGACCTCTATCATGCTCTCAACAACCCCACGGCCTCATGGCTAGGAGCGTTGATGACACATACATTGCCTTCCTAAACATCTTGCATTTGTATCACGTCTCATAGTCCAACTCTAACCCAATTAACACTCCTCAGAGGGAGTCCCAGCACATTACCAAATGGCACGAAGTACAAACATAGGAGGTCCTCCCACGGCTGACTGCCGCTACCTCACTGCGACTCTCCTACATCTTGGGGATTGGCCCCTCGATGCATCGCTAAACATATATGACACTTCGCACATAGTCCTCTCAAGGTATCAATTATTTCGTTCCAGGATGTACCATACCTCACTTTACTTTCCCCTTAGACCCAACGCCTAGCCTACAGCTTGGGACAACCTTACTCACTCAATATTGGTCACGATCTAGAGAATACAGGTGTTATGCATCCAGGAGGTATTGTCTGATACCTTTTATCATTTTATGCTTCATGCAAATTGTGAATGTCCATGTGCTCAAACAAAGAAAAATCAGCATTGTGCTAGTGCAAAAGCATTCTTCCAATGAATTTCTCTGACGCGTAATTACTACGTTGCACGAACCTAGTACCGAGGAGACCTCGTGCTACTAGATCCTTATTTTAAATTAACAATCGATCTATATGATATGCATAGATGAAAACAATCAGCCTTTTCTTTCTCTCAGCACTTAAACACCACTCTCATTCTCTCTACCCCCTCGCCGTTTAGATTGTGCACGATGCATAGGTTTAGGGTAATATTTTTCCATGTTTTTTGTTGTATGAAAAGCAATAAAAACTCACTAAAACATAAAGGTAGGGCTGAATTGAGGCTAAACCTCATACTTCAGACCTTGCACACATACACAAACATGAATCTTATTTTTTAGTATTTTTCGCACACTCAAAACCTATTTTTTCCTTATTTTTATCCATTTTCTCTATTTTTCTTGTATTTGTTCTGCAATATTAAATAATTGAAAATGCAAAATGAATTGTGGGCTATGGCCCTTAAGTTCATTTGCAGCAAAAACACAAATTTAGTTGGTGTGTCATATTATATTTTCCATTTATATATCAAAAACACCCCATTTTCCCCTATTTCGCGTGTTTTATATGTTTTATTTTATTACTTTCGGCCATACGACTCATGATTTTCTGGTTTTTTGATTTCAAACAGTTGGAAGACATTGCAAATAACATTATTATCAATTTATAGCCCATATGAACGATGTCTCATGTATCAAATAGCATAAAGAATCAAATTTTCTTATAAAAACGCATTACCAATTGTATTTTCAGGTTGCGGGTTTTTATGCCTCATTGCGGGATTGATTTCCATCCACCATTAGTGCTCATGATGACCCACAATCAGCAATCTTCATTCCTCTTGAACCACGGAGCAATCCGGTCTTCATTGGACAAGCATCCGTCATCCATTCTTCTTCTTCTTCTTCACCACACGAATCTGCCCTTAGAGGAGAGAGAGAGAGGAGAGAGAAAGACTGATTTCTATTCTCTCTCTATAGTCCACCATTTTGCGCGCGAAGGACGGCGATACAGAGCGAAGAAGTAGTGGAGCAGCCTTGCCTCATCATTGTTATGGCTTCCTAACAGCCATGAAATCAATTTTTTGGGGGGGGGCACTGTTTTTTATGCGCTCGCAGCTGCCTTCACGACACGCCCTCCTCCTATTTCGTTGAATTTGGGGGGTGCCCCCTTTCAAGGGCACCCCTTCATACCTCAAGTGGCCACCCTTCCAAGTTTTGACCGGTCTTTTGGCCCTTTGCGCGTCCGGCCTCCGAATTCAGTTCTGAAAATTTCTATGAGCTCGTCCTGGCATCCCACATTGACTAGGAGCTCCATGGACTGACACAGGCGCATGGAAAAATTACTAAAAATTTGGAAGTGTCGCATGGGCGCCTTCAAAGTACTTGACGCTTAAAATCGGAGCCGCCGCCTTTGACGTTGAATATTTTTCCCTTGATATCCGTAATTTTTAGCTATTTTAAGCACTTATTGGCATCAAAATTCCGCTCTCATTGGCGACCACGGGATAGGGCGACTTAGCCCGTCGAATCCCACAGTAGATCTGCACAAAACAACCAAAGGAAGCATCAAGCTGATACAAAATAGATACATACTAAACACAACACAATGCTCACCCTACCCCCTGATAAAACCAAGGCATGACATCCACAAGGAGTAGGCCTAGCATAATCTGATAAAAGGTCCGAAGCTAGTCACTAACCAACTGCTCCAACATGGCCAAACTAAAAAGAACTGTCAAAGAGGTTGCCTTAAGTGGTGGTATGAACTACCTACCTGACTAAGGACAACACAACTAGGAGCTCCTATTAGGCGAGGACTCTTATAGCCTGATCAAGAAATATTTTCTTTTAATGCATTTCTTCTTTTAGGATTTTTATTTTATTGACATACTCGGGCATGTAAAAAGGAGGGATCTGAGCGTAGTGACCCAAGGAGAACAGGGCATCGGCCTCAGGACCTGTCTCGGTACCCAAGAACCTACCAAGCCCTCGCAAGGCAACACTTAATCCTTTTCTGACGCTCACTTTTATTTTCACTCCAACCTTCCTTAATTTCTTCTTTTCTTGCAAGATGCCACCCCTAGGAAGACAAGGCATCGGCCCCGATTCTGACTCGTTCCCAGGAACCTACCAGGCCTTCGCAAGGCAATGATCAACTGCTCATAAATTTTTTTCCTTTTCTTTTCTATTTGTAGGGGTTAGAACCCCTTTTTACACACCTCTGTATTTATATTTTCTCTTTAGGTATTCAGGGTTATTCCTTCTTCTTATCATTATCATTTTTCTTCTGCAGGCTTCCCTAACGGCCTCACAACTAACAAGAACTCCTAGAACGGCCGCCTAGCAGGCTAGCAGAACAGGGTCACTAGAACTCCCTTCTAAAACAGGTCCTTCAATGCCTGACAATGTCTTTACAGGAGGCAACAACTACTCAAACCTCCCTCAGACATACTGAACCTAAACCTGGGACTTCATGCCTTGGACGCCGGTCCCCAATAAAACAAAATCCCCTACAAGTACACAGACACATATAGCATAAAAACCACAGTACTTATAAAGGAAAAATATCACCTGGATAGGGCCACAAGAAGCTTCCGCGCAACAAAAGGCTCCTTCCAAGCTCTTCTTACGAATATGTCTAGCACAACACTAAAACAAGAAACCATTAACCGTACCTGCACTAAACAGAAAACTGGCCCTCTTGGCCTAATGAAATAAAACACTTCACCACAAAAAAGAATCGGCCCTCTTGGCCTAACTAAATAAACCATTCAAAACCTTGCAAAACGGGCCCTCTTGGCCTAACGAGATCAAACAAAATAGCACCTACACATCCCTCCCTGAAATAGTGCGGATATACAATAATATATTCCCTTCCAAGGAGGAAAAATAGGCTCGTAGCCCTAAACTAAATGCATAAGGTTATGACCCATCCCTCCTGCATAGATAGCAAGAGGCGTACGCATAACATGTCGTCTTATTAACCTATGGGTCCAAGATAATAACAGTAGATTGGTCTCAGCTACTCTTTGCATCACCCATATCAACCATTGTCTGCCATATATTGCATGCTCTGATAACATACCCCACAAGCGACCGGGTCCTGTTTCATCATTGATCACAATATCCAAACTAGGACCACAATTAAAGAAGAGGTCTTCTTCATAAGCAAGGTTTGCCAATGAATCCGCAAACTGATTCTAGTGACGTGGAATCAGTTGAAAAGATACTCTCTCAAACTCTTCCAATAGGGTCATCGCAGTCCGATGATACATACAAAGAATGGGATTCCGCACTGTGTATGTCCCATCTAGCTGATTCAGGATCAACTGGGAATCCCCTTTTACTAACAACCGACGAATACCACCTTGTTTGGCAATATGTAATCCCATAATCAAGGCTTTATACTCCACCATATTGTTAGTGAATCCTACCTCGAGATAAGCAGCTAACTTCATCGTAACTCTACATCGGGGATCTCGGATTACTACTCCAAAACTTCCTTTTTTATTAGGGCCCCTGGACACTCCATCAAAATATAATGTATATGTCCACAATGGGTTTACACAGCTTGCCATCACGAACTCCTCTATTCATAGTTATGATAATCAAAGTTTAGCATATTGAGAGGATGAACTGACGGCTCCATCCCACCTTCTTCATTGAACTCAACAGGGATACTTGTCAATAGTCGTAAACAATGATGGCAGAAAACTTTAATCTCCCACACAAAGGTTCCGTCTTCTTGCTCAATCACTTCATATCCTTTGCTCCACCAGATGAGTTTCCCCTGATGGTATCTTTGCTCCAGATATGGGTGCTCCAAATAAGGAATTAACCGACCCATCAACCGACTTTAAGCTCTTTCGTAGGTCTCAAATCATCCCTAGCATGGACCTGCAATGCATTTCTTCTGTATTAGCATACTTATAAATAATAAGGTTTAATCTTATTAAGATTAACCTTAATTTTAAACTCTACTCCCTGTAGATCAGCTAATAGGGCCGTAGACCTATTCTTCCCTAACCTAACAATCTTGTAGGGACCATCCCATTTAGGTTCCAGCTTCCCTGGAAACAGCTCCCTACGCGCATCATAATAGAGGACTAACTGTCCTTTTTTAAAGGTATATTTCTTCGCTCTAAGGTCATGTAACTGCTTCATTCGACGTTAAGCTACCTCCTGGTGTAATAAGCTCTGCAACTTCAGCTCATCCAGGTGGGCTATAGTCATGAAACGTTCAAAAAGGGAATCCTTATCTCCCAAAGAATGGTTAATTGCAAATTGTATGGTCGGCAATTCGATTTCAAGGGGTAACACACACTCTTCCCCATAAACCAATTTGAATGGGGTATGGCCGGTAGCTCGCTTGAATGTGGTATTATACGCCCATACTGCCACATACAACTTCTTATCCCAGTTTCGTTTCTTCTCAGAGACTATCTTAGACAAGATACCCACAAGCTGTTTATTAGTACTTTCAACTTGCCCATTTGCTTGCGGATTATAAGGAGTTGTTTTATTATGCTTGATCTGCCAAGCTTCTGTCAAGCTTTTGATCACCTTATTCAGAAAATGGGTTCCACGGTCCGACACTAATTCCCTCGGTGGACCAAAGAGGTAGATAATCTGTTCTAACAGGAAATTTGCAGTCTCTTTTGCATTGTCCTGCCTCGTCGCCCGTGCTTCTAACCATTTTGTAAAATAATCAGTGGCTACTATAATGTACCTCTTTTGGGTAGTAGACGACGGGGTAATGGGACCCACAAAATCAATGCCCCACTTCTCAAATGGAAGGATAGCCATGATAGGCGTAAGTGGGCGTTTCCTATTCTCTCTACTATCATGCCTTTGACAGGTATCACATCTCTTTACATACTCAAAAGAATCGTGGAAGATAGACGGCCACCAATATCTAGCTTGTAAAGCTTTCTGCACCGTCAACCATCCCGCAAAGTGCCCCCCACATGCAGAGTCATGGCACTCTTCCAAGATAAAAGAAACCTCATCAGGCATCACACATCGGCGGTAGATATCATCAACACCCTGCCGATATAGCGTCCCTGCGATCAAGGAAAAATTCAAAGCCTGTTGTTTGATTTTTCTCTTTTCAGACTTTGATAAACCAGCTCCCATCTCTTCTGTTGATAAATAATGCATAATAGCAGGATACCAAGATGGAATAGAAGCTGTATCAATTTTAAACATTTCCTCAATATCACTTCCTTCAGCCAAAGTCTCTTTCGGCTCCCCGAAATCCACAAGTCATTCCACAATACCCTGCAACCTCGGTGGCTTACTCTTAATCTCATAATCGAACTCCTGCAAAGTGATTAACCACTTTGCCAAACGATCAGGCGGCTGCAGCTTGTTCATAAGCAATCTAAGTCCTTCCGCCTTCGTATAGAACACTACCTTTTCATAGAGGATATAGTGCCTGAATTTCTTAGTCCCAAAGACTATCGCAAGACACAACTTCTCCATGTAGGTATAATTGATCTTTGAAATGCCCAATTTTCGACTAGCAAAAGCTATCGGATGATACTACTTTTCCTCCCATATTTGGGCTAAACAGCAGCTAATACTATTCATAGTGGCTGCTGAAAATATATAGGACACCTCTCCTCTTTTAGGTGCTTTTAAAACGGGTGCTTTTACTAGCTCCTGTTTCACATCCTCAAAAGCTACCTTACAAGGGTCGCTCCATTAAAATAAACAGCTAAAGGATAATAAATTCGTTAATGGCAACGTTCTTTCTGCCAAGGCATTTATAAACCTCCGATAGTACCCTATCGACGATAGAAAGCTATGAACCTCTTTCAGAGTGCGTGGTGGACTCATAGATACTATGACCTTGATCTTTTCAAGGTTAGTTGCTATCCCTACTGAACTGACCACATGGCCCAGCAATAGCCCATAAGGTACGCCAAAGACACACTTCCGTGGGTTAAGAGCAATACAAAATTGTCTGCAACGCTCAAAGCATTTTCTTAAAATAATCAACATCCTTTCCCTTACAATGGCTGCCTCCAAATCATCAATAAATACTTTCAACTCATCTGGGGAGATGTCACCAAAGGTCCTGTCTGCTGTTCGTTGCCATGATCCAGGTGCATTGCATAAACCAAAGGCCATCACATGGTATGCAAAAGTACCAAAGACAGTAATAAAAGTCGTTTTCAGCTTGTCTTCCTCTGCAATTGCCATCTAGTTGTATCCTGCAAAGCAATCCATAAATGAATATATTTCCCTACCCGCTAATTGATCCAAAATTTGGTCAATAAATGGCAAAACGGGTAGTAATCTTTAACCGTCTGCTTATTCAACTCTCTAAAATCCACACATAGTCGGATCTGGTTGTTTTTCTTCTTCCTAATAACGACTGGGGAACGCCATTCTGTGTGTTGTACCAGGAAGATTAAACCAGCTTTTCTTAGCTTTTGTAACTCCTCAAACAACCTGTCCCTCAGTTCAAAAGGCATACACCTTACCTTCTGACGCACAGGACGACTGCCTTCTTTTACAAGAATAGTATGAACAGCCAAGCTGGGAGGAATGCCTCTCAGCTCATCATAACTCCAAGCAAAGATATCGTGGAATTCTTGAATCAAGGACACATAGTCCTCCCTTTCTACTGAACTGAGCATAGAACCTAATTTAATTAGCCGCGAATCATTCGGCGTGCCAAGGTCTAACTCAATCACATCTGCGTCTCTTATCCTATATTGCGGCTCTATCGGCTCATTTAGAGTTATCTGATAGATATCCTCTGTAGTGGACCCCTCTTTAGATTCGTCCACTGGATGATGTCTCACTACCAGATGGATCTTCTGCTGTTTCTAATTCAGTAGAAGATAAAGGAGCTCTCTCACTTTGAGGAGACTCGGGATAAGCATCGACTATTACTCGATTAGCACCTCTACCTAGAACTACTCGACCGGCGGGTATATCGACAGTCTATTTGTAAGACCCAAGGCCTCCCTAGCAAAACTCGATAGCTAGGACGTCATGCAAATCTGATCACCCTAAAGTCCAAAAAGCATTCTACACTTGCCACTGTAACATGGACCTTAGTAACGCAACCTTTTGGTTGTCTTAGACTATCATCAGCCATTCTCAAAAGGGTGGAGCTGTCTTTCTAGATGCCTAGACCTAGCCTCTCCATCAACTCTGAACTCATGATGTTGACGAAGGATCCAGTGTCTACAATGGCATGTTCCACTAATATTCCATCTACATAAGCTGGAACCCTAGGGCAGTTCTCTTCAGCATGGTCTAACCAATCTTCCCCTACTCGTGCTATGCCCAAGGGTTCTACAATGTACCCGATACGTAGGATCTTCTTGAATTCCTTGTGTACTCCTAGAGATGATCAATTGCAAGAGGTTCACATCTGGTTTAACTTCGCAAAGAGAACTCGCTAAATCGAAGTCATGATAAGTAGCCAAAGCTCTCTTTTCTCGCCAAATCATCCTCTCTTTTGGTCTTTGGACCGATTTTGGTGCTTCTTTCTTAGCTCTTGCCTTCTTTCTGGGCCCTTCCTCATCCTTCTTAGGGTCGCCTTTCAAGGTTCAAGAGCATGTAATTTTGTGGATACTAGCTACACTAATGGATGCCAAAACATACTAGATTGTGGGAAGAAGGTTAGCTTAGCCAACAATGGCAAAATTATTTATTTAAGAAACCTTGGATGGAATATCTAAGTACTTCAAGTGTGTTGTCTAAGAACATGTCACATGTGACCTTTCCATTAAATCCACCTAGAACTATAAGTTCTAGGGTACAAAATATGCCTTTGAATTCATACACCTTGATTCTAGCTTATCTGATGCAAATGGCAATGCCATCTATGTCTCAAACTTTGCCTACTTTAGATGAAGTTAATGTAGCACATATCAAAATAAAGTACTTAGGTAAGATTAAAAAAGAAATAATGGGTGAAGTGGAAGCTCCATTGACGGAATTTTATTCGATATAATAACACAAGATACTACTTTCCAATAACCTTGTTAAGACCAAAAAATGGGCCCGATATTGGCTCTAAGGCTCTAGTCACACCCCTATGCTCAACCAAACAACCCCACGGCCTCATGGCTAGGAGCACATGGAGGCTACACACATTTATTCAACTTAGATATGCATTCGTACCATTCATAGTCCAATGAATCTCTTCCCAACTTCAAGCAATTGGAGTTTCCAAATAAATTGGTGTCTAGCACCTCATATCATATACACAGGGCGCACCCCGCCAGTAGATTGATATGACCCCACTATGGCTCTCCTTGTTCTAGGAGATAATTCAATCCTTACCATATCAGGTCCCAAAACAAATATACTATCCTACAACATGGGACTCCTTACACTATCAATGTGAGTCAATGATTGTAATCATCAAGTCCAATGCATCCAAGATTTTTTTTTCTAATACAATGTATATGTAATGCAAGGCAAATATGAATGCCCTTAAGTGCACAAACATGCAAATTTATAGATCAAACAACGTGGACTATGCATAAGCATTTCTTTTTTTGACTTCACTCTAATGCACCGAAGTGATTCGTGCTACTAACCTTCTTTAAACACTTAAAATGAATGAATCGTACAGGTCAAGATATGCATTTACTCCCCATAACCCTTTCCCTTATCGATTATCATTTTGCATTCGTTGGTAGGTGTAAATAGGATTTTTTATGTATTTGCGTACATAAAAAGGTAAATACATTCATAATTTTTTGTAATTTTTGGTGCATAAAATCTATTTTTTCCATATAAAACTCAAAATTTCTTGATTTTTATTCATTTATCTTATTATTTATTTTTTTTTCTAAATTTCAAAATGTAGAGCTTGCATGAACCAAGATATAGAATTATACTTTAAATGACTCCATGTGAACACCAAAAGAACCATGAAAATGCATAAAACACTCAGATTCTCCAAAATTTTGCAATTTTTGCACTGTGGGGTCTCTTGATTCTTATTTTAATTATAAAACAGCAAGAATCGACTAAGAATTCTAACTTTTCAAGCATTAGAAATCATATTCAATCATTTTTCAAATTATATGTGAAAGATTAATTATAAAATAATAAAAATGAGAACTTATCTATTTTATTTGCAATGAAATCGTATGTATTTAAAAGTTGTGAAGCCAGTAACACTCTTCCATGGCCACTGATGCATGCCCAACCTTTGATTTACGCTACATAACACTTCAGTATCATCATGCATCCAAAATCTATCACTTCAGTCCACCCCTCTCATACATAAATTGAGCCATAGGAACAAGGTGCGGAGAGGAGAAAGAAAGACGAGAGAGAAATATTGAGATAAGAGATTTTGATTCAGTGCACCATTTTTTCCATGGTCTGTGGCGATACGGAACGAAGATATTCTGTATCTTATCCCCCATACAATTTCTCTCATCTCCACCCCAATAGTTGCAAAATTAGGAAATCAATGGATTTGAGGGGGCGCAAAATAATTTGCATCCCCACTTCACTTGAGAAAAAATATTTTTTTAAAAGCCCCTAGCTTATTAAAAGTGAACTGGTTTAGTTGTTTCATATTCACACTTCTCAGAAGTGGCTACAATGGCATAGACAAAGAACCAAAAGAGCTTGGAATCGCAAATTTGGCTTAGACACCTGGCTTCATGTCATCAAAATCTATCAATTTGGCCTCTGGCACGCTTGTTCTAGCTCTTGGATCCGATAGCTAATTCATAATGTCAAACCATGTGGGGATTAAATGGGGATCAAACAGACTCTGATCGATGAACGTGGACTAGCATTGGGCTCCTGGCAAGATAAAAATCTAACTAGGAAAACTCAAGATGATTGATCCACAATGGTCTCAATTTCCATGGAAATTTGCTATTTTATGCCTCCTGAGCCACTTTTACGCTAAAAAAATGGACCTCAAAACCCAACTCTCATTAGTGACCACATGATACGGTGACTCAGCTTGTCGAATCCACGAACTGATATGCACAAATAACAACCATAAAAAGCATCAAGCTGCCACAAAAGAAAATATTCAACAAAGTACAAGAATAGTTTGATAATATTTGTATGGAGAAGAAATTGTAGAGCGGTAGTCTAGTCGAAGTTAGTGATAGAAGAACTTTAAGGCACTATCAATAGCAAAGGCTATAAAAGGAGCTAAAGGGAAGTGATGATGGTTACATTGAGCTATGGTGGCACAAGTACATAGCTAATTCACCCTCATATACATAACAACTAACTTGTATATTTAGCTTTCATTGTATCACTCTGATGGTAGCCATGGTTGTCTAGTCTATAACTTGTATTTCCCTAAGTGGTTACACCTTGGAATGTATTGATTTTCTTGAGTCTTGTTTATGCTTATGATTGTCTCCTTGAGAGACCATGATGCTTTATATTAACTGACTGTGGTATTGAATATATGAGCATTGCTTTTTTGTCATGTATTATCTATGATTGTCCATTTTGGTATTGTTTCTTTGATATGATGTGATTGTTAAATTTGTGATGTTATCATATGATTAAGTCAAGTCTGAGTATGTTACAACTGCCATCCCATAGAGTTGGTGCAATCCAGTTGTTCATGGTGACCACAATCTTAAATTTAGACCCAATTACACATGGCATCCACACTGATCCTTCCCACGCATGTAGGTTTGCATGGACATGTGCTCTCATGGTCTCCTAAAGGATGTCTAATATATGTTTTCACAATAGTCTAGGAGTGAGCATCGATGTCGGGTACCATCTCCTGAGGATACTTCATTCCTTAGTGATGACTAGCCATCAAAGAACTCCACTCCACAATCCCACAAATAGTACTTGCTCTTTTTTCCTAGGCCTTGGGATGTGCCTCTTGGTTTGCCAATCACTCTTTTGATGCCTTTGAAGCTAGCAGGGTGGATGTTTGCATTAGCTAAACTACTAGTGTTTTACCCATTCCACCTTATGATATTCCAATCCATAACTCGATGGCTACTTAGTTATGAATTTTGTTTCCAAAGTTTTTTGGCTCATCAGTCGAGGACCTAAAAATCTTCCTTATGCAATTTGAGGTGGCATATATAGTCAACTTCCCTGCCCAAGTGGATCCAACCTATAAGGTGGCAGTATTTGAGTCATTGATGTGGAAAAAGGTGGTGGCTTGGTTCACAGCGAAAAACAACTATGCCAAGGCAGCATTCTACTTATGCTTCCTACCAGAGATGCATGGAAGTTAAAGAGACTTTGTAGTCTCAAATAATGTTGTGCTGCAATCTAGAGCTATATAGCTTAATTTAAAGTCTCAAGAGGGTGAATACCTCCAAACACACGACCCACTAGTGAAATGTTGCACTCCCTATATATGCAAGGATTTAATCTGGATGTCCATAAAGCGTTGGATTTGGAAGATCTATCCAATCATAACATGGAACATTTCTATTAGTGTGTTCTTCACATTGGAATGTTTCTAGCTAAATAAAAGTCAAAAAATGGGAGGAAATAGACTAATTCTCTGCTGATAAACCCGTCATATGGAATCTAGTGATTTAGATATGAATTCAAGCCTAGAGAGAAAGATTAGTAATTAGAATAGGACTCTAAGGATGAGAAATATGGGAAGCCCATAAAGTCAAAGAGGATAGACAAGGGCCACAAACCCTCAAAGGGCGCTCCAAAACCAATAGTCAAAACCCTCTAGTCTACCAAGTACAATAGTCTGGGTCATTTGGCAAGACTATAAATGTAGTCTCAATCTTCAATGGTGTGGCATATGCCATATGGCTAGCCACAACACAGGGGTTTTCCAATATAATACCATGAGTTAGAAAAGGGATGCCCTGGGGCATGGCAAGGTGTAGGAGTGCAGCATGCCAACTAGCAAGGTGTGGGAGGAGTGCAATTTGCCAATTCAAATACCATTGGTCCATCAATAACATCTATACTTGCAGCTTCTTACATGCAACAAGATTACCTCTCCTAGTATGGGCATGGAGGAAGGAATTGAGGAGGCAGAGAAGGATATTACCACCCCTCAAATAAACAATGTCTATTTTGCATATAGGAAGGACACTAGCAATCAAAGTGTCTAGAAGCTCAACAATATGATGCTCAAGAGTGGCAAAATTAGAACCAAATCCCTTGCCATCTATTAATATGGTGAAAATTAAAGAGCTATCTCATCCAAAAGTCAATGTGGTCACCCGATCAAGTAAAAAGCTAAAAGGAATAGCAAAGAAGCCCATAGGAATTTCTTGGGCAAAGCAAGAGAAAGTCTACCACCAAGTGGTTGAGTGGATGACAGGTGGTGACTCCTATATTAGAGCCAAGACCCACAAGAGTAGAAGGAACTGAAGGAAAATCAATAGAGCGAGGTAGAATTTGCAGTTGAATCCTAGTTCAAAGATAGCACCCGTGAGAGTAGAAGGGACCACAAGAACACTAATCACAATGCAAAAGCCATATCTGTTTGGAGGAAGGATCCATGAGGGCAGAAGGGAATTGGCCAGTACCAGAAGCTAAAGTGTATTTTGCTTCACATGCAGTCCCAATAAGCTCAAACACATAGACATCTTGATCTCCATTACTATTTCCTTGGGAGATTTTTTAAATTTGGTCCCAAAACTCAAGGACTACTTGATGTAGATGATTCAAGTGGATTATCTTGTACTACTACTAGAACTATAAGTGGTGGCCCTAACTCCATCCACACTAGAGGAGGAAATTTAGAAGGTGCAATAAGAGTTGGATGGTCTCACCAAGATCCTTATCAAACCCTACTATTTTAGTAATATCTCTTTGATTCAAAGGTCGAGTAATTCATAATGTCTTGCTGATACTAGTTCAAGAGTGAATCTCACCATAGTGGCCACTTATTGGCATTTTGGACTGATGAACTAGGAACCATTCCCCTTCCTAGTCCAAATGGGAAAACAATAAAGAGTGTGCCCACTTCTAATTACATGATTAGTCGTAATGGAAGTTGCAAATGTCCCATTCCTAATTTCCTTGGTTGTATTGAGCATGGAGCATGTAGGTGAAGATTACTACCTCTTGGTTGGACCGTCCTAGTTGTGAGAAGCATGGGTCAATCATAATTGGGATTGTGACTCGCTGTCGATGTCACAATAAAATTAGCTTTTCTTAAATAGAATTCTATCTCCATCAAGTAGCTTGCAAACAAGTAGTCTCGCAGAGATTGTGAACATGGTGGATGGCTTGGATGATGATGAGGAAGTTATACTCCTAGGTAGCCAATGCACACTTGGAATTTTCTTGTCAAGTGGACATCATGTAGATCATTCAACAGTATTTGGATCTACATTCCCCACTATATCTTGCCTAGGAGCTAGTACTAGCATAGGATCTGATTTTTCAAAGTATAAAAATCCAAACTCCGAACTCTAAAGTAGAAGCAGCTTAAGCTATGGCTATAACCAAATCAAATGAAGGAGAAGTGCTCAAACAAGAAAGAGAGTTTGAAGCACAAATGCAAAAGGTAACTAGGATCACAAAGGATGCTCTTTCTATAGTGTATTTTGGTCTAAATGAAACTAAGCCAGTAAAAATTAGTACTCACATCCTCAATTCTAAGAGTAGCTCATTACTCTCCCAATAGAACTAAGAGATGTCTTTACAAGAGATTATGCTAACATGAAAGGATTGGATCCTCCATTCTATCACCACGATGATACCTACACTTCCTAGCCCACTCAACTAGAGAAAGCTTGACTTCAAGTCTTGCTATCCTCTAGTGATACAATCCTCTCGGGACCAAAAGCATAGTAGAAAGTAAACCTCATAGACAACTAGCTAGTCTACTAACATTAGCATTGGATTCCCCATCCGAATTGTCCCAATCCCAATACCAACATGCATCCCACCACCAAAGTAATCATCACAATCAAGTTCTACCTTGAAATCATCTAGCATTGTCTAAATTATGTGGCATTAGGAATTTGCTTTGAACCATCCTCCAACGGACCTCAAGCACTTAATTTGCACACTTATGAGCTTTTGAACCAAATTTTTAAAATCCTGAAAGTGAGAAAACACCTCACTTTTCTCCTTCACGAAGTACATTAATACCTTGTATGATATAAATAAAGGTTACATAATACTTACATCCAACCATTGATGTAGTATTTGTAGGATCCCCATACATCCAAATATACAACATCAAGCAAATGCCTACTTGCATGTTTCTCATGAGGAAATGCATGCCTTGCATGTTTTCCAAATTGGCATGCTTTGCAAACTTTTTGCAAATCAGCCACTTTGAACTTAGGCAAGTTTGTCACAATTTCATATGAATGCATATTTTTCAATGGATGCACATTTACATGGCCAATATGTTTATGCCAAATGTCAATATTAGCCACAACTCCCACACCTTGTGTAAACATAGTAGCCTTTAGCTTGGGTAAATTTATTCCCAAGGTAAACATCCTTTCCAAATGCTTACCTTTTACAACTAGTGGACATCTGTTCCTGAAATCTTCCATAAGTAGCCAGTATGGTTCAAAGTGGAATACATGTTTAAACGTTTTCCTAATAGAAACCAAGTTCTTTCGGATATTAGACACATGCAACACATTAACCAAACACTTATAAACTTTTCTATCCTACATAAACAATGGGACACTCCCAACATGAGCAACACGATGCATTCTATTGTCATTTGTTTTCACAAAACTAGGCATTTGAAGATTTTTCATTTTTCTCATGAGACATCATATACTTACAGGCACTTACATCCACATACCATACATCATTAGTCATTATTGTTGATGCATTTGCATTTAGTGCATTCATTATGTGCTACCTAACAAACAACTTCTCATTATCAACCTTATTACTAGTAGATGTATAATTGTAAAATACTATCTATCATGTCCAATATCTATAAAATGTTTGTGACATGATAAGGTTTGCAGAGTTTGTGAATCTTACCACATTTGTATATGAGCAGTCTCAAACTCCCAAATAGAGGCCGAAACGTGTCCAAAACATGAATCCAATCACACATGCTATAACCGAAGGTCTTCATACTCCCTCAAGCAGTTTAAGATTGCGAAGAAGGCTTGTCAATCAAAGATCATATGAGAAATATTTCCACATCGGTACTCCACAATAGGGTTTCCTTGTAGACTCTTGCGTATGTGGCTCATAACTCCTTATTTGAATGCCACTCAAATACCATGAAAAGATGGGGATAGAAAGAGGAATCTTGAGCTCTTGCAAGACACAAAACACATAGAGAGAATGCACACAAGATAGGAAGCTAAACCCTAGTCTTTCTTCTACACTATATGAGTCTATTACAAGTAAGAGAGAGTATAACATACATAATGTACAAGTAGTCCATGTGAATACACTAAGTAGAAAGATGACTAGATAGATATCCCATAGCTCACATATGTGGACCCTAACTAACGTCTAGCTATAAAGTATCACTAGAATTATATGATGATGTAGGTATTAACCATGTCAATGATATGAATGAGGAAATGGTCATTGCATGTGTTTTAGCTTGTATACATCTCAACATCCCAACTACTGATGGCTACCCATATCAATACAAAAATGGGCTATTCTAGTTCTGCATGCTCTATACAACAAAACATAACTTCTCTATTCCAAAATCACAAACTTTCAAATGGGAAGACACTTTCTTTGATTTCAAATTATCATTTCAGCATACTAACAGATACATCTCAACATATCTTGCATTGATGAAGAGTTGTGAGAGCTTCAAAATTTATGAACTTTGATTCATCATTTTCCTTGCTCTACAAATCCTTCTAGATTTCCACTAACTTGAGTCCATGCATTCAACATCTATCCATAATACATATTCCTTGCCACATACCCAATTTCAAATGTAGAGACCCTTTACTTCCATTCTTCTCTGGTGATGGGAAGCCTCACGCAACAATTAACATACATCACTCTCAACATGATGAAGAACAAACCTCTGCTGTCTTTCACTCATATCCATACATCAAAACTCATTTTCATACTCTATGCCCCACACAGCAATAGAAGAAAACAAGACAAAAGGAAGACTCTTATTATCGTCATCTCAAAACTGAGAACTCGCATCAGCCCATTGACTTTACCAGCCCTGCCATCATGCTCCACCACTCCAATAATTCAACCTCACGGTCTCTTTCTTCTAAAAACTTGTTCTTCTTCTTCTAAGCTTCAGATTTCACCCTTCTCTTCAAGCTACAAGATTCTTCTCTCTCTCTCTCTCTCTCTCTCTCTCTCTCTCTCTCTCTCTCTCTCTCTCTCTCTCTCTCTCTCTCTCTCTCTCTCTCTCTCTCTCTCTCTCTCTCTCTCTCTCTCTCTCTCTCACACATTGATTGAACCCCCCTCTCCCTTTCTTCTCTTTTTCCTTTTCTTAAAAAACTCATCACATTTTTGCTTTTTTTCCTATTTTACTAAGTTGCCCCTTGCTTCCCCTTAGTTGCTAGATGGCAAATATGCCCCTTGCCACATACAATTCCACTCGGGGACTCAAAATCGAAAGTGAGAACACATTTCTTTCTCTTCCTACATGAGAGGCGTGTCTCAAAACTAAAATATCACAACCATGTGTCGAGCATGCACGGTACCACTTGGGATTTCCATCTATAAACCCAACTCTCGCTACAATTAAGTGTTAGAAAGATTTAAAAATGATATTTGCATGTGTTACCTCACTTGACTCCATGCAGCATTATGCCCTAGTCACTTATTTTCATCCACCATGATTAGCCACCCCCTAGTTTGGTACACAAAGTGTGAAAAAACCTTTATTAAAAGCTTCAAAAAAAATCTGACAAAGACAAAGTCCTTTTCCTTAAAATCTCCCTTATAGGGCACTACACAAAACAATTCATAACTTTCGGATCACCAAGCTTAAAAAAGGAAAGTTGTAGCTCTCTTTCCAATATATAACTCTTTAGAGAAACTTAGAGCCAAATTCTTTGATCTATTGTCGTGAAACAGCTCTACACATCCTACATTCCTAAATTTCTGCATACAGTCCACTTCAGACATCGACCTTCCAAAGACCGTAACTTTCACATTCTCGTTTGGATCAACAACGAACTTGGCAGAGACCTTTATAAGTGTAAAATAACACTTTAAATATGTCGTCCATTATTTACAACCATCTGATCAACACTAGATTTTAGAAAATTGAATCTGCCCCAAATAGTAAACTGGAAGCAACCTACTTTATGTATAGTATGTACATTACTTACATCCGCTTTAGTTAAAGGATTTTGCAGATATATTTCTTTAGATGGAACCCATTGATTCTACTATTGTGAAGAGTCCCATCTAAATCTTGTAGCAAGTAAGTGTCATTTTCAAACTTCTGCTTGATGAGGAAAGGTCCTTCCTATCTAACTCGAAACTTGGTTTGAAAAGTGGAGTCTAAGCTATTGTCATATCTCATAACCAACATTCCCTCTGCAAGATTCTTCTTCTTTAATTGTGTATTGAACCATTCCCTCCTCTTCACAATCTATTTTTCATAACAATCCATTGCTTGTTGCCTATCCAACTATAGGATATGCAAGTTCATTCCTCTATCAACTCCCAATTCTATTAGATCTAATTGATCCTTTCTTACAAACTCCATCATAGGGAACATGACATTCATAGGTAATAAAGCATCTTGACCATATACTAACTAAAAAGGGGTGAATCATGTACTTTTCTTCTGTACTTTTCTACAAGCCCAAAAAGCTTGATGTAGATAATTGTCCCAATCTTTAGGATGATCTTCCACCAGCTTAAAGAGAATCATCTATAACGTTCCATTGAATGCTTCCACCAGTCCGTTGCACTGAGGGTAATAAGGAGTAGCAAATTTGTGTTTCAAGTATATCTCCCTATTAATTCTCTCAATAGCTTATTTTTGAAACCAAGACCTTGATCTATCACTATTTCTAGTGGTATTGAAAATCTGCAGCATATGTCCTCCATGAGGAACTGAGTTACATCCTCTTTCTTGCAATTCCTTGTAGCCTTAGCTTCAGGCCATTTGTTCATATAATCAATTGCAGTAATGATATAAGACTTTCATGTTTTTGTACTAGGAAAAGGTCCAATAAAATCCAAACCCCACTTCTCAAACAGTCCATAGACAACAATGGATTTAGCAAGTTCTCGCATTAGTACCCTTCTTGCATATGACTGGCAAGCATGACAACTTTTACACCAATGAGCAACATCTTAGACTAGGCCAAGTAAGTCCTGGTAACATAATTTTTTCTTTTGGTAAGCTCAAAACCAAAATGAACACCACATGCTTCCTCATGACAAGAAGATAAACAAGCAGGAATCTCAGAACTATCCAACACCTTTCTTAGTACATTATAAATCCCCTTCATATACGATTGATCATTTATAAGCACATATGCCCTGGCCTTTCTGACAATGGCATACCTTTTGTATTTATCAACCAATGATTTGAACTCTCCAATTTTTAAAAACTCTTCAATTAGGTGAAGGCTCTCCCTGCCCTCATATCTAGGATTATCCATCCTCATGGCAGCAACATACTGGGAAATAGCATTTTCAATCATTCATGAGCTATACTATTATTTTCCCTACCAATATGCCAAATTTCAAATATTTGCAGCTGCCTGATGCAACCTTTAATCTTAAACAACCAGTCTTTCAAAATATCTTTATTGGCTTTCCAAACATTTTGAACTTGTCTAACCACCAACATAGCATCACCTTTTGCAACTATCTTCATGTATCCCCTGAATACAGTGTTTCAGGCCAGCATGTAAACTCACATATTTAGCTTCATTGTTAATTTGTATCTCTTTACTTTCTTGACTTCCGAAAAAGACTTCTCAATTTTTAGTTTCCATAATGACAAAACCCAGTCCTCCCTTTTTCAGCACTCTTATGTAACTGCCATCAAAAAACAAGGTAGCATCTTTATCATTCATCTCCTCATGAATTTGTGGATGTGGAATTAGTTTCTGTCTTATAACAGCTGCACTTTCAATAGGTTCTTTATAACTCAAAATATCATCTAAACTAGCTCTCACAGTATCCTCCTTCAAGCATGTAAATTCAAATTCTTGCAAAGACAACAGCCACTTAGTAACGCTTGGAGCATTTTCAGCAGATCACAAAACTTGTGGAAGCAACTGGGAACTAGTAAGTACTACAAATGGTTTTTAAATCAAGTATGATTTCCATCTTTCAACTCCATATACCAGCCCCCATACCAACAATCCTTCTCATTCGACCATTTAGCCCTATCCATTCCTCCACTCAAACATTTTTCCTTCTTGTTGCATTCCATTATGACTTTTTTATTATGTTTTTAGGTTTTATTTTTCTGTGTTTTACATGCAAGTGGGTTCTATTCTCGTCAAAACTGCATTCTAACGACATGACAAACATGTCCATTACCTCATTACATACATGTTTTCTTCTTTTCACATTTCATTCCAATTGATGGATAATTACTTTTCGTGTGATTTTTCATGGTCAAATTTTCATATTTTTCCATGTGAATCCCCTATTTGCTATCGTATGTGTCAAACGCATTGTCCCTACAATTCCTCCAGTTGCCTACCTAATTTTTTTTTAAATGGAATGTTCATCCAATGCCCGGCTCTCTTCAAATTAATTTTTTTCGTAGAATTGTTGTTCCCTTGCCCCCCGCATGTCACGTGCTCAATTGGTTTTTCCCTCATAATGCATCCCAAGTGTTCGATGAGTCGCACTTGGCCACCCCGGTTTCTTCCCCACTCATATCTGTTCCCATTACTACTAATTTTTTTATCCCTTTTCTGCGTTGGTGCCTGGGACGAGGGACACGCTTATTGATTTTTTAAATTTTTAAAAAGTTAAAAAAAAATTCACCCCTCTCTCAATCATCCTATTTCTCCCTTCCCCTATCTCCTTCTCTCTCTTCTCTCTCTCTTTCTCTCTCCTTGATCCTCCTTCTCCTTTTCCCTCTCTTCCCCCAACCCTCTCCTTCAATCCCCCTCCCTGTAGCTCCTCCCTACTTCCTCTCCCTCTCCTCCCACCCTCTCCTTTACCCCCCTCCATGCAGCTCCTCCCTACTTTCTCTCTCTCTCCCCCCATCCTCTCCTTCCCCCCCACCATCTCCTTCTTCGTCTTTCTCTTCTCTTGCTTCCTCTTCCTCCTTCCCCTCCTCCTTGGCCCTGGCCGTTTCCTCTTCCCACCATGTGCTCCACTCGCCCCCGCTGGTCCTTTGCCACACCGCCTGCGTTGCTATCCACCACAGACCTATGCTCCGTGTGCACCGACTGACTGGCCATCAATCTTTGGCTCCTCCTCCTCTTTCATCCATCATCTCCTCCTCCTCTTCTGCCCTTTGTTGTGGTATTTTTGCTTAAGCTGTAAATTTTTCAGCTAGCTGAAGTGTATTTTGGATTCAAGAGCAAGCCGCCCTGATTGCAAGCCAAGGGAAAAAGGGTTGCAAGTCTTCATATGCAAAGACTGAGGTGAAACTGACTTGTAGATTGAGCTGAAAACTCATTTTCTTAAGCTCAAGGAATCCCCACAAAGCACCCAAAAGCTAAGAAACTCGTAGTCCAGCTCTGATACCAGTTTGAAGTGTAGAATATGCAACAGAGCTCCCTTTGTGCTTCAATGGAGATACCATGCTTATATCTTATATGTATTTGTGAGGTGATTTGTTGACCCCAAATGATGAAGATTTGTCTTGATATGTCGGAGATGTGGTATTGCAAGCTGTTCTATATATCAGACATCTAGAGTTGCAAATAGATCAGATGTTCATATTTTTTTAAAGTGACTGATTGCCCTGAAACTTCTTGGCATATAATGGTTGATTCTATGATTTTGAATCAACATCAAAACAAATCCTCTACTCATATGCAAAACACTAACCAACTGAGGGTGGATCTCTTAGCCACCTTTCCAAACAACCTCCATTTGATTCATCTTTATTTGATGCCTATTATTGCAAATATGTAATAGGACCATCAGTGTCTTGTTTATCTTATTATTAGAGTACCAAATGGCCTATAGATATGAATCCTACCTTTCTATGTATCAATCTGCTCCACATATTATTCTACCCCTTCTCTTTCAATCCCAAGATGCTCCTCAAATCCCTATTTTCACCTATTGTTCTTTTATTGAGGATCGTGTATTTTCCTCTCCTCCTTGTTCTTTCCCATCCACAATTGTTTTTTCCACTTTTCCGGTTCCGGCATACTTGTTAACAACCTTTTTATTTGATTTCCCTAAATTAATAGATTATTCTTCTTTAACCCATTCCTCCTTTTATGATTTTGCTTATCCATACTCACCCTCTCTTGCTTGTTTCTCTTCCATCAGCTCCTACTTTATCCCTCAACCTCCTCAATTGTTAGTGATTACATAGGTTGTGATCTCAAGATCCTTAGACGACGAGGATGGAGTTCAATAAATTCCTTAACATGACCTCAAATAAATTAGCCACTAATTCCATGGGAATGGATAACTAGCAATCAAGCTTTTCAGAATTATTCGAAATTTGCTTAAAAGTATTCTTAGTCTTCAGATCCTTCAATAAGACCAACTACTCATTTTGCTTGGTATCTTGTCTACGTGCACTGGCGTTCACATAATGATCAAAAATCAATTCCAAAGTTTTGTATGAATGTGAATGTGAATATTGATCCCCAACAACTAGATATTTTATACTTTCATGTCCTTTGCTTGCCTAGCCGGTATCTTATATTGGTGGAGAGGATGTGTTGCTTTTTCCAAAATCCTGCTAAGACTTTTGTAGATGAATCCTTGTCCATGGATTGTTTCCAAAACCACCAAGCTTTTAAGAGGGATCACCTTCATTGATATCCTTGGAGGTATTTTGATGATTGATAATGTGATATCTCTCTTTTGCAGGTGCCATTCAGATGGTTGTTTTGTGTTTAGTATTTGTATTGTGTGTATTAATTGTATGATGGGGTCGTGATTGGATATTCAAACTAATTAAGAATATAATTTTTTTTGAATATTCATGGTGATGCTAGATGGATGGATACAAATGAAGAAACTCTCATATTCTTTAAGAGTTTGTTTAAATCTAGTTAATTTGAGTAAGTTTTAATCATGATCTCTTATTTTGGGAATTTTTTTCGAATAATGGATTAGATACATGTTCTTTTCTAGAGTTGAAGCTAGAGCCCTTCTTGGTTGTTGATTGGATATTTGAAGATAAAGCAATGGGCTATTATTTTGAACTTTTATTCTTTTTTTAAAGGTCGCAAGAATGCTCCCTGATTAAGTGTGGGGATATGTTAAGGATTGATATGACTATGTTTTTTTACTGTTTTTTGTTGGATTTTGGATGATTTTTGTATGATTTTAATGATGATTGATTCATTTGGAAGTATTTGAGAGAGTTTTGGATAAGGTTCAATAGGCTTGAGAAGCTCATGACATTTTTTAGTAGAGTTATGATGTGATGAAAGGTTCTTTTGAGTGCCCGATAGGTTCTAATTGGTTATATTTAAGTTCTATTTTATTCTGATTTCTTTTTGTATGAGAGGTTGGAATGATGATTGGTGAATTTTAAGGATTTTTGGAAGCTTATTGAATGATTCTTGATGGTTTTAGTTGAGTTGAATCCTTTGTGATGACCTTGTATATGGTATTGTTGACCCTTTGTAGACATTCTATAGAGTCTATGTCTCTATTATATTTCTAGTTTATATGCCTCTATAAGTGTTATGTGGGATGAATGTGTAGCTTGGGAATTTTTTCTAATCTTGGGAAGAGATGAATAGAAGTTCAAAATAGCTCAAAGAAGTAGAAGAAGTAGCGAGTGAAGAGTCAAGTGAAGACTGAAGTGACAGTGACACAGTTGATGAGCTACAAGAGGACACTGTAGTAGCTTTGTTGACCCTTCATATCAAACATACCTCTTGGGAGGGGTATCCACAACCAAAGAAGGATTATGGATAATTATTCTTCATTATTCCAATGTACTATTGAGAGATAGTATTTGTGAGAGAGATAGAGTATGAGAGATAGCCGATTTTCTATTAGAAACATTTATCTACATGAGAGAAACTATGAAGACATTGAAGATAAAATCCATGTCATGATTTCTATTCAAAGTGGAGCATTCTTTTGTATTGTCTTGTTCTTTTATTATTTCTATCAAGAACATGAAGAATGTGTTAAATTTTTGTTGTGATAAATCCATGGTGGGAGAATTACTATATGATGATGCATGAAGACTTGAGAAAATTGGTGTTGTTTTTCTTCTTGTGGTGGATTAAATTATGAAGAACATGGTTGTTGATAATACAAGATAGACTTTCTTGTAGTAGATTCCCCATTTTCTTGGTGTTCCTCATAGGGATCCATAGCATGAATTCACCATCATTGACTATAAGGCGCCACCCAAGCAAACAACAAAGGCCACAATAGTGCTGGTTTGACTCCTACATGATCAAGAGTGCAAAAGGCTTCCTATTAGAGCGCCACCACACAATGGAAGTGGCAACCAAAACATCCCTTATTTGCCCAGTCCTTCCGAAGTTAAAAGGCTCTGAGTGAGAACCCTTCCACTCCCAAATAAAAACTTGCCAAGTGTTGGGTCCCCAAGCAACTATTAGAAGCTTAGGGCTCCTATCAAGGAGTCTACAAGCTATGGGTACCGAAGATATTTAACACATCACGTCATGCACTAGCCACCCCCAACCTCGTGTCAATTCTTCCATCCTCGTTGCACTGAACCCCTAATTGGCACTCCAATGATCCATCCAGACTCTCCCATGATATAGAAGCTCCCATCCCTCAGGTAAAATTAGTTAGAGCTACATGTAACCCTACACAACAACCTAATTGTGCCTCAGAAGAGTCTCCTCACAAACACCTATACCTCGACTCCTTACAAAATCAGTCCCTATTGACTTGCTATCCCAGCCCACATCAAGAAGTCACCACTGTGTCCTTCAATTTATCAGTTGTTGGTAGAGGACCTAGCAAAGCAAACCCACAATTTGGTTACAGAATGCTTTACACTCCTAGACACCACTTTTGGCACATTTACTAATTTTTTTGCCATAATGGACTTAGAAATGGCCAACTTTGATATGGCAACATTAGCATCTCAATGGAATCCTACTTGGTGGAGCCCCAAGAAAAACACCAAGGAAAAGGGGATTCTACTACAAGAAAATCTATCTTGTAACATCAACAAGCTTTTATTTCATTCTTTTGATGACCAGAACAAAGAAAACAACAATTCTTCACGCACCATCATAGTAGATATCTCCCACGGATTTGATAGAATCAACCATAATCTTCAACATCTTCATAGAATCCATCAATAGAACAAAGAACATAAAATAATACACTATTTATGAATGGAAATCAATCACATAGTATTCATCTTCAATGTCTTTATAGCTTTCTTTCTCAATCTCTCATAGAAAGATACACCGTTTTGATAGATTTGTTTATCTCTGACTCTCTCTCTCTCTCTTTCTCAGTAGTACATCACCTCCTCACTACAATACTCAATAATGACTCTCAATAATCCTTCTTAGGTCATGGATACACCTCCCAACAGGTATGTCTATTTCGAAGAGGCACCAAAGCCACTACAATGTCTCTTCATAGCTCACTTCTGTCTCTGTCACTCCAGTCTTCTCTTCAGTCTTCAGCAGTTGCTTCTTCCATTTGTTTTAGCTATTTTGAACTTAGATTCATCCTTTCCAAAAGTTAGAAATTTTTTCCAAAGTCACACATACATTCTACATAACACTTACAGAAGATCTACAGAACAGAACAAAATAGGAATAGAGCAAAGACAGAATAGAGACAGAGGCTCTACAGAAGGTTTACAGAGGGCTACAGAATGTCATCAGAGAACAAAAAATCCTCATAACTCATAATAAAACCATTCCAAACTATCAAAAAGCATTCAATAAGCTTTCAAAAGATTTCAACCTTCATCAATCATCAATCCATGCGTCATACAGAAGAAAATCAGAACAAAACAGAAGCTATACAGAAGGTATTAGAACCAATCAGAACCTATCAGAACATCACAAAGCTTTGTATTTCTACTAAAAATCATCATGAAATTTCAAAACATAATCAATATTATCCAAAACACTCTCAAAAACTTCCATTAACAACCATACATCACTTAAATCCATCAAAAATCAACCATTCAGACCTCAAAAACAACAAAAATAAGTCAAAAATTCAACCTTTTTCCACTCTCAACATATCCCCACACTTAGAAAGGAAGCATCCTCGCAACCTAAGGAAAAGAAGAATATAAGTCCAATAAAGAGCTCAATTTGATCTTCTGTAGTATCTTCAATAATCACCCCAAACCACGACCCCAACATATCACTTGTATCTCTAGAAAAGAATACTACTAAAGGAAAACTTCGTTATTCATTAACATATCTAATAAACAATAAAAAGTCATAACAAATTTGTAAAGGATATAAGAGGTTCTTTAGCCTTCCATCGTAGGCTTGCCATCTGCCCCTCACCATTAATAGTTGAAAAGAGAGCTCTCGAACAAATTATTCAACCATCACGAACTCATCACATACAAATTATTACAACACACACACAAACACAACTATCTGAATGGCACCTCCAAAAGATGTCTCATTAAGAAGCATAGAAGATACATCCAGGGGTATCAATGAAGATGATCCCTCTTAAAAGCTTGATGATTACGACAGCGATCCAGGGATAAAGACTCATCTACAAAAGATTTTGAAGGATTCTGAAAGAATTGAAGGCAGCACATCCGTTCTAGCAAAACAAGGTATCTGCTAGGTAGACAAAGGGCATGAAAATATAGGACATCCAACTGTTGGTAATCAATGTTCACATTGACATTCATACAAAGCTTTGGAATGGCCTTTTGATCGTTATGGAAATGCCTATGCATATATGCTAAGTACCAAGCAAAATGAGGTGTCAATCTCACTGAAGGATCTAGAGATTGTGAATATTGTTGAGAAAAATGGAGGTAATTTTGGTATGCTTGAGTAGTAGTTGTCCAATCCCCTGAAATTAATGGCCAATTCATCTGTGATCCTGTGAGAGAATTAGTTGAGCTCCATCCTCTTTTTCACGGAATCTGCTGATCAAATCCTTCGTACCCACTAACCAACTAAGGGGGTTGAGAAATAGAAGTGGTAGGAGATGGAAGAGGAATAAGTAAAAGAGGATGAAGAGATGGGTAGGCAAAATAATAAAATGAGGAATAAGGTAAAGAAGGAGTGGGTAAAAATTTAAGCGAATCAATTAGGAAAGGTGTCAATTGATAAGCATGAAAAGTAGAAGGTATATGGATAGATGGAGAAGGGCATGGCAGAAAAGGGGAAAAGACCCGATCTTCAATGAAAGAACAATAGGTAAATATTGGACCTGAGGTTGGAAAAGGAGAGGTAAGATAGCTGCTAAGTTGGATTGATAAAGGAAAAAATAAGCATCATAGCGATGGGCCATTTGTTGATAATACAATAAGCTAGGAACAAAGGGACCTAAAACAGATTATCGATGGTAGGCATCAAAGAAGGATGAATCAAATGGATGGTTCTTGGAAAGATAAGCTAGGAGATCCACCCTTAGTTGGTTAGTGCTCTGCACATAAGTAGAAGCTATATTTTGAAGTTGGTTCAGGACTACAAAATCAATCATTGAATGCCATAAGTGTCAGGGCAAGTAGCCACTTTAGAAGAATAGCACTGGAACATGTCATCTATCCTCAACTCCAAATGGTTGACATATAAGGCAGCTTGTAAGACCACATCCCCCACATACCAAGCCAAATCTACATCATCTGAAATTAACAAATCACCTTGTAGATACATATAAGACAGCAACATGGTATCTGTTGTCACAGAATCTTCAAAGACCATACGGACAACTTCTGTCAGAAAATTAGAAAACCAATCCCCACTCCAACCATCCTCTGGAAGAGGGAGATCCATCATTGAGAGCTTAATATAGAAGGCCAACTTCTGTAGCTGATAGTGGACAAAAAAGGAATGGTCAGGAGGAATATACTCTTGAAAGTGCTCAAATGTAGACATAAGATGCATGTAGATCATAGTGTGTACCATCAGCATATACATGTTGTCCATAAGCATAAGCATTTGATCCAAGTGTACCATCAGCATATTGATGCTGGCCATGAGCATAAGCATTTGATTCAGGTCTTGCTGTTTTTTCCATAAATGCCTTTATAAGAGCAATACACTGTTCAGTCGAAACTACAAGTTTGTCAATATTAGCTTGTGTTTGAAGCCAACCTTGTTCACTAGAGCTGGAGCTATTGTTCTCAGCTGCCATTGCAGTCAAGTTGAAGAGATATGTTGTTCCTTGAAAAATATAAGTCCAAATAAGGTGCATGATAGCTTGACTTGAAGGTTAGGATGTCTAGTATCAAGTAGAAATCCTGGTTTGAATTTAGGAGTAGCAATACCCCTCTCTGTTTAAGAATTTCCAGAACTGTCCACAGTAAACTGCTAGTGAACTGCCGGTACCAAATAGGTTCTAGCTCGAGAAATATGTGTCCAAATGAGACGTTTGATGGCTCCACTCGAAGCTTATGATGTCTAGTATCACTTCCAATTGTTCCTTTGTCGTTAGAATGATGCTACTAATTTCTGTAGCAACTTTTCCAAATCTGTCCCTGTTTGGACTGCACCCTGTTTTAGCCCTGTTCCAAGTGTTTTGAGTACTTCTTATCCAATTTGAGTCGATACCCAATGCCTATACACTCAAATGAGTAGGAAACAACATTCCATGAATATGGCATTACAAGATCGCATCCCCCATTGTAAGTAGTTTGCACTGGCACCTACAAGCAGCTCTCCCTTGATCAGATCCGCAAGCTGACAGACAATTGCACTGGTCTTCAAGGCTTCTTGGTCTTTAATGCTTCTACACTAAATCCCAGTTTATGCAACAACTTCATAGAGACAAAAACGGTAAAGATATGCCAGGGGTTATATGGACAGGAGTTGATAAATGCATGAGAAATATAGGATGTTGAGCATGCACCTGACAATGATCATCCTAGTATCTTTCCAGAAAGACAGATGTACATGCTTTTTTTTGTTTAATCAGACGGGGCAAAGATCTGGAAAGGTTTGAGTGCGGCATCTATCCAACAAGTCTGAGCATAGTTCCTCAAACTTGGCTCTGGTAAGGTTAGTGTCAATCTACTTTGGCCCATCTACTGTGGCAGTAATGAATGGCAAACTTATAGTAGTCTGTGTCAGAGTGGACAGTTCCACTTTGGCCTTCTCTGCTGCTTCAGTGAGACGCTGCAAAGCTTGCTTATCCCTCAGCAGGTCAATACCTTCTTCTTTCTTGAAATTACCCGCTAACCAGTCAGCTATGCACTTGTCAACGTCATACTTGATGATCAGAGTGATGCAAAGCTTTGCTGAATCTATCATGGAGCAGAAGCAGTTTGCTCTCCTAATGATGAGAAATACTCATCATGGCTTGGCTGGATTGTTGGGAGAATTCTACATCATCCTTTGTCTCCACTGCAACTTCCGATATGCCAAATAGTAACAATGATGTGGATACCAGTGATGTCTCAGCAGCTTATGATGGTGATGACAGCAATTCTCTACCCTGAAAAGACCCTCTCATTACTGCATTTTAGTGAAGAGAATGGTGGAGAAGTGATACTCAGAAATGGATGCCAACAAGCAAGCACATGTTGCAAAATCTTTAAGAGGAATCTAGAAGATCGAGAAGGTGGGAAGCTGTCCTGGGGAAGCCCACTGGCTATATGACTGAAGATGAACAGCACATGACCATGTCTGCTGCTTGCAAACTTCTCTCAATGAAGTTGCCAGCAACAACGGTTCAAGCAGCACTTCAACTCTGTGCTAGACTGACCAAAAGCCATATGATAGCCATGCAGTTTCTTGATGTAGGTGGTCTGTAGGCTCTTCTTTCTTTGCCAAGCAGTAGTCTTTTCCCTGGTTTTGAGAATGTGGCTGCAGCTATCATCCGCCACCTCCTTGAAGATCCTCAAACTCTTTAGTAGGCCATGGAGTCAGAGATTCGTCATTCGACAGTCCCAGGCTTCTGAAAAGCTGAGCAACTACTACAGCAGTCGACGGTCCCTGGCGTCTGATACGCTTGATCAGAAAGATCAGATCTGAATTCTCAGGAGCTTCAATTCCAGCTCTATCAGGAGTCTCTTGCTTGCCGGATTCCCAGACGGGATCCTGGACCTTGAACCTAGCAAGTCCGAAATCGGCAATTCCAAGAAAATGCAGTCCTTCTTATACCCTAAGAGCTTCACCACATACCTAGAGTCAAGGCACCGGCAAATAGAGAGCTCGTTCTGGAACTCCCTCTCACCCTGAACGAAAGACAAAACCAGCTTCTTCACTGCCACTTCTTGGCCATTTCTGAGGACACCTTTGTACACGACCTCGAAACCCCCTACGGGAGTCGCTCAAACTGTTGGTTGCCTTCTTCAGTTCCTTGGACAAGCAGGTATTATCCAAGATCCGAGCATTCAAAGCTATCAATGATCAGAAATGCAACATGGACGCTATCAAATCTCTACAGAGGGAAGCCTCCACCTCCTTTTGAGCTGGTTAAGGTTGCACTGCTTGTCCTGGAACGGCTGATTCATGCTGCAGATGAAGATTTCTTGATTGTAGTGCTGGTGGATTTCAACCTTGCACAGCTACCAGAAATCAATTCCTTGCTTTTGGATGCCATTCCTGTTAACTCGCTTGTCCGATACAGGGGAATGGTCCAAGACGTGTTTGATGTGGTTGGAGCTTATAAGGACGGAAATACATGGAAGACCAACAAATACTCTGATGCAGCCATCCTTCCTGGTCGTTCAGATTCTGACATGCAATGCAGATTTGGGAGAGAAGGCCGTACTACTGCGTACCAGTGCCAGGTGAAAACTCTTGGGTGAAGAATGTGTTTGCTACTCGAGGATTTCAGGCTAATGGCAGCTCTACCTCAGCGAATGCACACCAAAGTCAGAAGCGTACCCGGGAAACCTGTCCACCCGAGGGCATGTCTCTGATGCAGGAGATGGATGAAGATCTCTTGATGGAGGTTGAATCAGGTTCAGGGAAAAGAGTGTGCAATGGCCATGCATCAAGTTCTTCAATTTTGCATAAATTTTAATGACGTCTAGCCATTTAAGTCTTTATCCACCATATCTGACCTTGGATATCTCTAGATGTTGTCTCTTGCTAACTGTAGGTGTCCTGAAGCACTCCACTAGTCACTGTCTTGTACCATTTTTGTCTGAAATTGGTTTTGAAATAGGAAAATGAGACTGAAATTGGAAGAAAATAATGGATCAAAGACTAAAGCTCTGATACCACTTGTCAGAGAGAGAAAGAGGAGAGAGAAATACTGCAGAGGAGAGAGAAAGATTGCAGGAAGAGAGAGAATAAGAGTGACGAGGAGAGAGAAAGACTAGATTTAGAGAGAGAAAGACAAGAAAGAAGGGGAAGCCATAGAAGCTGTGAGCAAGAAGGGAGAGAAAGACTGTAATTGTATTAATATGTCAAAAGATATGAAAAATTACAACTTCTCTCCTTATATACCAATGTTAGTCTGACATGGCATATTATCAACATTTTTAACTATTCCCAACTTCTTACAAGGGTTCATTTTAAGAAATTATTAATAATGGTTGAAATTTTATTAGGTTGTAAATCTTAATAAGAAAATGACAGTTCAATTTTAAATTGTTAGTTACAATTTATTAATGTGAAACAATGTTTTTAACAAAACCTGGACTGTGATCCCCAAACTCAGGTCTCTAAATGCATATTCATTGATTAAAAATTTCATGTGTCTGAAGCGCTCTTCTTTTTCAGCGCGTACATTTTTGTGACGGCGCGTGCAATGAGAACGGCGGGTTGATTTTAATTTATTAGAAAAATGTGTGTTTGGCATGAGCACATGTGAAAAAGTGGGTGAATAAAGTTCATTTTAACAATTAACTATGGTTAAGGGATGATAAAAAATCAATAAAGCACAAAAATTAGATATCTGGTAGGGATGTGTATGCAAGAGACTGAGGGTGCACTGAGTAGTCCCAAATGCAAGGAATCCAACAAAAAAGCAAAAACCACCGACTGGAAAAAATAAAACACCTTGTTATTTTAAAAAAACAAAATAAATATCAAGGCAATGTTAGTGGGATCACATTTGGTTTAGTTAATGTTGATTAGGGTTTGGGTGATAGTGTTACTATTATTTTTTAAAATTATAATTTAGGTGTATTTTATATTTTATATTTTATATATTGCTTTTTTGGTATATTTTTTTATTTTAAAATATTTGATTTATTAGAATATCAATCAAACTTAATTGAGAATGAAACCATCAGACTTCAACAATGGATTTATAAAATTTTTATAATTATTTTGTAGTTTGGTAGCATATCTTTGGAATTTAAAATAATTTTTTAATAAATTTAGATTAAAATTTTATCATTTGGGTCCAAAAATAATAGGATGAGCATGTGCCAAGGCTTTTGCCAGCTTAGAAAATATTCTAAAAACATTCAAATGCATTGATGGAAATTTTTGTAAATTTTTTGAATTTAATTCTGATTTATAGGGATTTTAAATGATTTTTTCTCAATTTTTAGTGAATTTTAAAAAGGAATTTGAATATTGTTAATTTTTTGCAATTAATTCTCTGTATTACAATCAGCAAGATCAACGAAAAAATTACCCAATTTAGAAATAAAATTTTGAGTAATTTTTTTTGTTTTTAATTGATTTTTTAAATGACTTTTTTAATGTTTTTAAGTGTTTTTAGGTATTTTTCATGGGTTTGTGGAAAATCAAAGGAGATATACGGGCTTTGTGTGAATAGCTGTATGTGCTTGGGGATGGCACGCACCACCGCACGGATAAGACCAAACACGCGTCCTCTCGTGTGAACACCCGCTGGCAGCTCCCAAGCATGTGAATAAGCCGCAACACCCGCGTGAACACACGCACACAACACGGAACCATCAGGCAGCAATGGGGCCTGCGTGTGGAGGTTTTTTTTAGATTGTTGTGTGGTCCCGTAAGAAACGGGGGTGGCTGCGGGTGGAGGTGGGGGGAAAGGGGGCTATGAGGGGGGTAATTAGGGAGGGGTGGGAAAGGGGGCTTGGGTAGGGGTAACTGGGGTTAGGGTGGGTGAGTTAAGTTAGGTTAACTGGGGTAGGGGTGGTGGGTTAGGTTAGGTTAACTGGGGTAGGGAGGGGTGGGTTAAGTTAGGTTAACTGGGGTAGGGGGTGGTGGATTAGGTTAGGTTAACTGGGGTAGTGAGGGGTGGGTTAAGTTAGATGAATTGGGGTTACGGGTGGTGGTGGGTGAAGTTAGATGAACAAGGGTAGGGAGGGGTGGCTTAAGTTAGAGGAATTGGGGTTAGGGGTGGTGGTGGGTGAAGTTTGATGAACTGGGGTAGGGATGGTGGTGGTTAGGTTAGATTTGGGGGGAGGAATGGGAGGAGGAGGAGTGGAGGGAGGAAGGCACATTGGGAGGAGGAGGTGAAGGAGGGAGGCGGCGCGGGAGTAGGAGGCGGAAGGGGAGGCGGAAGAGGAGGAGGTAGGCGGAATGGGAGGAGGAGGCAAAGGAGGGAGGCGGCGCGCGAGTAGGAGTGGTGCGCGAGTAGGAGGCAGAAGGAGAGGCGCCACGGGAGTAGGAGGAAAGGGGAGGTAGCACGGTGTGAAGGAAGGAGAACGGGGGGAAGGCATCACGCTGTAGAGGAAGGAGAAGGGGAGGAAGGGGTGCGCGAAGGAGAAGGTGGGAAAGGAGGCGCGGCGATAGGTAAGAAGACAATTGTGTTGTTTTTTTTTTCTTTTTTTTTTCTTTTGGGTCTTTGTTTGCGTTCGTTTTCTTTTGGTGCCTCCTCTTTTTTTAGTTGGTTTGTTTTTTCTTTGGGTTTTTTTTTGTTTTCTTGTTTTTTATTATTTTTTTCTTTTTTTGTCTTTTGGGATGTTGTGTTTTGTGTTTTTGTGTGTGTGTGTGTTTTTTGTGGTTTGGTTTTTGTAAGATTTTTTTTTTAAAATTGTTTTTTTGTTATTTGTTTTTTATTTTATTTTATTTTTTTTGGAGTTGATTTTGTGGTTTTGTTTGGTTTGATTTTAGTCATTATTGTTTGTTTGTGTGTTTTTTGTTTTTTGTTGTTGTTTTTTTTTTTTGTAACAACTCCAGATCGTGGGTAGCATAATTCTTCTCATGGCTCCTTAGTTTCCTTGAAGAGTATACTACAGGATGACCCTCTTGCATAAGCACACATCCTAAGGCAAGTGTGCTGGCATCAGTTATTACTTCAAACTCCTTACTAAGGTCCAAAAGTTTCAGGATGGGTGTTGATACCAAGCTTTGCTTTAGTTTATCAAAGCTAGATTGTTCAGCAATTGACCATACAATTGATGTTTGCTTCTTCAGTAGATCGGTCAGTGGCGCTGCAATCAAAGCATAGTTTTTTATAAAGACCCTGTACCATCCTGTCAATCCAAGAAAACTTCGTATTTCTTTGATAGTTGTTGGTGTTGGCCATTCCAAAACATCTTTGACCTTGGCCGGCGGATCTACCGAAATTCCTTCAGCTGAAACAATGAATCCTAGATATTCAATCTGTCGCTTGAAGAATGCACACTTCTTCTTCTTAGCATAAAGCTTGTGTGCCCTCATTGTCTCAAGGACAATGCGAAGCTGGGGTTCATGATCTTCTTCCTATTTGGAGTAGACTAAGGTATCGTCGAAGAAGACGAGTACGAAGTCATCAAGATATTGCCTAAAGATATCCTGCATTAACTTATTGAAGGTGGTAGGTGCATTCGTCAGCTCGAATGACATGACTAGGAACTCAAAGTGCCCATATCTTGTGTTGAATGCCGTCTTTGGGATATCCTCTTCCTTGATCCTTATCTGATAGTATCCAGACGTGAGATCAATCTTGGAGAAGATCTTTGCACCTTGAAGACGGTCAAGAAGTTCATCTATTCTTGGAATAGGATATTTGTTCTTAATGGTTGATTGATTCAACCCTCTGTAATCAATACGTAGCCCAAGCGTTCCATCCTTCTTCTTCTGGAACAGCACTGGAGCTCCCCATGGCAAATTGCTAGGACGGATGTAGCCCTGATCTAATAGTTGCTTGAGTTTCTCCTTCAACTCAATTGCTTCCGGGATGGACATCCTATATGGCCTCTTTGCAATTGGCGTAGCTCCTGGCACTAGCTTGATTTCATGATCAACTTCCCTTTAAGGTGGAAGTTCTGTCAGCTCTTCAGGAAATACATCCGCATACTCCCTTAGCCATGAAGGTTCTTCACTAGACTCCTGATTCTGATCTAGCTTATTTAGCTTAATCAAGTAGACAGGTAGTCCCTTTCTAACTCCCTTTATAATCCGAGATGCTTTGGCCAATTGAATTTCCGGCTTTCTAGCCTCTCCTTGACTTGTGACCAATTCCCCTTGAGAATTTCGAAAGGAAACTTGGCCCTTTCCACAGTGAATGTGGGCATCATTAGGTTTAAACCAATCCATTCCGAGCAAACACTCATGGATACTTCATAACCCTGAATCTGACCAAAGTCGACTTTCCTTCTAGTAGGAATTCCACATGAGGATGCGCTTGGACAATAGGTTTCTTTACATTAAAACTTGCTAAGCGTTCCTCACATTACATTTCGTGCCCAATTCATCAGCTTTTAGTCAAGTATCCTAATCACTTAACTTCTTTATCAATACTCACAGTCAAGACAATCATTGATAAAAAGAAGTCTTATTTCATTCATATGGGCATAGCCCTTTCAGAGTACAATTATTCTTGGGGATATGGAACAAGCTGATACATTAATTCGAGGAGAATAAGGTTGTGTTACATTCAACTACGGGAACTGGGTAATAGTATGGATTGGGGTCATGGATTTTCAAGAATCGATAGGTCATTGGAAGATTAGGGTATCCTTTCCTTTGATACTCGTTCTTTTCATAACGTCCCAACACCTTGATTCTGTCGACAAGGTTTACTCGAGTCACTCCCTCGTACACATACTTGTTTTGCTTGACCTTTCGACCGCCCACATGTAGGTTTGCGTTTGCGTGAGACTCAACAAAGATGAACAACTTCATGATCTTTAAGTCCTCCATCCACTTGATTCTCTTCAAGTTGGTTCGAAGGTATGCAAGTCAGTGGGCAGCTATGTAATAGATCCCTGAAACACCCATCCATCTCCGTTCCATGTACAAGGGCGAAGGATTGTAGATGTGGTCTAGGATATTCATCATATTGATCCTCCGTCGATAATGTGAAGCACCCATTGCGGTCATAAACATAACTTGGAATACCAAGAATCTATTCCACGCTTCGTGACTCTGCAAGTCAGCATTGATAAGTAAGTAAGGAAATGTTCTTAACAGCAACATTTTCTCTAGTTCTCCTCATTAAGTTTCCTTGAAAATATTAAATCCTTGTTGGTTGGCTCTGATACCAACTATAACGTGTCCACCTATTTGCTTGTAGGACACATCTTAGCAGCCCATCGGGAAGGGAGTCCAAAAAGCGCCGCCCGACACTCCCACCGAATGTCACGGGGTTTGCGATCTAGGTCTTCCCGAGTCTGCCACGAAGTGGAAGCATTCCGGCCGTTCCCACTTAGGACCGACCTGAATCAGGGTTTTCCCTAGTAGTCAAATTCCTAGAACGGTAGCTAGCGTCGCGAACTACTCTATGCAGAAACATCAGGGTCGAAGCGGATTCATACTGCACTTGGTTCAAGGAGAATGGAAAACGAAAGGGATGCAATGCTCGACTTCTCTGCCCATAAGGCATAGTCCCATTCCGTTCCCCTAAAATAGCATAAATCGGGACTCTAGTATCCTAAATTCTAAGTTATCGTTCCTTGCTGTTCATTTCCTTGGAGAAAAGTTCCCTGTTGTCGATTTCATTTGAGAAAAGTTCCCAGACAACCAAGACCACCCATCCGTAGGATGGACCCATGGCCACATCTACTGCACTTTCCTTAGGGTAGCTTTAGTTGTCTAATTACCTACCACATTTAGTTTGGACACGCATAAAACAGCTTCCTTAATTAGCCAATTAGACACCGATTCCTTCACGTAATCTTAGCACTGACATAGAAAAACAGTATCAAATAAGTTTCTTTTCAACAAGTTATCTTATTTATTTTTGGAATACATCATATAATAATCCAGCTTGAAGGCTAATCCATAATCCGCCCAAAGGCAGTCCATAATCTGCCCAAAGGCAATCCAGCAATCCATAGGGATTACTAATCCAAGTTTCCGCCCGTAGACTAGTATGTGGGCCTCGAGATCCAATCCCGAGTCATGTCGGCCTCTTGTGCAAGGCCCGGAAGGCAAGGGATTTACGGCCAGAGCCCCCCCTGGCACCCAAGCATCCTCCTACTCCAAGTAGCACCCAACGGAGAGACCTCTCACGGCAGGTTCGGTCCACGTTCCCGGTGCGGCTAGCAACCCCCTTGGTTAGGGTCAGGTAGACAGTTGGGGGTAACTAATGCTGCCTCTCCCTCCAGGCCTTTCCATCTTTTAGTTCCTTGAGTAAAGCAATATAGACAATGCTCCTAAACTGTACAAACACAATCAAACCAGTGGTCATTTACTTGGCCAACTGCTAAGGAGTGAATCCTTCTCTCCGAATGCATCCAGCATTCGATCCAGGATCAATTGTGACTTGGCAAGATCCCCAAGGGTTTGTTTGTTTACCCTTTTATCCTTGGGATAGGGTTATACCCTGTTAACCCAATTTAACCAACACCTTAGGTTTCTTAAATTAAGACAGTAAATCCTGGCGACTTTGTCGCTCTAACTTGATTTGTCAATTGCTTGCTAGGCAAATCGCAGTTACCTTATCTTGGCAAATCAACCCAAGAAGAGTGATGTAGCAGGATGTCTACTCATCCTTTTGCACAATAGGCTTATACTAGAATACGCCAACCTTATTCCAAGGAGTGGAAAATCTTTCATGTGATTAAACCACAAAGCCATGCGACATTGCAACTTGTTGCACAAGTGTCGCACCTCACTCATGGGATCATTTCACCAATCAATGGCATTTCTTGGTCAAGAAACATGTTTGGTCAAGATATAGGGTTTGAGGTGTCTTCTTACCCTAGGGTTTCTAGACTCAATCGGAAATCTAGTATTGGGTCATTTTATCCTTAGGGTAAAGCCCTAGATTGTTGTTGTATGGGTGTTCACTTAACCCAAACATTTCGTGAATGTGGGTAGGACCTTTAGGTTCGAAAGTCTCGACTTGGTGACCAAGTGTGATACTAGGCAGAATTTCTAACGTGCTTAACCCTAGCTAGCACTTGAGGTATTCATTGTACTAACTAGTTATGCTTATACGAATCCCTTGAGGGTTATACCCTTACAAGTGATCTAACCAAATTGGTCTACTTGTCTTGTGACAAGAAACGATCTCTTCTTAGAGATGCTAAACTTGTTCTAAAGGTGTAAATAGCCGCAAGACATCACATTACGTGTAAATATGCGATTCATTACCTCTATGTACTAAAAGGTTTGCAATAACCCTTTCTTTTCTTGCTAAAGTCATGACGAATGACAAATTGGAGAATAACTTGCATAAAACCTACAAAGATTTACATCAAGGAACTATGCCTACAACCTTTTGTTTAATGCAATTGAATTTCATGCTTTAATATGATATGCAATCTTTTCTAGATACAACTTCGATGAATGAAGTTCATGCATGATGAATATGTAACATGCAACCTTTTCTAGATACAACTTCGATGAATGAAGTTCATGTATGACGAATATTATAAGACTAATGTTGACTTAATCCATTCTATAAGCATCTTTGCATGCAACATGCAAGTTCATGGTTTCCTTTTCATACCATGCAAGTCCTTGGACAACATTCTAATGGATTTTAATGAATATCTCTTACGAATCATATCTAGGAAATTGTGGCCTAGATGCATTATGCGCTTGTTCTTTCATGCAAGGAAGACAAGGGTGAATTTAAACAAATTTTCATGCAATATGCAATTGGGATTGTCACTTTGGAAATGCAAGCGAGAGCAACATGCAATTTAAAACTTGTAAGATGAATGCGTAATTTTGTATTCATACTTCCGCATGAAATTTAAGCATGCCCAATGCGGAATTAAAGTTCTAAGAACCTGGGTTTGAGGACTTGCGGTGATGTCCACGTGTAAACTTGGGTTTGAGGCTTCCGCGGGTGCGCCTTCCTTCTTTGGCTTTGGAGCCATTGTTGATGCAGTGGGCTTGAACTCCGCGATTTGTCCTTGCCTTTACGCGATCTCCGAACTCCCTCCAAGCTTGGCAAAATAGCCTCAAAATCTGCCTACTTCTCCCTCGCGCAGGAATACCCCTTTACAAGATATGTGCCTTAAGAACTCGGGGGAAAAAAAACACGTGCACAGGGCTTATGGGAGCCTTATCCTTAGAAGCTTCTAAGGAAGCTTCTAAGGAAGCTTCTAAGTAGCTTCTACTTCTTCAGAATGACGTGCAGGAGGAGGGTAATGATTTGAGAAGAGGAGATTGATGATGATGATGGGCGGGGATGGGCGGCGGCAGCCTGGTGGTCCTCACGACGGTGGCGATGGCGGGCTGTGTGGAGTCTCACGACTGTCCTCTCTCCCAAACAACATGGCGCTCTCACTTCCTTTTAAGCTCAAGGGGAGGGGGTGGTTTTATAGTGCTAAGGGGGGGAGATAACCACCCCCGTGGCACTTAATGATTCTCCCTTCTCCCCATGCACTCCACCACTATGCCTTCCCCTCACACTCCCTCTCCCCCTACCATGCATCAGCTGAGGGGAGGGGGTAATTATTAAAAAAATTTGCACTAAAGTTATCCATTAACCCTTTTTCCCTTTATGTAAGGGGTGTTTTCACGCGGCTTTGCAGTCTTCAAGCCGCAGCCTCTTATGCGCTATGCAGGTAGGGTTTATTAATGTGTGAAGGTGGGGTATTTAGCCCAAGGCTCTTCTAGTCGCGGTGAGGATATTTTTAAGATGCTTTTGTGCGGGCATGTAGAGGTTAAAATTCATTAATATTTCTTGCAGAAATATAACAGTTGCTATAGCATCTGCCATGCTCTATGCATTATCTGTTGGCTGTAAAGAAGTTTTGGCATTATCTATTGGCTACGCATTATCTAGTAAACAAACCGTGCACTACAGGATGCATAGCTCGATGGCTCCTTTTGCTTTTAGAATTCAACTTCTCCGTGGTTGTATGGAAGGGAAAAAAACACTACATGGCTGACCACATGTCATGCATCCCCACGGGAGAGGCCACTAGACAAGGCATTGCCGAGGACGCCCATCTGTTTAACCTTTCCAGCAAGAGATATTTATTCAAGGCTAATCTAATGCCATATTGGGCAGATGACATTGCCCAAGTGCTGGAGCACGGATTGCCTGAGTGACCGATAGAAAAAGCCTGACTTAGGCAACTTATCCTCAAAATCCAACCCTATCTTGATAGGAGGCCAACTATATAGGCTAGGGCAAGATGGGTTGTTGCGTAGATGCATACACGAGCATGAGATGCACGATGTGCTCGTAGAGGCGCACAACAGAATTGTTGGAGGGCACTTTAGCGGAGACACGACAGCCCGCAAGGTGCTGTAGTCTCAACTGTGGTGGCCCACACTTTTTTGTGACACGCAACACAATTCGTCAAGCATTGTGATGAGTGTCAACAGACAAAGGTCCCGATTCGCAAGGATCAAATGGAGTTGAAGCCAATCATTGCATGACAACCCTTTGAAAAATGGGGGATCGACTTCATAGGACCCATTAGTCCTACGGCACAGTATTCACAGGCCAAATATATCATTGTGGCCATAGACTACCTAACGAAATGGATAGAGGCAAGAGCAACACGAAAGAATGATGCTAGAATGACTGCCAAGTTCTTATGGGAGCAGGTGATCTCACGATTTGACTGCCCCATCGAACTAGTCAGTGACCAGGGCTTGCACTTCATCAATGAAGTGATAGTGCATCTTCTATCCACCTTTCTAATTATCCATTGAAAATCCTCTCCATACTACCCTTAGGAAAACTGGTAGTCAGAATCCACAAATAAGATCCTTGTAAACGTCCTGACCAAAGTAGTCTCTGCTTCACGCAGTGACTAGGATAACAAGCTGATGGCAGCCTTGTGGGCTTACCGTACAGCTTATAAAATGCCTATCGGCCAGAATCCCTTTAGGTTGACCTATGGGACTGAGGCAATTCTACCAGTAGAGTTCTTCATTCCTAGCCTAAGAATAGCACTTCAAGAATGATGGGAAGGGAAGGAGGCATGGACACAATGCCTGATTGAACTTGAACGCCTCTCGGAAACTCGCCTTCTAACCACTCATGTGCTCATATACAAGAAGGCACGATGCAAGAGTTGGTTTGATAAGCATATCAAGCAGCGCGACTTTGAACAAGGTGACTTAGTGCTCTTGTATTGAGTTAAAGGACACATGCAAAAAATGAATTTTAGAGGTATTGGGCCTTTCAAAGTTTGTGCAATCAGCCGAACTGGCAACGTTGAGCTCGAGACTCTAGACGGCGAGGGCATAGGCTTCTTCAATGGCAGTCGCATTAAGAAGTACTACCCTCCCACGCATCCGTTGCATGAGCCACCAATGTTAGGACCCCCTGTTAAGGTACGAGTCACCACAATCACGGAAATTGATGATGAGGATGAGGAAGCCATAGAACATGCATACCTCCACATCATGGTCACTGCCAAGCAAACATGTGATTTCAATGCCTTGATCGATGAGGGAGCAGACTTCAATGTCTTAACTCATGATCATTGGACCCAACTTGGTAAACCACCACTACAGCCCACTAATGCCAAATTAAGCCCATAAGAAAAAAAATATGGGGGCCGCTCAAATGCACTTCTCGACGAGTGTAGGGCTACTATTGCTATTGATTCTATGAGTGTACCAATGATCTTTTACGTGCTGGCAAACACAAAAGACGTAGGCACGGAGTCACTGCTAGGGCAAACCTTCAAGAAGCAAACTCAGTGCAACGTCGATTATGAGTCACAATGCATCCACCTCGCCATAGGCAATGTCGGCATTGTTACAGCCTTTCGCAAGGGCTACACAACCTCATCAAAGTCCGCAAGGCCACCGGTAGAAATACTCTCAGCCAAGTCTATGGAGGGGATAGTGCTCGGCCACCATCCACCGAATCTCATGAGCCACTGCTCACAGGAGCAAAAGCTAAGGCCCAACAGCCTAAGTTTCAATGGAAGCCTAAACAACCTCAACCGCCGCCTAGAAGTAGACACTCACATCCTCGTAACACAAGAAACTCTAAACCTAGGAGGCCGAGATGCAGTTACAAAAATCGAAGCATGATCAAGCCAAGATGGGTTCCTAAAGCCCTCTTGCACACACAAGGCTACTATGAGGGAAATGCATGGATATGAATCCCTAAGGCCCGAATGGCCCAAGGCACTACTCCCATGTCCCCCTCAAGCTTGATCACCCCGAGCCCCATAGAACCTCAAAACCAGAAGCCGCAATGCTTCAAGGACTCGCCTCCTACAAGCTCACCCACGCATAAGCCGAGAAGAGTTGAGCAAGCCTATCGACCTAAACCACAAACGCCTTTACACACTTCAACCCCTTCTAATGCCGATAAGACTTGCCAAACCCAATCCACATGTAGTAGCCCATTTGTAGCAGCTACTATTCTGACGCTCATCCACAAGGCTCAACCACTCTGACGTCAGAGTAGCAGCTACTACTCTGACGCTCATCCACAAGGCTCAACCACCACTTCATGGGCAACTACCACCATCTGCCACCAAGCATTCTAGCCTTAAACCCTCCTACCAATAGAAATCATTCTTAACTCTGGCCACAAACCTAGCGGAAGACATAGGTGATGATATTATTACTTGTCTTAGACACTTAGATGCCATGTTCACGTCACTGGCTCTAAGTTATGAGCGCTTGGACTTAGGCATGTTGCAAGAGTCTTTAGCAACTGAAGTTCGCACAATGCCTTGTTCCTGGGAAACATTCGAATTCACATTTGTCAAAACACCCCACTCAGCTGCCGCGTTGCTACACACTGAGATATCAAGAGAACAAGCCATCAAACAGTGCCTCATTACGTCCTACGATAATAAGCATGTGACTTCTTCCATCACTGACAAAGAAGTCGAGTAGTTGAAAGCGTTAGAGCTGACACCGACTTCCCATTTTTACAAAACCGGTACACTTTGCGATTGTAGTGGGAACTAGAAGGATGTCAAATCATGACCAACGCTGAGCAGCGTTGCGTAATTAGGACATTGGAGTATGACCCACGCACCCACCTCATATAGAGTGTTAACCACTCTTTGTGGTAGACCCATGGAAGAGCATGTCAAAGGACACCCATATCTTGATCATCTCCTGACCGAAGAAGAGCTACACATTGCTAGCCGTGTTGACTCCGGCAATTTCCTAACGAATGTCCTCACTTACATCACACGTGTAAGTACCCAACCCTTCAATCTGGACCACAAGCCTCAGCTGGAGTATAACCTAGAATTCTATACTTGGCTCATGCGCAAGCAGCCCTTATATCTGAATGATGAATGCCCTTGACCTCCTAAGCTTCAATCCTAGGAAGGATTCTTCTCAATCTGGAAGGGGAGGGGGTAAGGTGAATCAAATTAAAACCAATCAAGATCAAGAAAATGCATAAACACATAAGAAACTGGTGATGTAGGAGAAATGTTACAAAAGCTTTGAAATAAAAGGAAAAAAGTCTGAAGGAAAGAATCTGTGTTGGATCTTAATGCTTTCATTCAACAAACATAAAGTCTTTCTTTTCAGCAAATTGTTATTTTTAAAAGCACTAATGGAAATTATGGTTCATAAGAGGAATGAAAGATGTCACAACAAGACCGTGCCCACCGACTCCCCTTCATGGAAGAGGAGAGGACCCAGTACGACATCTCCTTGGCAAGCCGTGCCTACAACCAACTAAAATTTCGAACCATCCATAACATTGAGGAAGTAGTGGCTAGGGAGGAAGTAGCCAAGAGGGTCATAGAGTAGTGCAACCTCACTAAGTACCTCGAGAAGTTCGGACAAGAGCCTCACCACACAAAGTGTGTGGAATCCCTCAGAATTTACAACCCAGATCAAGAATGTGGAGTTGTAACATTGGGAAGGGGAGAGAAGGCCAAACAGGTATAGGTACCCTTGAACCCAACCTTGGTGGAGAAGGCATTGGGGTTAGAGCCCAAGGTGGAGAAGAAGTAGAAAAGAGACGTCTATGCCATGCTTAAGATGAAGAGGGAAGAGGTGCTAACCAATGACAACATCAGTATCCAGGATATCCCTGATGCTGAAGCCCGCATGCAAGCAAAACTGGTGCACTCACTGTTCTCCAGCCAGCGCTACAATTCCCTCATGCATCGGATCAACATACCTGTGCTGGAGAATGTGGTAGGTCGCACCCTGGATGAGGTTGATTGGAATCACTATGTATGCAAGACCATAGACCAGGCAACAAAAGCACTAGCCTTGGGGAGCAAGCCAGCCAGCAGGCGAGGAGTCCCGAGCCTCCAAAAGCACTGAGAGGAAGAAAGCTCATGAGAGCAGAGTTTTGAGCTCGGGATGTGCCTAAAATTTGCCAAAAAATCCAGAATTTAGGGGAAAAATATTCAACATCGAAGGTGGCAGCTCCAGCTAGGATGATTTTAAGCACCAAGTGAAATACGACTCTTAAAAGGCGCCCGAGCGACACTTGTTGATTTTTGATAAATTTTTAGACTATTGTGCAGGTTTTCAGGAGTCGCCAGCCAATGCGGGATGTCAAGCTAGACGCCCAGGATTTTTCAGAGCTCGATTTGGAGCCCGGACGGAGAAATGGCCAACCAAATGGGCAAGATGCGAAGGGGTAGACATTAGAGAGGCCAAGTAGGCATGACCTTTGGAAGCCCAACATTTTAATGTAGCATGAAACTTTCATGAAAAAGGATGAAGCAAATCGTGGGGAGAGGAGCAGCCAGGATGCGCCGAAAATTGCGCCCAATTCTTGTAGATGATGATTGCAGCCTCAATGCAACCCACCCAATGGATCTTGGGCCTTGATTCCCCTCTGTATGCTGATCGTATCGCTGCCCTTCGCTCATCCAATGGTGGCCTAGATGGAGAATTTTGATTTTAGTATTTCTCTCTCCTCCCTCTCTCTCCCTTAAGGGGTTGTTCTTGTGTGCAAGAGGAAAATGAAGAATGGTGAAGGAAGGCTTGTCCGGATGGAACCGAATTGCTTCCGGATCGATGTAGACATGAAGATTACTGATTTTGAAGGTGTTGGACATTGAATGAGGACTGACCCGCAGTCTCCTACCAAAACCGAGATCCCTAAACACAAAGCCTAAGCGGTAATTCAATTTTTATGAAAGAAAATTTATTTTTTATGCTATTTGATTGATGAAATATTGTTTCCATGGGCTGATTATGCATCATGATGTTGTTTGCTATGAGTTTGATCAGTTTATTCTCTGAAAATCAGAAAATCATAAGTGATATGGCTGAAATTAATGTCTTAAAACCCGTAAAACACGCGTTTAAGGGGTAAAATGGGAGTTTTTTGCAAAATAAAGGGGAGATATGAGACATAACATCAAAAAAACCTGAAATTTTGCTGTCAAGAAACCTAAGGGCCACATCACACAATCAATTTTAATTTTTAGTCATTTTTTATTGAAGAAAATAGAGGAAAAATACAAAAAAAAGTTAAAAAATGGGTTTTAAATGGGAGAAAATTAGGAAATGATAAAAGGAAAAATTCAGAAAATCACATAAGTGTTTGTGCAATGTATAATGAAGGTAGAGCATGAGGTTGGCCTCGGTTTACCCTCGTTTCTATGTTTTCATCCGTGTTTATCGCTTTCTCTATAAAGAAATACACATAAAATGACTCTTTCACCTATCAATGAATACAAAACATTAAACGGTAGGGTGAGAGGGGAGTTTGAGCGTCAAAATATGAATTAAAATCTGATTTATATGTTGCATCATGGCCATAGGCCATTGTTTTAAAATAAAGAAAAAGGCAGCATGAGCGTAAGGCTCGGTGTCTCTCCTCGTTTCATTACATAAACGTTAGTATGGAAATCATGGAAAGATTGGTTTCGCACGATGTATAATGCTAATTTCTTTTTGTTTGTGCACTAAACCATTCACATTATGCACTATAGTTCATGGTATCAAAGGAAAAGCTCCTAGACTGAATAGCAATTGTTTTCTTAGGAATTTGACCCACGATTGAGAGTGTGAGATTATCCCTTGCCGTAGGATAAAGGGTTAGTTTCCTAAGGGATTGTTAAGTGAGGACACATGGTATATCTCTTGGAAATACGAGAAATATAAAAGAGAGGAGTTTGTGTTCGTTTGTGTTATATGTTTAGCAGCACATCAAAGGGCCAATCCTTGCGATGTAGGAGAGCTGCAGTGGGGCCGCGGTATCTCTACCGAGAGGTTGCCTCCATATGTGTGTGATCATGGCATTGCCAATGTGTATGGGTTCTCCCTCTGAGGAGTTTAAGGGAAACGTTGGACTATAAACTATAAATGCATGAATTAAGCTTTAGGAAAGTTTGTCCTTTAGCATTAGATTGATACTCCTGGTCCGCGAGGCTGTGAGGGTGTTTGTGTGTCATGAGCATGAGGTCCCCGGCACAGTGCCGGCCCATTTCAGGTTCCATCAACTCATCCAAAGCCTCTTTCATTGGCTATGGAAGTGTTTTGACTGTCCTCATCCAAGAGGCAGTAAAAGAGGCACAGGATGCGGAGGAAGGAGAAGAAGAAACACCCAAAAAATTGCCCCTTCACCAGGACCAAGAGTTGTCTACCAACAAGACCGAAAGTGACGAAGAAGGGGGAGAACAGAAGGAATAGTCAAAAGCAAAAAGCAAGCAAATAAACCTAAGAAGAGGATGACACAAAAGAAGAAGCAGAACAAAGGCCACAAAAAGGAGAAGGAGGACTTAGAGAGAGCAAAAAGGGAATCCCTCAAGGAGGCGGAAGAGAGGGAGAAGAAGAAGAAACAAGAAGCAGAAAAGTCAAAGGAAGAAGCCAAGAAAGCCAAAAGGGTGTCAAAATAGGAGGCCGAAGAGAGGAAGAAGAAAGAAAAAGAAGAAGCAGATAAATTGGAGGAAGAATCTAGGAAAGCAGAAGAAGAGAGGGAGAGAAGGGCTATTGAGGAAGAGGTGGAGCTGAAAAGGAAGGAGGAGGAAGACATGGCTGAAGCCTCACATCGGTCTATAGAGCAACAAAGTAGGGCAGATGACCTAGGAGCTCTGAGCCCACCCAGGGAGAAGGAGCCAAGCTCAAGCACTCAAGTGCCAGAGATCATACTGCTAGTCGTCACTGAAGGCAAGGGTAAAGCCCCTATCCATCCTATCCCGACCCTCCTGGTGCCTACCACCAAAGCAGCCACCCTCACCCCAAGCATCCCCACTAGTACCGACATCTCAAACTTTGTGGCATGGATGCATTATTTCATCAATAAAGAATTAGCCCAGGGGAAGAGCATGGAAACCATGGCCACGGGGTAAAAGAGGCCAGCCCCACGGACGCATAATCTAGATAAGATCCAAAATGCTAGAAAGTGGAGGCCTCAACCACTCCGATCCACATGACGATGACGCCACTAGCTAACTATGACGAATACGTTGCTGAATTTCTCTCTCAACTAGAGAAAGCTAAAGAGGAGAGGAAGATAGCTGTGGCTGAGTTAGCTGTGGAAAAAGAGTCAGTAACTGCTTTTCAGCTTGAAAAGACCCGACAGATAGCAATGCAACAAAAGGAGATCTTTGATCTCAAACAGGAGCTGAAGGCTAAGGATGATAGGGAGGAAAGCTGGAGGCAGTGGCTAGAAGATGAGAATCAAGAATTGGTAAAAATGTAGAGGGAGTATAAACTCTTGATCATGCAACATGAAGAGCTAACCGCAAGGATTGATCAGATCGAACAAGGCATGGAGGAGTTTGCCACCAAAGAAGAGGAAAGGAAGCAAGAGGAAGAACAACATCACAAGGAGATGGAGACCATGAGTGAGAAGCTGAACTTAGAAAGAAAAGAGCATGAGAGAATGAGCAAATAAATTGAAAGACCAAGAGAAAAGACTCATAGCTCTGGTGCAAAGGCATGGGGAAGGCATGGAGGAAATGAAGAAGAGAGCCGAAGAATGGGCGGGACAAAATGAATGGAGGATGAAGACCTTGGCGTGTCGCCTGGCTCTCATGGAAAAAGAAAAAATCCTCGCAAAGAGCAAAGCAGAGGCCGCCCAAGTAGCCTTCAACACTCAACATGAAGCCTTCTTGAATACACTAATGGATACCACCCACTGAGAGAAAGGGGAGTCCCTCGAGATGGCAAAGAAGAAACTAAGCATAGCTCGCAGGGCCGTGCAAGCAAGACTGCACATGTCACCCCAACCCGATGTCGTGGGGCTGAGCCTTGATGATCAATGGAAGTACTTATTGATGGCCAGCCTAACCCCCCAGGAGGTCGATGCACTAGGCTTTGAAGAGGAAACACAGCAAGTAGGCCGATAGAGGGATGATGCTGAACTCCAATTTGATATGGATATATTTAAAGAAGAGGTGATCCCACAACCCCTCTCGCCACATTCCCAAGAGGAGCCATCAATTGACACATCTACGGAAAGACAAGCCGCCCTGGAGAAAGAAACTGGTGGAAGAAACCAGGAAACAAATGAGAGCCAAGCTGGTCATGCAACTATCCGCACCCCTACCACCATGCCTAGATGACCTCCCAGTAGGTTTCCATGCTAAATTAATAGTTTGGGAGCGACAAGAAAGGGACAAAAAACCCTTCTCCTTTAGCTTCCTTCTTCCCAACAGCCTGAGGTGAGTCATGCCACTTAAAGTAGTGGAGGAAGTGATTACGATCCGAATGGCTGGAAGAGAGAGAAAAGAATCCCACTCTCTGGGGAACCAAAGAGGTAGACTTTTGGCACAATAAGGTCTTTGAAGTGCCACATTCTGTACAAGGCTATAACTGTCAGCCCATGTGAAGGAGACAGGTGTGCGACATTAGCATGGTCACCTGGATGGCATTTTGCAACACCTTACCCTATGAGAGGAACAACTCTAAATTTATGCCATACCCTCGTAGGGTAGGAGTGGATTTTGATGCTACCCTCCATGGACGCTATGACTTCCCCATTATCTATAATCCTAATTGTGCCTCTTTTGAACAAGCTCTCACCTTCACCTTTGAAAGCCTAGAAGTTTCCATGACCCGCTTCCTTGTCAACTTTTCCTCTTGCCCCAATCCGGCCTTCATAACCACCTGTAACTACCTTAGGCTTCTTAAACTCTTACTTAAGTAGGACCCTACCCAACAAAAATGTGGCCTCCCACCCCTCTTTTTTTATCCTAACGCCATCGATAGCTACGCCATGACACACTTGATGATGAGAGCTAGCCTTCTACCTTCTTTTTGCCTAGCTCTTCTTGAAGATATGAACAATAGCCAGTTCACTTGATGTAATCACCCCTTCCTCTCCACCACTTCACTCCATGTTTGCATGAATCTCAAGGGATATATGCAGAGCTAGCAGTTTTTGAGCAAATCTATCCGGCCCCCTTCTCCACCTCACTCTGACAATGAAAGTTAGAAACTAGTTGTCATCCCGTCTTAATAAAAAAAATTTAAAAAAGAGAGAGAAAAAGAAAAAGAAAAGAAAAGAAAAATAAAAGAAAGAAAGGAAGCCAATAAAACACATCACAAAAAGAAAAAGACATGGAAAGAAAGACTCACATGAAGACACAACTAGGACCACATAGGACACGATCACTGCACCTAGGGGTCCTCAAGTTAGGCATGTGCAGTGGCTTCCATCGGCCAGCTCCACTCCTAACCCCCTAGCCCCTTTTTGACCTTGCAGTTCATGTTTAGGGCACATCAAGGGTAGGACATACCTAGGGAGGTAATACTCGCCTATGGTTAGACTTGTCACCCTACGCTACACACACCGCACCTCCCTACCACACACGAATGGAGTCCTTAAGTGTGGGACATCACCCAAGCCAAGGCCCAGCTCCCCGTTCCACCGACACGAGCACAATGCACCACACAGTAAGGTAGAAACTCCCCTTAGGTAGAGCCCCGCACCTTCTCCTTTCAGGTACTACAAAATGCGGCAAACCACCAACTTCGGAGGCCCCATCATCCACTTGACATCTGATTGGCTTCTCCGTCAACCATCATTGACAAAGCTTCCAAAGCATCTGAGTCCACATGTGGTCCTACCATCACCTAACCAACAACTTACCAACTGCCTACCCTTTCCCAACATGTGGTCCTACCATCACCTAACCAACAACTTGCCAACTGCCTACCCTTTCCCAACAAACAACTAGAAGTGCCATGGGATTGGCACCCATCCCGAAGGGGGGTAATGTTAACCTCAATTCGAGATGGCAGAAAAATGAAGGAAAAAGCAAAAAAATGATGGAAAAAGAGCAAAGACGTAGAGGTGGCCCCTAAAGCTAAGCTGAGGCAAAAAGCGCAATTGTAAATGAAAGGCGCCTCAAAAAACTCAAAAAACTCTTGTAAAAGAGTGCCAGGCTCCCTCCTCTGCCATTTGTAAAAGAATAGACGAGTATGGGCTTAGGGCATGAAGCAAGAAGAGGGAATTAGAAAAAGGGACCTTGCCACAATGGCCGGTCATGTAAAAAGGGATGGGTGCCCATGGGATTTTAGGGCTTGTATATAAAGTTCAAAAAGTAAATGGAAGCTCATTCTTTGGTGTGTGGCTAACAAGTGTCTTCTCTTCTTCTCTTCTTCTCTTCACCTTGCTTGTGTGTGTGCTCTTGAGAGAGGGAATGTGAGACTGTGAGGGAGTGAGTGAGTGTGTGGGAGTGAGGGATCAAGAGGGTGAAGCTCTTCACCATCCCCTCATCTCTCTTCTTCTCTCTTCTCATCTCTTCTCTTTTCTTGCATGCACAGCTATGGTGGATGGAGCTTGGAGATGGAGGAGGCTTGAGGATGCTTGAGCTAGCATCTAGGATCGTGGAGATACTAGTGTGTGCGAGAGAGGAGGAAACTCATTTCAGCATCAAGGTAAGCTCACTACACCCCGAGAGGATCGACGACGCATCGGCTAGGTGAGAGATAGCCATGAGAGCTCGCTTGAAATGCTTGAAACAATAAGCGGTTTGTGGGTCTTGGCAGTTGAGCGTGAGCTCCCACTACAAACTCTTAAAAAGAACATTGATGAGGATGAGGGAATAGCAGTGCTACTTGCCAGTGTTAAGCATGAACCATATGAGAACCTTGTTTCAACACTAAGGACTTTCTACCCATTTACTCAATTGCATTTCTAGGATAGTGCTGAAAAGCTTTGCAATGACTAAACTGACCATAATCGTGCAGTAATTGTGAGTAAATTACAATCTCCTCCCTTATGCAATGGTTGTATCCAATTCTCTTGCCATTCTTGGGGAAAACCATATGCAAAAGCATAATGTATCACATGCAACATAAACATGCAATATAAACAATCTCATCTCCTTTGTTGTCCATTTCAACATCTTCACGTTCAATTGCAAAGTATCACATGCTTTTCCATTAGCCATCTTGTTGAGGGCTGCCTCCAATGTTTCTAAAGTGAATAGAGTACTAAATGGTTGCGTATGTATATCACATTTGATGGGATGTGCCCCTTTATGCATGTAAAGTTCTGTAACATACGATAGCATGTCAGCATCTATAAAATTTCCCATAACATTTGACCATTTGATTTGCAATTTTCTCCATGCTTGCCTTGGAAATTTCTCAAACTCCCTAGCATCTTCACTTTCTTTGGCCACTACATATCGTCATCACTTTTTACGCGTGAGAGCATTATATCGTTTTTTCACCTCACTTCGTTCTTGTCCCTTAGGGAGGATTTTCAATTTTTTACGTGCAGCCTTACATTCATCATCAAACCATTTCTTGCATGGCAATCCTTTGACATTTTTGTGACTTCTCTTTGGTTTCCCAAAAACCTCTATATTCATATTTAACATTGCATCTCTCAGATCAGCCCTTGTGCTCCTAGTCAAATTGCTCATAAGACTATCCAGGTGACCAACACATGCTTGTTTCTTGTCCACATCAATACGGAATGCACCGGTACCTATTGTGTCCCCTGCATGTCCTACATGGTGGCAAATATCAAGTGTCAAGCCCAAAGCTATATGATCCGATTCTGGATGTTTTCCACCTAACCAGAACTCTATGATCATGCATAAATCATTCATGTGTACCATTGCATAGTCTACCACACTGGAACCTCCACTAGTTTACTAGCACATGTATCCTTCAGTATCGGGGAAACAATTCATACCATTCAATATCGACATGTGCAAACCATTAACCATATCCATCAAAGCGTGTCGATGAGTGTTAATGTTTATATCCTCAGACTATCTACACCAACGTGCATCTACATCCACAACCTCTACCTTGTCTAGCTCATCATGCACTATGGGCTGAAATTGCATACATCCAATACGAACATTTAAGTCACCTAAGACCATCACATGTCCTGTTGCATATATGCTCATGCATCCATACTCAAATCTTCAAAAGGTTGTGGAGAGAGAGAGACAGACAGAGAGAGAGAGTGTGTGTGTGTGTGTGTGCGTGGAGAGGGAGTGAGGGACCAAGGGTGAAGCCTCCTTCTCCTTCTCATGTATACTCTCTCATGCCTCACCTCATGCACTCTCCTTACATGTGAAGGGCCATAGAGGGTGAGAGAGGGTGTGGGTGCTTGCTTGAGTCATGGAGCCACTTAGTGCCACCTTCATGCTTAAAGGAATGCCTAGGAGAGCTCACTACATTGGTAGGTTGGTGTGCTACATGCAACAGGCTAGCTTAGAGCTAGCCTATTGTATCGTAGGCTCAACCCCTTGAAACAATAAGAGGGTGACCAAGGTTCCCATCATCGGATTGCAAGCCCAACATGTGATTTCCTGGTAACAATATTGTCTCCCCATCATTTGGCAAACTTGGTATACTCGATGGAGTTGGAGGAGTTGTAGGAGATACCATGGATGTTGTAGGGGATTGGTACACTATTGTGGTACATGAGGTACCCGCATTACTATTTCAAGTCTTTGTAGAAATTTTGAACTTCTAACGTCAAAGAGAGATGTTTTTGGTCAAGCTTGAGAACCAAAAATGCAACACAACAAAGGAAAAATTGTTATCTTGCTTTTGAAAATATATTACTGCTTCATATAGAAACTTCAAATTTCCATTGTCAGCCCTTTGTCATTTTTGCTAGTGTTTTAACACAAAAATACAAAGAAGCAATGGTAGGATTAGGAAAAGAATAATACAACCTGCACTTAGAAAACCTTTCAAACTATATATAGGAAATTATATTTTCTTCACTAAAATAGGGTCCTTTTTGAGAAAGCCTCAAATTTCTATCATCAATTGGAGGCGTTTTTATGTTAAACTTCCACACCAGAGGTTCAAGAAAGCATAGCATGATCATCAAAGTGTTTGAGTCCCAAATCTATACCAAATGCATAATAGGACTAAACTACCTACAAAATTAGAGTAAATTGCATAAGGCATAGTGCAGAAAATACCTAACGCCTCATCAAGCAACTAGTAGGAAACTCAAAAATAATGAATTATGAACATGAGAACGCATACTTCAACACCAATACTTTGTAAATCAAATACATAAACTAGAGAATATGGTCGAAAAGAGCAAAAACACAGATATGAGTCATGGCGCCCATTGTCATATTGCCTTGATAATCAAGAAAATCCATCATACAACTAGTCGTGATCCAAAATGATGATCCATACGTAAGAAAGACATACAATGCCTCTTCAAGTCACATTTTCAACTGCCTACAAACTACACTTCATGAGGCATTTTAAGATAGTTGTACACATAGAAATACTATGACTAAAGCTCTAAACCATGCTAAGGTAAAACATAGTGCATTAGGCCAACGGCTAACACTGGCATTCATGAGTTTGACTACCAAATAATCAACATATCTAGCTTCTAAGAATCTCTTGATAAAGAGGTCCTTGAGCACATCAAAATCATTGTGCTCATAGACTGGTGAACCAAGTTCTACCTTTTCTCTCAAACACATCACAAAAGATTATGCTCATTGGCTAGAGTCTTGAAGGTTGTTAGCCTTATAAGCTTATTTGAATTTCTCCACAAAACGATAGGGATCATCCCATGCTTTGTACTTCTCAATACTCTTTGTGATTATAGGATTGTTTGCTTGGTTCCTAGCATTAGGTGCTATTCCTAGTCTAGCTCGTATTGAGGCTACTAATGCTGCACTACTTCACTATTAATCCTCAATTTTCTAGCAATTGCTTATGGTCAAAATTTTGGTTGGGGTAAGATCCATTTCAAGGGCTATTTTCCCATTGGCCTTACCCTTGATCTATTTCTCTCCTCGTATTCCAAGATACACTAGACCTAGCTCAATTCAATCTCCCTCCTTTGCCTAGCAATCCTTTATGCCTATGTGAATCTAGCGACTTATTGCTACAAAAAAATATCATTTTAAATTTGATAGTATCTCTTGTGTTTTCCTTCTTGCATACACTATCCTTTCTACTAGTCATATGCACTAATAGTTGTTGAAATTTTGCTAGGAAATGTGCTAGTATCAAACCCAAGGTTATCTGCATTCGAGCTTGATGTAGACATGGCCCTAACTCTTCTTGCTTGGCTAGGATCTTGAAAAGGCTTATCAAATCAAGTAGGGAGATGATGGCTCTTGAGAAAGACACTTTTTACCCTAAATGTCATCGTATCATTGACTTGTTCTATGCTGCGTGCTAAAATGTTCATTGCTTGATTTGCCCTTGCTAGCTAGTAAGACTCCATAAACACTATGGTCTTTATTGCATATGAGCTCTAGGATGGTTCCAATGATATTATTTTTCTATCAAGGTGAGCTTGTCTCATCTAAGCTATGGTCATATGGTCATAGAGTTTGCTAATGGCTGATATTTGGTCTCTTTGTCTCTCAATTCCCTTGGTTTCACCTTCATTCCTTTAGTCATGTCTAGGTGTTCTCTTAGGTTGGTTTAACTATTTCCTTTGTGACTCTTTTTTGAATCAATTTAGTTATGTGTTTTGTGTTCCCTTTAAAAAGGAACCAATAATTTTACCACTTAATATAGGTGAATGCAAGTGCATGCGCTTAGAATAACTTTCAAATTTTCCACAATCAATATGCTTGAATGTAATGCAAGTACTTTCATAGTGATGGTGCTCAAGTAGGCTAGGTGCTTTCCAATCGAAATGTTATGTATGCAATAAGATTTAAGCTGTAATTAGTACAATACGCTTCATAATCTATTAGTCTCATTTGATGGTTCAACCACTCGCTAATGTTTTTGTAGGTGAATTAGGGCAAGTTTGCAAACTTCTTAGGGTTGGTCTTTCCTTAGATGGGGTCAAGTCGACAACAAGGAGGGTCTTGGAAGTCTAGCTACATGAGGCATTAACAATTTTCGCTCATAAGTTCATCAACTCATGTTATTCTCACAAAATAGTTTCAAGTAGATAGATGCACATTTCTTAGGTTTTTACTAGAGTTTGCTCCTCATGGAAAGTGTAAAACCTCTAGAAATCTCTTTTTGGAGGCGAGGATTGAGTGTGTAGGTCTTCTTGTAGTGCACTTTATCAACTTTGGAGTGGAAACTATATGGATATGGGATAATCATGCATGCAATTGCATCAGTTGGGACTTTGTAGTGACAGTAATGATAGCTATGAGATTTGGGCTAGGTTTCATCAAAATGGTGGTTGCTCTTTTTAGTGGTGGTGGTGCTATTGCAATCAACATCAATGGGGTGCTCTCATCCGCCTTCATCCTCCATATATCCATTAGACATTGTTGCACCACTTTTGTTTGCCATGATTACCGATCTGCTACTAAGGAAGATTGGCAAATGCATTCAGAAGGGTTCTATTAAGACTCTCCCCTTACTAGATGGCTCTTAGCCAACTATTCAATTCTTCATCGATGATAATGCATTGATTGTGGCTGTTGAAAAGTTGTCACTTCAGAAGCTACTACAAGTTCACTTCGACTTCTCCAAGCTATTGGTCTCCTGGAATGAAATTGACAAATGGATTGTCAACCTTGAGTCTAAGGTGATGAAACCTGGGGAGATAGTTAGATACTTAGGTGCCCTTATTGGCATTGGGATGTCTTTAAAACAAAGGTTTGATTTGTTCCTTGACAACTTTGTAACTAAGAAAAAAAAGTGGGGTAGCTCCTTGCTCTCTCTTTCAGGAAGGATCACCATTGTCAAAGTCATAATGGTGTCACAATGATGGTGTACATAGCGATGATGCTGCCATTCAACTGTGCATATTGGCTTAAGATAGAAAAGGTGCTCAAGAGCTTCATATGGTCCTTCAAGGGCAGCAAACTGTCTGCTCAGATTAGAGATAGAACATCCTCATGGAAGACAGAGCTCTTGGAGGGGCTTGACTAGAGTCAACGTTTGAGAAAGCCCAAGCATTGGTGATGGCTCACCTAAGGAGACTTGATGGTGGTCAACTCTCGATGGCCATCATGTTGTTATGAATCACGTGGTGGGGGGACTTGCTTGAGCTGCTACACCAAACACATTCCATACACCCAAGAGGAACCTCACTCAAGAATACAAGAATAGAGATGTAAGCCAAACCATTTTCTTGTTGGTTTCTTCTTCTTCAATCATACACAATACAATGTACACAAAGTATAGATAAGATACAATATTAAGAAAAGTGGCCTACTAAGTCAAACAGTGAATAACTAATTATACTAATGGATAGGCACTATGCCAATTGTAGATATGCACAACAAGACAAATATAATAAGTGATAAGTCAACGACCATGTAAGAGTCATAATGACCAGCGACGTGCTAAGTGTAGACGTGCAAACCCACCTAACTAGGCTGTCCATCATCAATGTCGATAAGCTTGCTGTCTCAACAGATGTGTCACTAAATTTATAAGGCTAGGATTCAAGGAGGGATTTGGAGCAACATACACTAGCAAGACATGCATGCATATCCACATACAAGGATGAAAACACCTCAATCTAACATGGCTCAAGACTGATAGCTATATGGAAAAAGGTCATTTGTAATGCCACTTGGCACCTTGAGGATCAATGAATGGGGGACTCATCACTCTTCTGCAGTATTTGGCTCTCTCTATAGGCTTTTGAATAGGAACTAACACTAGTCTTTCTAAATGTGAAGTTGTCCAAGCAATGCTTCAGGAAGGGAATCTCGATATAGGCTAATGTTTGGGACCCCACCAATGCACAATGTCTGCAATAGGAGGTCTTATTAACCAAATTTGGGCTAAATGAAGATGAATGGTCCTTTCTCAAGTTGATTGTGGAAGGTAAAAATAATGACTGGCCTACAACTAATGTGAGGAAACATCACTCCCTACTAAGGGATTTGATGAGCCGTAAACGATTCTGGGTATGCAAGATCAAAGGGATTAGAAAGCACCATCCTTGACAATAGCAATGAATATACCATCCAAATGGAAGGACTTTCCTATGGCAAGTTTACTAACTTGGAAAAAGAGGATAAAGAGATTGTGTGAGGCTACACTAGCCTTAGAATCAATGTTCTAAGATGGCAAATTTCTCTCAATAAGCTATCACTAAGATCTAGGCTCTCTAAAACCTACAGGGCTTTCCCTCTATGTCCCTTTTGTGCTCAATTGGAAGAAGGAGAACTTTGCTTGTTCTGGAGCTGCCTACATGTCACTCTAGTTTGGAAGGCCATCAGGAAATGGTTTAGAGATGCCAACCTCAAAGACTCCTTTAATGTGACTACTACACTTTTTGGTGATGAGGCAGGCCTTGATCTCGACACATGGCACTTAATCAATGAACAGCACAACTATGAAGTTCATTTGGTCTTTAGAAATCATTAAGCCCCCAAACCTAACTACAATCTTGATAGGCTGATCTTAGCCACCTTAAGACCTAAAATCTGGATACTCATACTTTTCTTATAAAAAGCTTGTGTATAAGGCTTGAACCTTGCTACATTGTTGGATGGTGTATCTTTTTACTTTTAATACATGATATGCGTTACAAAATCTCACAGAAAGTACATTCCACTCCCCAAAAAGCTTGAAAAGAAATTACCTTAAACACAAAGCTAAAGTTGTTTCCAAAAGCAAAAGATATAGATTTAGCTTCAAGCCCTTGCATCCATCCTTTTTATCCTTGTGGAAAATAGAGACTCAAAAGTTCTTATTTTTTAATGATATAATAAACTTTTGGACTTTATTATGTAGTTGTGGAAAATACTAGACTACATTGCGATTGTGCCTTATGGGTTGTGAGGGGTGAAAATAAGGCATCCTTATTTATTTTTGGTATCTTAAACCTTGATTTCACATGCACTATGCCTTGAAAATAATGCACTCCAGTTCATTTATAGCACTTTATGCATTGATTTTGGGTGCAGTTCATCTTTTTTTGGCTTGATTCTTCTTTGGTTTTCTTAGTGTTTGCCACGTTTGAGTAACAATGATTGCTTTACATGATATTCTATGAGTCCAAAGAGGAGACACGAGCTTAGTATTTGAATCTTCTTAGTATTAAGAAACTATTTTTGAAAAGACATTAAATAATGTTTTATTTGTCAACTCAACTTGGTTGTTTTCTTGCAAGTAATGAGGAATCAACTTTTGAAACATAATCAAAAAGGTCAAAAGAAGGTGTTTGAAAACTTTGTTTCACGAAATTGGTCCCACAATCATTCAATAGGAATCCAAAATGTCAATATGACTTGCTCTCACATGAACTTGGCCATTGTCTAGTTGTTGTTTTTATGCCCAGCTCTAGCTTTAGTCCATTTAGTCATGTGGTATGTGCAACTATAATATACCAAGCTTGGGAGTTTTGTGATTGGATCAATGAAGTCAATTCTCCATTTTTCAGAGGGTTGAGGAGCTAATAAAATTGTGAGCTCCATTTGATCTTTCCTTATAGGAACTTTAGTGCATTGGCACTCATAGTAGTGTTTGATAAAATAAGAAGCATCTTTGAAGAGGGTTGGCTACCATACTTGTGATTCTAGCACGTTTCAAGCCATAGTGTTGGTATCAAAATGGCCTCCTACTATTCTATCATGTATCTTTTGCAACACATACATGAATTTATGCTCATAGATGCATCTCCTCAGTCAGCCCTCCTATCCCAATATACATAGTTGACCTACAGTCAATAATAATGTCCAATCTCAACAATGAGACATCAACATGTGCTTGGCTAATAGGGGAAACTTGATTTAGCATGCATGGTCAAGGATAGTGAGTGCTGGTACGGTTTATTGACCTAGTGCTTTGGCTTTCTTTAATCCACTTGAACTCAACTATGAGTAGCAACATGAGGGACAATATTTCTAGGTTTAACCCTAAGATTCTAGTAAATTTTGTATTTTCCTCAAGCCCTTTTCTTAGTGTGGTAGGTTCCGAATTATTATACCACTTTTCTCTCAAGATTCTTTTCTAAGTTTTAAAAGTCTTTAACTCAAACCCAAAGTCACAAGAAAAAGCATCCAAAATATCCACTTGGCAATGAATATCATTATCGCAAATAGAGAGGTCTTCTCTCTTTTTCTCTAGTGATGCATATAGAGACCCTAATTATGGCCTTTATACTCTTGCTATGACTAGTCAAAGCAACCCTAAATGTGAATCCTAGAACAATTATGCTTAGTGTGGACTAGAGTGGCCATATCAAATTGTCTACTGTAATTGGGAAATATATGTACTCAATGAAAATAGATATTCGCCACATCTGAATTTGATGCAAAAAATTGTGTGTTATGTTAACATTACCACATAGCCACAAAAAACGGATTTCTCATTGATCATTCCTCATTATAATATGAGAATGAACACAAAAAGCAAGTAGTTGCAATTAAGACTTCCATGCTTAGTTGGTAGAATCCAGAAGAAATGATGATCCAACTTTTGAACTTTATGGACATGTATTTCTTTGACTAGGAATCCTAAAATTGAATTATTTCTAGTGAGTAGTCACATGCAAACTAAGAGAGTTCGTAGAAAACAACGCAAGGTATGCATGATTTTTGTGAGATTGAAGTAGAAAAGTTTGAAGCTTTTGAATTGTTACACATTAAAAAAGTTTTTAGATTCATATAAGCATTGTCTTATGAATGCAAAAAGAGATTCACAGACAAGTATTTGAATTGTTAAATAAGGGTTTAACTCATCCTAGTTTTTCTCAAGTTGGTGCACCTATCTTGTTTGCTTGAGAACAAAAATAAAATGTAGTGGACGTGTATTGATTATAGAGACTTTTAAATAAGGTGAATATTCAAAATAGGTACCCTATTCCAAGTGTTGATGATTTTCTTGATAAACTTAGGGGAGCCAAAAGCATGGATTCAGCTGATATATTTAAGACTATATTTAAAACATAGTTTAGTCACTATGAATTCATTATTATGACATTTGGCCTTACTAATGCACCATCTACATTTGCGAAACTTTTCTAGATTATCAAACAAGTTTTTTCTTTTATGATATACGTGTTTTCAATAAATTCGAAGAGAGGAGCATAAGAGAAATCTTTGAATTGTACTTGATTTACTGCATAAAAATCAATTGTATACAACTATTGATTAAAGCTTATTCTTTCAAAGTCAAATTGAATATTTGTAATACATAATTTGTGCTGAATGTATCATAATTGATCCAAAAAAAATTCAAACAATAAAAGATTGGCCTAATCCAAGAGTATGCATAAATTTCATGTTTTTTAAGGATTAGTAAGGTTTTACAAAAAAAATTGTCAAAAATTTTACATTGCCTGCTTTGCATTGACTATGATATTACATAAAAATATTGTTTTACTTGGGGCCCCAGTATGAAAAAATCCTTTGGTACTTCGAAATATCTTTTTACCCATGCACCTATTTTGCAATTGTCTAATTTTTTCCATTATTTTCTTTCTTGTTGTTATATTAATGCTAGTGGTTCAAGCATAGTATTGGTTAAACACTAGTCTTGTAAATTGCCACAAAAGTGGCTATGAGCCCCTTTAATAGTCATGTCTTATTTCATGATATTTGCATTGACATATGCATATGATACCAAAATTGGATGAGACTTTAACAATATTGTAAGATTGTAGAATAAATTGTTTGAAACCAGTTTTAAGTGAGTTTTTAAATTTTAAAAATAGCTTTTTAATTGCATTAAAATCGATCAAAAGAGCACTCAATAAGATTGATTTGAGCTCCTTAAAAAAGTTGTCAGTTTGATCTAGTTACAAATCTCTTAATGGGAATGCATATAATGCATATGAAAGTTATTTTCCATGGAATTTTTAGCCTTTTTTTAAAGAGAGTTTTGATTAGAAATATTAAAAGTTTTTACTTTTTTGCAAAAATGATCTCAATGGTGGATATAAAAATATATACTTTCTAGTTTGTTTCATCCTTTTCTATTTTCTATCAACCACTATCTTGTGTAGATCACATTTCTCTAAAATCATTTCTTCTCAATGTTTCTTATTGATGAGAAATGAATACTCACAGTCAAGACAATCATTGATAAAAAGAAGTCTTATTTCATTCATATGGGCATAGCCCTTTCAGAGTACAATTATTCTTGGGGATATGGAACAAGCTGATACATTAATTCGAGGAGAATAAGGTTGTGTTACATTCAACTACGGGAACTGGGTAATAGTATGGATTGGGGTCATGGATTTTCAAGAATCGATAGGTCATTGGAAGATTAGGGTATCCTTTCCTTTGATACTCGTTCTTTTCATAACGTCCCAACACCTTGATTCTGTCGACAAGGTTTACTCGAGTCACTCCCTCGTACACATACTTGTTTTGCTTGACCTTTCGACCGCCCACATGTAGGTTTGCATTTGCGTGAGACTCAACAAAGATGAACAACTTCATGATCTTTAAGTCCTCCATCCACTTGATTCTCTTCAAGTTGGTTCGAAGGTATGCAAGTCAGTGGGCAGCTATGTAATAGATCCCTGAAACACCCATCCATCTCCGTTCCATGTACAAGGGCGAAGGATTGTAGATGTGGTCTAGGATATTCATCATATTGATCCTCCGTCGATAATGTGAAGCACCCATTGCGGTCATAAACATAACTTGGAATACCAAGAATCTGTTCCACGCTTCGTGACTCTGCAAGTCAGCATTGATAAGTAAGTAAGGAAATGTTCTTAACAGCAACATTTTCTCTAGTTCTCCTCATTAAGTTTCCTTGAAAATATTAAATCCTTGTTGGTTGGCTCTGATACCAACTATAACGTGTCCACCTATTTGCTTGTAGGACACATCTTAGCAGCCCATCGGGAAGGGAGTCCAAAAAGCGCCGCCCGGCACTCCCACCGAATGTCACGGGGTTTGCGATCTAGGTCTTCCCGAGTCTGCCACGAAGTGGAAGCATTCCGGCCGTTCCCACTTAGGACCGACCTGAATCAGGGTTTTCCCTAGTAGTCAAATTCCTAGAACGGTAGCTAGCGTCACGAACTACTCTATGCAGAAACATCAGGGTCGAAGCAGATTCATACTGCACTTGGTTCAAGGAGAATGGGAAACGAAAGGGATGCAATGCTCGACTTCTCTGCCCATAAGGCATAGTCCCATTCCGTTCCCCTAAAATAGCATAAATCGGGACTCTAGTATCCTAAATTCTAAGTTATCGTTCCTTGCTGTTCATTTCCTTGGAGAAAAGTTCCCTGTTGTCGATTTCATTTGAGAAAAGTTCCCAGACAACCAAGACCACCCATCCGTAGGATGGACCCATGGCCACATCTACTGCACTTTCCTCAGGGTAGCTTTAGTTGTCTAATTACCTACCACATTTAGTTTGGACACGCATAAAATAGCTTCCTTAATTAGCCAATTAGACACCGATTCCTTCACGTAATCTTAGCACTGACATAGAAAAACAGTATCAAATAAGTTTCTTTTCAACAAGTTATCTTATTTATTTTTGGAATACATCATATAATAATCCAGCTTGAAGGCTAATCCATAATCCGCCCAAAGGCAGTCCATAATCCGCCCAAAGGCAATCCAGCAATCCATAGGGATTACTAATCCAAGTTTCCGCCCGTAGACTAGTATGTGGGCCTCGAGATCCAATCCCGAGTCATGTCGGCCTCTTGTGCAAGGCCCGGAAGGCAAGGGATTTCCGGCCAGTGCCCCCCCTGGCACCCAAGCATCCTCCTACTCCAAGTAGCACCCAACGGAGAGACCTCTCACAGCAGGTTCGGTCCACGTTCCCGGTGCGGCTAGCAACCCCCTTGGTTAGGGTCAGGTAGACAGTTGGGGGTAACTAATGCTGCCTCTCCCTCCAGGCCTTTCCATCTTTTAGTTCCTTGAGTAAAGCAATATAGACAATGCTCCTAAACTGTACAAACACAATCAAACCAGTGGTCATTTACTTGGCCAACTGCTAAGGAGTGAATCCTTCTCTCCGAATGCATCCAGCATTCGATCCAGGATCAATTGTGACTTGGCAAGATCCCCAAGGGTTTGTTTGTTTACCCTTTTATCCTTGGGATAGGGTTATACCCTGTTAACCCAATTTAACCAACACCTTAGGTTTCTTAAATTAAGACAGTAAATCCTGGCGACTTTGTCGCTCTAACTTGATTTGTCAATTGCTTGCTAGGCAAATCACAGTTACCTTATCTTGGCAAATCAACCCAAGAAGAGTGATGTAGCAGGATGTCTACTCATCCTTTTGCACAATAGGCTTATACTAGAATACGCCAACCTTATTCCAAGGAGTGGAAAATCTTTCATGTGATTAAACCACAAAGCCATGCGACATTGCAACTTGTTGCACAAGTGTCGCACCTCACTCATGGGATCATTTCACCAATCAATGGCATTTCTTGGTCAAGAAACATGTTTGGTCAAGATATAGGGTTTGAGGTGTCTTCTTACCCTAGGGTTTCTAGACTCAATCGGAAATCTAGTATTGGGTCATTTGATCCTTAGGGTAAAGCCCTAGATTGTTGTTGTATGGGTGTTCACTTAACCCAAACATTTCGTGAATGTGGGTAGGACCTTTAGGTTCGAAAGTCTCGACTTGGCGACCAAGTGTGATACTAGGCAGAATTTCTAACGTGCTTAACCCTAGCTAGCACTTGAGGTATTCATTGTACTAACTAGTTATGCTTATACGAATCCCTTGAGGGTTATACCCTTACAAGTGATCTAACCAAATTGGTCTACTTGTCTTGCGACAAGAAACGATCTCTTCTTAGAGATGCTAAACTTGTTCTAAAGGTGTAAATAGCCGCAAGACATCACATTACGTGTAAATATGCGATTCATTACCTCTATGTACTAAAAGGTTTGCAATAACCCTTTCTTTTCTTGCTAAAGTCATGACGAATGACAAATTGGAGAATAACTTGCATAAAACCTACAAAGATTTACATCAAGGAACTATGCCTACAACCTTTTGTTTAATGCAATTGAATTTCATGCTTTAATATGATATGCAATCTTTTCTAGATACAACTTCGATGAATGAAGTTCATGCATGATGAATATGTAACATGCAACCTTTTCTAGATACAACTTCGATGAATGAAGTTCATGTATGACGAATATTATAAGACTAATGTTGACTTAATCCATTCTATAAGCATCTTTGCATGCAACATGCAAGTTCATGGTTTCCTTTTCATACCATGCAAGTCCTTGGACAACATTCTAATGGATTTTAATGAATATCTCTTACGAATCATATCTAGGAAATTGTGGCCTAGATGCATTATGCGCTTGTTCTTTCATGCAAGGAAGACAAGGGTGAATTTAAACAAATTTTCATGCAATATGCAATTGGGATTGTCACTTTGGAAATGCAAGCGAGAGCAACATGCAATTTAAAACTTGTAAGATGAATGCGTAATTTTGTATTCATACTTCCGCATGAAATTTAAGCATGCCCAATGCGGAATTAAAGTTCTAAGAACCTGGGTTTGAGGACTTGCGGCGATGTCCACGTGTAAACTTGGGTTTGAGGCTTCCGCGGGTGCGCCTTCCTTCTTTGGCTTTGGAGCCATCGTTGATGCAGTGGGCTTGAACTCCGCGATTTGTCCTTGCCTTTACGCGATCTCCGAACTCCCTCCAAGCTTGGCAAAATAGCCTCAAAATCTGCCTACTTCTCCCTCGCGCAGGAATACCCCTTTACAAGATATGTGCCTTAAGAACTCGGGGGAAAAAAAACACGTGCACAGGGCTTATGGGAGCCTTATCCTTAGAAGCTTCTAAGGAAGCTTCTAAGGAAGCTTCTAAGTAGCTTCTACTTCTTCAGAATGACGTGCAGGAGGAGGGTAATGATTTGAGAAGAGGAGATTGATGATGATGATGGGCGGGGATGGGCGGCGGCAGCCTGGTGGTCCTCACGACGGTGGCGATGGCGGGCTGTGTGGAGTCTCACGAATGTCCTCTCTCCCAAACAACATGGCGCTCTCACTTCCTTTTAAGCTCAAGGGGAGGGGGTGGTTTTATAGTGCTAAGGGGGGGAGATAACCACCCCCGTGGCACTTAATGATTCTCCCTTCTCCCCATGCACTCCACCACTATGCCTTCCCCTCATGAGCACTCCCTCTCCCCCTACCATGCATCAGCTGAGGGGAGGGGGTAATTATTAAAAAAATTTGCACTAAAGTTATCCATTAACCCTTTTTCCCTTTACGTAAGGGGTGTTTTCACGCGGCTTTGCAGTCTTCAAGCCGCAGCCTCTTATGCGCTATGCAGGTAGGGTTTATTAATGTGTGAAGGTGGGGTATTTAGCCCAAGGCTCTTCTAGTCGCGGTGAGGATATTTTTAAGATGCTTTTGTGCGGGCATGTAGAGGTTAAAATTTATTAATATTTCTTGCAGAAATATAACAGTTGCTATAGCATCTGCCATGCTCTATGCATTATCTGTTGGCTGTAAAGAAGTTTTGGCATTATCTATTGGCTACGCATTATCTAGTAAACAAACCGTGCACTACAGGATGCATAGCTCGATGGCTCCTTTTGCTTTTAGAATTCAACTTCTCCGTGGTTGTATGGAAGGGAAAAAAACACTACATGGCTGACCACATGTCATGCATCCCCACGGGAGAGGCCACTAGACAAGGCATTGCCGAGGACGCCCATCTGTTTAACCTTTCCAGCAAGAGATATTTATTCAAGGCTAATCTAATGCCATATTGGGCAGATGACATTGCCCAAGTGCTGGAGCACGGATTGCCTGAGTGACCGATAGAAAAAGCCTGACTTAGGCAACTTATCCTCAAAATCCAACCCTATCTTGATAGGAGGCCAACTATATAGGCTAGGGCAAGATGGGTTGTTGCGTAGATGCATACACGAGCATGAGATGCACGATGTGCTCGTAGAGGCGCACAACAGAATTGTTGGAGGGCACTTTAGCGGAGACACGACAGCCCGCAAGGTGCTGTAGTCTCAACTGTGGTGGCCCACACTTTTTTGTGACACGCAACACAATTCGTCAAGCATTGTGATGAGTGTCAACAGACAAAGGTCCCGATTCGCAAGGATCAAATGGAGTTGAAGCCAATCATTGCATGACAACCCTTTGAAAAATGGGGGATCGACTTCATAGGACCCATTAGTCCTACGGCACAGTATTCACAGGCCAAATATATCATTGTGGCCATAGACTACCTAACGAAATGGATAGAGGCAAGAGCAACACGAAAGAATGATGCTAGAATGACTGCCAAGTTCTTATGGGAGCAGGTGATCTCACGATTTGACTGCCCCATCGAACTAGTCAGTGACCAGGGCTTGCACTTCATCAATGAAGTGATAGTGCATCTTCTATCCACCTTTCTAATTATCCATTGAAAATCCTCTCCATACTACCCTTAGGAAAACTGGTAGTCAGAATCCACAAATAAGATCCTTGTAAACGTCCTGACCAAAGTAGTCTCTGCTTCACGCAGTGACTAGGATAACAAGCTGATGGCAGCCTTGTGGGCTTACCGTACAGCTTATAAAATGCCTATCGGCCAGAATCCCTTTAGGTTGACCTATGGGACTGAGGCAATTCTACCAGTAGAGTTCTTCATTCCTAGCCTAAGAATAGCACTTCAAGAATGATGGGAAGGGAAGGAGGCATGGACACAATTCCTGATTGAACTTGAACGCCTCTCGGAAACTCGCCTTCTAACCACTCATGTGCTCATATACAAGAAGGCACGATGCAAGAGTTGGTTTGATAAGCATGTCAAGCAGCGCGACTTTGAACAAGGTGACTTAGTGCTCTTGTATTGAGTTAAAGGACACATGCAAAAAATGAATTTTAGAGGTATTGGGCCTTTCAAAGTTTGTGCAATCAGCCGAACTGGCAACGTTGAGCTCGAGACTCTAGACGGCGAGGGCATAGGCTTCTTCAATGGCAGTCGCATTAAGAAGTACTACCCTCCCACGCATCCGTTGCATGAGCCACCAATGTTAGGACCCCCTGTTAAGGTACGAGTCACCACAATCACGGAAATTGATGATGAGGATGAGGAAGCCATAGAACATGCATACCTCCACATCATGGTCACTGCCAAGCAAACATGTGATTTCAATGCCTTGATCGATGAGGGAGCAGACTTCAATGTCTTAACTCATGATCATTGGACCCAACTTGGTAAACCACCACTACAGCCCACTAATGCCAAATTAAGCCCATAAGAAAAAAAATATGGGGGCCGCTCAAATGCACTTCTCGACGAGTGTAGGGCTACTATTGCTATTGATTCTATGAGTGTACCAATGATCTTTTACGTGCTGGCAAACACAAAAGACGTAGGCACGAAGTCACTGCTAGGGCAAACCTTCAAGAAGCAAACTGGCAACGTCGATTATGAGTCACAATGCATCCACCTCGCCATAGGCAATGTCGGCATTGTTACAGCCTTTCGCAAGGGCTACACAACCTCATCAAAGTCCGCAAGGCCACCGGTAGAAATACTCTCAGCCAAGTCTATGGAGGGGATAGTGCTCGGCCACCATCCACCGAATCTCATGAGCCACTGCTCACAGGAGCAAAAGCTAAGGCCCAACAGCCTAAGTTTCAATGGAAGCCTAAACAACCTCAACCGCCGCCTAGAAGTAGACACTCACATCCTCGTAACACAAGAAACTCTAAACCTAGGAGGCCGAGATGCAGTTACAAAAATCGAAGCATGATCAAGCCAAGATGGGTTCCTAAAGCCCTCTTGCACACACAAGGCTACTATGAGGGAAATGCATGGATATGAATCCCTAAGGCCCGAATGGCCCAAGGCACTACTCCCATGTCCCCCTCAAGCTTGATCACCCCGAGCCCCATAGAACCTCAAAACCAGAAGCCGCAATGCTTCAAGGACTCGCCTCCTACAAGCTCACCCACGCATAAGCCGAGAAGAGTTGAGCAAGCCTATCGACCTAAACCACAAACGCCTTTACACACTTCAACCCCTTCTAATGCCGATAAGACTTGCCAAACCCAATCCACATGTAGTAGCCCATTTGTAGCAGCTACTATTCTGACGCTCATCCACAAGGCTCAACCACTCTGACGTCAGAGTAGCAGCTACTACTCTGACGCTCATCCACAAGGCTCAACCACTCTGACGTCAAAGTAGCAGCTACTACTCTGACGCTCATCCACAAGGCTCAACCACCACTTCATGGGCAACTACCACCATCTGCCACCAAGCATTCTAGCCTTAAACCCTCCTACCAATAGAAATCATTCTTAACTCTGGCCACAAACCTAGCGGAAGACACAAGTGATGATATTATTACTTGTCTTAGACACTTAGATGCCATGTTCACGTCACTGGCTCTAAGTTATGAGCGCTTGGACTTAGGCATGTTGCAAGAGTCTTTAGCAACTGAAGTTCGCACAATGCCTTGTTCCTGGGAAACATTCGAATTCGCATTTGTCAAAACACCCCACTCAGCTGCCGCGTTGCTACACACTGAGATATCAAGAGAACAAGCCATCAAACAGTGCCTCATTACGTCCTACGATAATAAGCATGTGACTTCTTCCATCACTGACAAAGAAGTCGAGTAGTTGAAAGCGTTAGAGCTGACACCGACTTTCCATTTTTACAAAACCGGTACACTTTGCGATTGTAGTGGGAACTAGAAGGATGTCAAATCATGACCAACGCTGAGCAGCGTTGCGTAATTAGGACATTGGAGTATGACCCACGCACCCACCTCATATAGAGTGTTAACCACTCTTTGTGGTAGACCCATGGAAGAGCATGTCAAAGGACACCCATATCTTGATCATCTCCTGACCGAAGAAGAACTACACATTGCTAGCCGTGTTGACTCCGGCAATTTCCTAATGAATGTCCTCACTTACATCACACGTGTAAGTACCCAACCCTTCAATCTGGACCACAAGCCTCAGCTGGAGTATAACCTAGAATTCTATACTTGGCTCATGCGCAAGCAGCCCTTATATCTGAATGATGAATGCCCTTGACCTCCTAAGCTTCAATCCTAGGAAGGATTCTTCTCAATCTGGAAGGGGAGGGGGTAAGGTGAATCAAATTAAAACCAATCAAGATCAAGCAAATGCATAAACACATAAGAAACTGGTGATGTAGGAGAAATGTTACAAAAGCTTTGAAATAAAAGGAAAAAAGTCTGAAGGAAAGAATCTGTGTTGGATCTTAATGCTTTCATTCAACAAACATAAAGTCTTTCTTTTTAGCAAATTGTTATTTTTAAAAGCACTAATGGAAATTATGGTTCATAAGAGGAATGAAAGATGTCACAACAAGACCGTGCCCACCGACTCCCCTTCATGGAAGAGGAGAGGACCCAGTACGACATCTCCTTGGCAAGCCGTGCCTACAACCAACTAAAATTTCGAACCATCCATAACATTGAGGAAGTAGTGGCTAGGGAGGAAGTAGCCAAGAGGGTCATAGAGTAGTGCAACCTCACTAAGTACCTCGAGAAGTTCGGACAAGAGCCTCACCACACAAAGTGTGTGGAATCCCTCAGAATTTACAACCCAGATCAAGAATGTGGAGTTGTAACATTGGGAAGGGGAGAGAAGGCCAAACAGGTATAGGTACCCTTGAACCCAACCTTGGTGGAGAAGGCATTGGGGTTAGAGCCCAAGGTGGAGAAGAAGTAGAAAAGAGACGTCTATGCCATGCTTAAGATGAAGAGGGAAGAGGCGCTAACCAATGACAACATCAGTATCCAAGATATCCCTGATGCTGAAGCCCGCATGCAAGCAAAACTGGTGCACTCACTGTTCTCCAGCCAGCGCTACAATTCCCTCATGCATCGGATCAACATACCTGTGCTGGAGAATGTGGTAGGTCGCACCCTGGATGAGGTTGATTGGAATCACTATGTGTGCAAGACCATAGACCAGGCAACAAAAGCACTAGCCTTGGGGAGCAAGCCAGCCAGCAGGCGAGGAGTCCCGAGCCTCCAAAAGCATTGAGAGGAAGAAAGCTCATGAGAGCAGAGTTTTGAGCTCGGGATGTGCCTAAAATTTGCCAAAAAATCCAGAATTTAGGGGAAAAATATTCAACATCGAAGGTGGCAGCTCCAGCTAGGATGATTTTAAGCACCAAGTGAAATACGACTCTTAAAAGGCGCCCGAGCGACACTTGTTGATTTTTTATAAATTTTTAGACTATTGTGCAGGTTTTCAGGAGTCGCCAGCCAATGCGGGATGTCAAGCTGGACGCCCAGGATTTTTCAGAGCTCGATTTGGAGCCCGGACGGAGAAATGGCCAACCAAATGGGCAAGATGCGAAGGGGTAGACATTAGAGAGGCCAAGTAGGCATGACCTTTGGAAGCCCAACATTTTAATGTAGCATGAAACTTTCATGAAAAAGGATGAAGCAAATCGTGGGGAGAGGAGCAGCCAGGATGCGCCGAAAATTGCGCCCAATTCTTGTAGATGATGATTGCAGCCTCAATGCAACCCACCCAATGGATCTTGGGCCTTGATTCCCCTCTGTATGCTGATCGTATCGCTGCCCTTCGCTCATCCAATGGTGGCCTAGATGGAGAATTTTGATTTTAGTATTTCTCTCTCCTCCCTCTCTCTCCCTTAAGGGGTTGTTCTTGTGTGCAAGAGGAAAATGAAGAATGGTGAAGGAAGGCTTGTCCGGATGGAACCGAATTGCTTCCGGATCGATGTAGACATGAAGATTACTGATTTTGAAGGTGTTGGACATTGAATGAGGACTGACCCGCAGTCTCCTACCAAAACCGAGATCCCTAGACACAAAGCCTAAGCGGTAATTCAATTTTTATGAAAGAAAAATTATTTTTTATGCTATTTGATTGATGAAATATTGTTTCCATGGGCTGATTATGCATCATGATGTTGTTTGCTATGAGTTTGATCAGTTTATTCTCTGAAAATCAGAAAATCATAAGTGATATGGCTGAAATTAATGTCTTAAAACCCGTAAAACACGCGTTTAAGGGGTAAAATGGGAGTTTTTTGCAAAATAAAGGGGAGATATGAGACATAACATCAACAAAACCTGAAATTTTGCTGTCAAGAAACCTAAGGGCCACAGCACACAATCAATTTTAATTTTTAGTCATTTTTTATTGAAGAAAATAGAGGAAAAATACAAAAAAAAGTTGAAAAATGGGTTTTAAATGGGAGAAAATTAGGAAATGATAAAAGGAAAAATTCAGAAAATCACATAAGTGTTTGTGCAATGTATAATGAAGGTAGAGCATGAGGTTGGCCTCGGTTTACCCTCGTTTCTATGTTTTCATCCGTGTTTATCGCTTTCTCTATAAAGAAATACACATAAAATGACTCTTTCACCTATCAACGAATACAAAACATTAAACGGTAGGGTGAGAGGGGAGTTTGAGCGTCAAAATATGAATTAAAATCTGATTTATATGTTGCATCATGGCCATAGGCCATTGTTTTAAAATAAAGAAAAAGGCAGCATGAGCGTAAGGCTCGGTGTCTCTCCTCGTTTCATTACATAAACGTTAGTATGGAAATCATGGAAAGATTGGTTTCGCACGATGTATAATGCTAATTTCTTTTTGTTTGTGCACTAAACCATTCACATTATGCACTATAGTTCATGGTATCAAAGGAAAAGCTCCTAGACTGAATAGCAATTGTTTTCTTAGGAATTTGACCCACGATTGAGAGTGTGAGATTATCCCTTGCCGTAGGATAAAGGGTTAGTTTCCTAAGGGATTGTTAAGTGAGGACACATGGTATATCTCTTGGAAATACGAGAAATATAAAAGAGAGGAGTTTGTGTTCGTTTGTGTTATATGTTTAGCAGCACATCAAAGGGCCAATCCCTGCGATGTAGGAGAACTGCAGTGGGGCCGCGGTATCTCTACCGAGAGGTTGCCTCCATATGTGTGTGATCATGGCATTGCCAATGTGTATGGGTTCTCCCTCTGAGGAGTTTAAGGGAAACGTTGGACTATAAACTATAAATGCATGAATTAAGCTTTAGGAAAGTTTGTCCTTTAGCATTAGATTGATACTCCTGGTCCGCGAGGCTGTGAGGGTGTTTGTGTGTCATGAGCATGAGGTCCCCGGCACAGTGCCAGCCCATTTCAGGTTCCATCAACTCATCCAAAGCCTCTTTCATTGGCTATGGAAGTGTTTTGACTGTCCTCATCCAAGAGGCAGTAAAAGAGGCACAGGATGCGGAGGAAGGAGAAGAAGAAACACCCAAAAAATTGCCCCTTCACCAGGACCAAGAGTTGTCTACCAACAAGACCGAAAGTGACGAAGAAGGGGGAGAACAGAAGGAATAGTCAAAAGCAAAAAGCAAGCAAAGAAACCTAAGAAGAGGATGACACAAAAGAAGAAGCAGAACAAAGGCCACAAAAAGGAGAAGGAGGACTTAGAGAGAGCAAAAAGGGAATCCCTCAAGGAGGCGGAAGAGAGGGAGAAGAAGAAGAAACAAGAAGCAGAAAAGTCAAAGGAAGAAGCCAAGAAAGCCAAAAGGGTGTCAAAATAGGAGGCCGAAGAGAGGAAGAAGAAAGAAAAAGAAGAAGCAGATAAATTGGAGGAAGAATCTAGGAAAGCAGAAGAAGAGAGGGAGAGAAGGGCTATTGAGGAAGAGGTGGAGCTGAAAAGGAAGGAGGAGGAAGACATGGCTGAAGCCTCACATCGGTCTATAGAGCAACAAAGTAGGGCAGATGACCTAGGAGCTCTGAGCCCACCCAGGGAGAAGGAGCCAAGCTCAAGCACTCAAGTGCCAGAGATCATACTGCTAGTCGTCACTGAAGGCAAGGGTAAAGCCCCTATCCATCCTATCCCGACCCTCCTGGTGCCTACCACCAAAGCAGCCACCCTCACCCCAAGCATCCCCACTAGTACCGACATCTCAAACTTTGTGGCATGGATGCATTATTTCATCAATAAAGAATTAGCCCAGGGGAAAAGCATGGAAACCATGGCCACGGGGTAAAAGAGGCCAGCCCCACGGACGCATAATCTAGATAAGATCCAAAATGCTAGAAAGTGGAGGCCTCAACCACTCCGATCCACATGACGATGACGCCACTAGCTAACTATGACGAATACGTTGCTGAATTTCTCTCTCAACTAGAGAAAGCTAAAGAGGAGAGGAAGATAGCTGTGGCTGAGTTAGCTGTGGAAAAAGAGTCAGTAACTGCTTTTCAGCTTGAAAAGACCCGACAGATAGCAATGCAACAAAAGGAGATCTTTGATCTCAAACAGGAGCTGAAGGCTAAGGATGATAGGGAGGAAAGCTGGAGGCAGTGGCTAGAAGATGAGAATCAAGAATTGGTAAAAATGTAGAGGGAGTATAAACTCTTGATCATGCAACATGAAGAGCTAACCGCAAGGATTGATCAGATCGAACAAGGCATGGAGGAGTTTGCCACCAAAGAAGAGGAAAGGAAGCAAGAGGAAGAACAACATCACAAGGAGATGGAGACCATGAGTGAGAAGCTGAACTTAGAAAGAAAAGAGCATGAGAGAATGAGCAAATAAATTGAAAGACCAAGAGAAAAGACTCATAGCTCTGGTGCAAAGGCATGGGGAAGGCATGGAGGAAATGAAGAAGAGAGTCGAAGAATGGGCGGGACAAAATGAATGGAGGATGAAGACCTTGGCGTGTCGCCTGGCTCTCATGGAAAAAGAAAAAATCCTCGCAAAGAGCAAAGCAGAGGCCGCCCAAGTAGCCTTCAACACTCAACATGAAGCCTTCTTGAATACACTAATGGATACCACCCACTGAGAGAAAGGGGAGTCCCTCGAGATGGCAAAGAAGAAACTAAACATAGCTCGCAGGGCCGTGCAAGCAAGACTGCACATGTCACCCCAACCCGATGTCGTGGGGCTGAGCCTTGATGATCAATGGAAGTACTTATTGATGGCCAGCCTAACCCCCCAGGAGGTCGATGCACTAGGCTTTGAAGAGGAAACACAGCAAGTAGGCCGATAGAGGGATGATGCTGAACTCCAATTTGATATGGATATATTTAAAGAAGAGGTGATCCCACAACCCCTCTCGCCACATTCCCAAGAGGAGCCATCAATTGACACATCTACAAAAAGACAAGCCGCCCTGGAGAAAGAAACTGGTGGAAGAAACCAGGAAACAAATGAGAGCCAAGCTGGTCATGCAACTATCCGCACCCCTACCACCATGCCTAGATGACCTCCCAGTAGGTTTCCATGCTAAATTAATAGTTTGGGAGCGACAAGAAAGGGACAAAAAACCCTTCTCCTTTAGCTTCCTTCTTCCCAACAGCCTGAGGTGAGTCATGCCACTTAAAGTAGTGGAGGAAGTGATTACGATCCGAATGGCTGGAAGAGAGAGAAAAGAATCCCACTCTCTGGGGAACCAAAGAGGTAGACTTTTGGCACAATAAGGTCTTTGAAGTGCCACATTCTGTACAAGGCTATAACTGTCAGCCCATGTGAAGGAGACAGGTGTGCGACATTAGCATGGTCACCTGGATGGCATTTTGCAACACCTTACCCTATGAGAGGAACAACTCTAAATTTATGGCATACCCTCGTAGGGTAGGAGTGGATTTTGATGCTACCCTCCATGGACGCTATGACTTCCCCATTATCTATAATCCTAATTGTGCCTCTTTTGAACAAGCTCTCACCTTCACCTTTGAAAGCCTAGAAGTTTCCATGACCCGCTTCCTTGTCAACTTTTCCTCTTGCCCCGATCCGGCCTTCATAACCACCTGTAACTACCTTAGGCTTCTTAAACTCTTACTTAAGTAGGACCCTACCCAACAAAAATGTGGCCTCCCACCCCTCTTTTTTTATCCTAATGCCATCGATAGCTACGCCATGACACACTTGATGATGAGAGCTAGCCTTCTACCTTCTTTTTGCCTAGCTCTTCTTGAAGATATGAACAATAGCCAGTTCACTTGATGTAATCACCCCTTCCTCTCCACCACTTCACTCCATGTTTGCATGAATCTCAAGGGATATATGCAGAGCTAGCAGTTTTTGAGCAAATCTATCCGGCCCCCTTCTCCACCTCACTCTGACAATGAAAGTTAGAAACTAGTTGTCATCCTGTCTTAATAAAAAAAATTTAAAAAAGAGAGAGAAAAAGAAAAAGAAAAGAAAAGAAAAATAAAAGAAAGAAAGGAAGCCAATAAAACACATCACAAAAAGAAAAAGACATGGAAAGAAAGACTCACATGAAGACACAACTAGGACCACATAGGACACGATCACTGCACCTAGGGGTCCTCAAGTTAGGCATGTGCAGTGGCTTCCATCGGCCAGCTCCACTCCTAACCCCCTAGCCCCTTTTTGACCTTGCAGTTCACGTTTAGGGCACATCAAGGGTAGGACATACCTAGGGAGGTAATACTTGCCTATGGTTAGACTTGCCACCCTACGCTACACACACCGCACCTCCCTACCACACACGAATGGAGTCCTTAAGTGTGGGACATCACCCAAGCCAAGGCCCAGCTCCCCGTTCCACCGACACGAGCACAATGCACCACACAGTAAGGTAGAAACTCCCCTTAGGTAGAGCCCCGCACCTTCTCCTTTCAGGTACTACAAAATGCGGCAAACCACCAACTTCGGAGGCCCCATCATCCACTTGACATCTGATTGGCTTCTCCGTCAACCATCATTGCCAAAGCTTCCAAAGCATCTGAGTCCACATGTGGTCCTACCATCACCTAACGAACAACTTACCAACTGCCTACCCTTTCCCAACATGTGGTCCTACCATCACCTAACCAACAACTTGCCAACTGCCTACCCTTTCCCAACAAACAACTAGAAGTGCCATGGGATTGGCACCCACCTCGAAGGGGGGTAATGTTAACCTCAATTCGAGATGGCAGAAAAATGAAGGAAAAAGCAAAAAAATGATGGAAAAAGAGCAAAGACGTAGAGGTGGCCCCTAAAGCTAAGCTGAGGCAAAAAGCGCAATTGTAAATGAAAGGCGCCTCAAAAAACTCTAAAAACTCTTGTAAAAGAGTGCCAGGCTCCCTCCTCTGCCATTTGTAAAAGAATAGACGAGTATGGGCTTAGGGCATGAAGCAAGAAGAGGGAATTAGAAAAAGGGACCTTGCCACAATGGCCGGTCATGTAAAAAGGGATGGGTGCCCATGGGATTTTAGGGCTTGTATATAAAGTTCAAAAAGTAAATGGAAGCTCATTCTTTGGTGTGTGGCTAACAAGTGTCTTCTCTTCTTCTCTTCTTCTCTTCACCTTGCTTGTGTGTGTGCTCTTGAGAGAGGGAGTGTGAGACTGTGAGGGAGTGAGTGAGTGTGTGGGAGTGAGGGATCAAGAGGGTGAAGCTCTTCACCATCCCCTCATCTCTCTTCTTCTCTCTTCTCATCTCTTCTCTTTTCTTGCATGCACAGCTATGGTGGATGGAGCTTGGAGATGGAGGAGGCTTGAGGATGCTTGAGCTAGCATCTAGGATCGTGGAGATACTAGTGTGTGCGAGAGAGGAGGAAACTCATTTCAGCATCAAGGTAAGCTCACTACACCCCGAGAGGATCGACGACGCATCGGCTAGGTGAGAGATAGCCATGAGAGCTCGCTTGAAATGCTTGAAACAATAAGCGGTTTGTGGGTCTTGGCAGTTGAGCGTGAGCTCCCACTACAAACTCTTAAAAAGAACATTGATGAGGATGAGGGAATAGCAGTGCTACTTGCCAGTGTTAAGCATGAACCATATGAGAACCTTGTTTCAACACTAAGGACTTTCTACCCATTTACTCAATTGCATTTCTAGGATAGTGCTGAAAAGCTTTGCAATGACTAAACTGACCATAATCGTGCAGTAATTGTGAGTAAATTACAATCTCCTCCCTTATGCAATGGTTGTATCCAATTCTCTTGCCATTCTTGGGGAAAACCATATGCAAAAGCATAATGTATCACATGCAACATAAACATGCAATATAAACAATCTCATCTCCTTTGTTGTCCATTTCAACATCTTCACATTCAATTGCAAAGTATCACATGCTTTTCCATTAGCCATCTTGTTGAGGGCTGCCTCCAATGTTTCTAAAGTGAATAGAGTACTAAATGGTTGCGTATGTATATCACATTTGATGGGATGTGCCCCTTTATGCATGTAAAGTTCTGTAACATACGATAGCATGTCAGCATCTATAAAATTTCCCATAACATTTGACCATTTGATTTGCAATTTTCTCCATGCTTGCCTTGGAAATTTCTCAAACTCCCTAGCATCTTCACTTTCTTTGGCCACTACATATCGTCATCACTTTTTACGCGTGAGAGCATTATATCGTTTTTTCACCTCACTTCGTTCTTGTCCCTTAGGGAGGATTTTCAATTTTTTACGTGCAGCCTTACATTCATCATCAAACCATTTCTTGCATGGCAATCCTTTGACATTTTTGTGACTTCTCTTTGGTTTCCCAAAAACCTCTATATTCATATTTAACATTGCATCTCTCAGATCAGCCCTTGTGCTCCTAGTCAAATTGCTCATAAGACTATCCAGGTGACCAACACATGCTTGTTTCTTGTCCACATCAATACGGAATGCACCGGTACCTATTGTGTCCCCTGCATGTCCTACATGGTGGCAAATATCAAGTGTCAAGCCCAAAGCTATATGATCCGATTCTGGATGTTTTCCACCTAACCAGAACTCTATGATCATGCATAAATCATTCATGTGTACCATTGCATAGTCTACCACACTGGAACCTCCACTAGTTTACTAGCACATGTATCCTTCAGTATCGGGGAAACAATTCATACCATTCAATATCGACATGTGCAAACCATTAACCATATCCATCAAAGCGTGTCGATGAGTGTTAATGTTTATATCCTCAGACTATCTACACCAACGTGCATCTACATCCACAACCTCTACCTTGTCTAGCTCATCATGCACTATGGGCTGAAATTGCATACATCCAATACGAACATTTAAGTCACCTAAGACCATCACATGTCCTGTTGCATATATGCTCATGCATCCATACTCAAATCTTCAAAAGGTTGTGGAGAGAGAGAGACAGACAGAGAGAGAGAGTGTGTGTGTGTGTGTGTGCGTGGAGAGGGAGTGAGGGACCAAGGGTGAAGCCTCCTTCTCCTTCTCATGTATACTCTCTCATGCCTCACCTCATGCACTCTCCTTACATGTGAAGGGCCATAGAGGGTGAGAGAGGGTGTGGGTGCTTGCTTGAGTCATGGAGCCACTTAGTGCCACCTTCATGCTTAAAGGAATGCCTAGGAGAGCTCACTACATTGGTAGGTTGGTGTGCTACATGCAACAGGCTAGCTTAGAGCTAGCCTATTGTATCGTAGGCTCAACCCCTTGAAACAATAAGAGGGTGACCAAGGTTCCCATCATCGGATTGCAAGCCCAACATGTGATTTCCTGGTAACAATATTGTCTCCCCATCATTTGGCAAACTTGGTATACTCGATGGAGTTGGAGGAGTTGTAGGAGATACCATGGATGTTGTAGGGGATTGGTACACTATTGTGGTACATGAGGTACCCGCATTACTATTTCAAGTCTTTGTAGAAATTTTGAACTTCTAACGTCAAAGAGAGATGTTTTTGGTCAAGCTTGAGAACCAAAAATGCAACACAACAAAGGAAAAATTGTTATCTTGCTTTTGAAAATATATTACTGCTTCATATAGAAACTTCAAATTTCCATTGTCAGCCCTTTGTCATTTTTGCTAGTGTTTTAACACAAAAATACAAAGAAGCAATGGTAGGATTAGGAAAAGAATAATACAACCTGCACTTAGAAAACCTTTCAAACTATATATAGGAAATTATATTTTCTTCACTAAAATAGGGTCCTTTTTGAGAAAGCCTCAAATTTCTATCATCAATTGGAGGCGTTTTTATGTTAAACTTCCACACCAGAGGTTCAAGAAAGCATAGCATGATCATCAAAGTGTTTGAGTCCCAAATCTATACCAAATGCATAATAGGACTAAACTACCTACAAAATTAGAGTAAATTGCATAAGGCATAGTGCAGAAAATACCTAACGCCTCATCAAGCAACTAGTAGGAAACTCAAAAATAATGAATTATGAACATGAGAACGCATACTTCAACACCAATACTTTGTAAATCAAATACATAAACTAGAGAATATGGTCGAAAAGAGCAAAAACACAGATATGAGTCATGGCGCCCATTGTCATATTGCCTTGATAATCAAGAAAATCCATCATACAACTAGTCGTGATCCAAAATGATGATCCATACGTAAGAAAGACATACAATGCCTCTTCAAGTCACATTTTCAACTGCCTACAAACTACACTTCATGAGGCATTTTAAGATAGTTGTACACATAGAAATACTATGACTAAAGCTCTAAACCATGCTAAGGTAAAACATAGTGCATTAGGCCAACGGCTAACACTGGCATTCATGAGTTTGACTACCAAATAATCAACATATCTAGCTTCTAAGAATCTCTTGATAAAGAGGTCCTTGAGCACATCAAAATCATTGTGCTCATAGACTGGTGAACCAAGTTCTACCTTTTCTCTCAAACACATCACAAAAGATTATGCTCATTGGCTAGAGTCTTGAAGGTTGTTAGCCTCATAAGCTTATTTGAATTTCTCCACAAAACGATAGGGATCATCCCATGCTTTGTACTTCTCAATACTCTTTGTGATTATAGGATTGTTTGCTTGGTTCCTAGCATTAGGTGCTATTCCTAGTCTAGCTCGTATTGAGGCTACTAATGCTGCACTACTTCACTATTAATCCTCAATTTTCTAGCAATTGCTTATGGTCAAAATTTTGGTTGGGGTAAGATCCATTTCAAGGGCTATTTTCCCATTGGCCTTACCCTTGATCTATTTCTCTCCTCGTATTCCAAGATACACTAGACCTAGCTCAATTCAATCTCCCTCCTTTGCCTAGCAATCCTTTATGCCTATGTGAATCTAGCGACTTATTGCTACAAAAAAATATCATTTTAAATTTGATAGTATCTCTTGTGTTTTCCTTCTTGCATACACTATCCTTTCTACTAGTCATATGCACTAATAGTTGTTGAAATTTTGCTAGGAAATGTGCTAGTATCAAACCCAAGGTTATCTGCATTCGAGCTTTGTTGAGATATCGAGCTCCACTCGTGATATGCCAGGGTGACCGTTGTGCATTTATGTCACCGACGTGTTAGTTGCATATGCGGTTGGTACACCGCCCATGAATAATAGCTACATGATAGCTATCCTTATCTACTCTAGTTTGTGGTTCAGTTAGTATGCAACCTTAGTTAGTTGAGTTTGGTTTGAGACCCATATAGAGGGTTCTTCTATTTCTTTGTACTAGAGTTCTTTTTGGCTTACACAACTAAGAAGAGGAAAACTGTTTTCAGCCTCCACCCTTATGTGTCTCCCCCCATTGTGCAAGCAAGAAAGCTTCAAGCAAGACTCCTTCCTTCTCTCCCACAATCTTGACATGGTATCAGAGCCTTGTTCGTGGTAAGGAGCTCAAGAAAGCAAGCCAAGCTCGCGGTGTTCTGGTAAGAGGAGCAGTGTTGCTTTCATTTTCTGTTTTGGGAGCAGATCTCTGCAGGTAGCACAGCCGAAAATTGCAGGAGTGCATTGTCTCAGGTTGAGACGCCCTTCGCGCTGAAGCAAGAGGGCAGTATATGCTGCGGGACAGAGCTTTAGCCCTTGGCGACCTTGTTTTTTTTATTTGAGGCCATTTCAGGGCCTGTTCTAGAGGCGGAAGTTTTCTGCACACACTCAGGAAAAGGCTCAGTTTTGTGCTGCGCAGTCACTGTTCTACAGGTCGGTGAATAGTTACTGTAAAAATTGCATTGTATGCTTGTGCGCAGAGACATTGGGAGTTACAGAATCATCCCTGTTGCCTGTTGATGCAAAATCGTCACTAGGAAGTGACTGTGTGGTCAAATACCACTTTCGCCAATTTTGCAGATTTTCCCTTGTGAGGGTGAAGCTGTGGTTTTTGCAGTGACAGAATTTTTTGCAGTCTTCTGTAATGGCATCTGATTCTCTTTCACAGATTGTCACTGAAAAGCTTGACAAGAACAACTTCCAAGCATGGAAGTTTAGAATGACGAATTTCCTTATGGGAAAAGGATATTGGGAATTTGTTGCAGGAAATGAAGAAGAACCAGTTCTTCCTGATGTTCCCAATCAACAGCAAATGCAGGCATTTAAAGCATGGCATGAGAGAGCCAGGAAAGTTATGTATTGGCTATCTATCAGCATTTCAGACTCTATGATTGTGCATATTCAGGATGCAAGTACGCCAAAGGAGGCATGGGATACTCTGTCAAAGATGTATAGCACAAATACACAAGCCAGGAAAATGCAGCTCAAGCAAGAGTTGCACAATGTGCAAAGAGAAAATATGAGCATCAATGACTACCACATGAAGGTGAAGAAGATTGCAGATGCACTTGCTTCCATTGGGTCGCCAGTGGAAGATGATGATTTAGTTTCTGTGACCTTGAATGGTCTAGGAAAGGATTATGCACAGTTTCGGACATCCATTTCAGTTCGTGAAAGATTTCCTGATTTTGAGGAGTTGATTGCTCTTCTAATTTCTGAGGAACAGAGAAATGGTGGTGCATCTTCTTCAGGAGGAACTTCAAAAGAAGCTGTCTTCTACTCAAATGCTGGAAGAGGTAGAGGCAGGGGTAGAGGAGGCCGATTTGGAGGCCGTGGTAGAAATCAGAATATGCAGCAAACTCAAGAAAACCAGTCCTATGGAGGAGGACGTGGTAACTCTAGAGGCAGGGGGAGCCAAAGAGGTCGTGGTGGATGGCAAAGAGGCCAAAATGCAAACAGTAATGTTGAATGCTACTACTGTGGTAAAATGGGTCATATGGCTAAAGACTGCTATAAAAAGCAGAATGACATCATGAATGGAAAACTGCAACAAGGGAATTATGCATCTTCTAGTAGACAGGGTGATGACAGAAATGAGCACTTGTTTATGGTGCAGCACATGAACAATTCTGTGACAAGTGCAGAAGAAAGCAATGATGTATGGTATGTTGACTCAGGTGCATCAAACCACATGACAGGTCATGCAGAATGGATGGAGGATGCAAGGAAAATGGAAAAACCAGGATTTGTGGAGACTGGTGATGATACTGCACATCCTATTGTGCAGATTGGAAAAATTCCCTTGTCTATGCAGGATGGGAAAAAGAAATACCTGTCCGATGTATTTCATGTCCCGAATATCACCAAGAATCTGGTTTCTATTGGTCAAATGGTTGAACAGGGCTTGCAGGTCAGATTTAATCCTCATGGATGCTTTGTTGAGGATATGAAAAATAAAGGTCGCTTGATAGCAAAAGGAAAGAAAAAGGGCAGAATGTTTACATTGGATGCAGACATGTCTGAATTGAGTGCAGCAATGTTTGCACATGGGACCGGTGTAGTTGCAGATATTGATATCTGGCATAAACGCATTGGTCATGTTAATGTATAGCGACTTAAATCAATGCAGGCCCAAAACATTGTTGCAGGATTGCCTAAATTCAAGGTTGCAGAAATGCATAAGGTATGTGAAGCCTGTCAGTTTGGAAAACAGGCAAGGAAACCATTTCCTAGACATGTTCAAGAGAGTGAGAAGCCATTGGAATTAATCCACTCTGATGTGTGGACTACTAAAGCTGCATCTCTTGGAGGCTGTCATTATTTTGTCACTTTTATTGATGACTATAGCAGAAAAGTTTGGGTGTATTTTATGAAAAAGAAAAGTGAAGTTTTTGGGCATTTCAAAACTCTTAAAGCTGTGGCTGAAAAAGAAACAGGTCTGCAAATAAAATGCCTAAGGTCAGATGGAGGGGGAGAGTACCTCTCAAATGAGTTTGCAAAGTTCTTGCAGGAGCATGGCATAAAGCAGCAATATTCATGCAGTTATACCCCACAACAAAATGGAATTGCAGAAAGGAAAAACAGGCATATTGGAGAGGTATCTCGTGCCATGCTCAATGAAAAAGACTTGCCAGATTTTTATTGGGCTGAAGCAGTTGCTACAGTAGTCTACATAATGAACAGGACTCCCACTGCAGCAATACATGGAATGACTCCAGAGGAGAGGTATACTGGTAGGAAACCAGATATTTCTCATTTGAAAATTTTTGGTTGCATTGCCTATGTACATGTGCCAGATGAGATGAGATCCAAGTTGGATCCAAAAGCTGAGAAGTGCATCTTTATTGGTTACTCTCTGCAGCAAAAAGGGTATAGATGCTATAACCCTTCTACTCGTAAGTTTACAGTGAGCAGAGATGTTGTTTTTGATGAGATGAGTAGCTGGTATAAACCAGTAAATGTGATTGATGATGTAGATGCACAAAATGGTAATGCTGCACAGAATTCACAGCAGCAGTCACAAAATATTAGTGGACCTGGAGCGTCCTCTAGCAGTGGTTCACATTCTTCGCCATGGACAGGCAGATTGAGATCAGGAGAATCTTCTCAAAGTAATGCAGATAGTGGTATGCAGGTATCACGAAAAGGAAAAGAGAAGGTTGATCAGCCCATGTTTGATGTGAATGCAGGTCACTCTTATGTGGATGGTGAATCCAGTGGCTCAGAACAGAGCATTGATGATGAGTTGGGTATTCCTTCTATTGTTACACCTGGAGTAAGGAAGACCAGGGATGTTTTGAGAGCACCTGGGAGTGAACCCACTTTGCGCAGGTCTACCAGAGTTAGGTATCCTGTGGATAGGCTGAAATATGATGGATTTACAGCCATTCACTATGCATATATGGTCAAGGTGATACAGGAACCAGAACCCACTTCTTTTGAGCAAGCCATGGGAAAAGAAAAATGGGAGAAAGCCATGGATGAAGAAATGGATGCCTTGGAAGCAAACGCTACATGGGAATTGGTATCTTTGCCTAAAGGTAAGAATGCAATTGGCTGTAAGTGGGTTTATAAGGTGAAGCACAATGCAGATGGTTCTGTGAACAGATACAAGGCAAGATTAGTAGTCAAGGGGTATGCAGAAACATATGGCATTGACTATGAAGAAACATTCAGTCCGGTTGCAAGGATGGCAACCGTAAGAGCAGTCATTGCTATGGCTGCATCAAAGGAATGGTCTTTACATCAGATGGATGTAAAGAATGCCTTCTTGCATGGTGATTTGCAAGAAGAGGTCTATATGGAGCAGCCACCAGGTTATGTGCATGCTGTTCATCCTGAGTTTGTTTGCAGGTTGAAGAAAGCCTTGTATGGCTTGAAGCAAGCACCTAGAGCATGGTCTGACAAGATAGGACAGTATCTTGTCACTATTGGCTTTCAGATTTCCAAGGCAGATTTCTCACTTTATGTGAGAAAAACAGAGAAAGGTATTATGCTACTTGTCATTTATGTTGATGATTTGATTATGACAGGTGACAGTGATGAAGATATCCTTCATGTGAAAATGCTATTGAAGCAGAAGTTTGAGATGAAGGATTTGGGAGAGCTGCGTTATTTCTTGGGCATTGAGGTGATTAGATCACCAAGTGGGATACAGCTCTTGCAGAGGCAATATGGATTGGACATGCTGTCCAAATATGGGATGACAGGCTGTAAGCCTATTTCAGTTCCTTTGGAGCAAAATGTGAAGCTGAGCACAGATGCAGGTGAGCTTCTAGAAGACCCTACTATGTACAGACGCATAGTAGGAAGTTTGATTTATATGACTATTACCAGGCCAGATTTGAGCTATGCTGTTGGATTGGTAAGTCAGTTTATGCAGGCTCCAAGGAAACCACATTTGGATGCGGCTAGACGCATACTCAGGTATGTGAAGTCCACATTGCAGTATGGACTATTTTATGAGACTGGGGTTCAGATACAGTTGCATGGATACACTGATGCTGATTGGGCTGGTAGTATTTCTGATAGACGATCTACCAGTGGATATGTATTCTCTTTTGGGAGTGCTGCAGTCACTTGGAGCAGCAAGAAACAGCCTACAGTTGCCTTGTCGAGCACAGAGGCTGAGTACAGGGGTGCAGCAATGGCTGCATGTGAGGTAGCTTGGTTGCATAAGCTACTTTATGATATGCATCAGTCTACAGATGGGCCAGTTGTCATTTATTGTGACAACATGAGTAGTATACACTTGGCAAATAACCCAGTCTATCATGCTAGAACAAAGCACATTGAGGTGCATTATCACTATGTGCGAGAGAGGGTTTTACTAGGTCTTATTGATCTAGTTTATGTCAGCACAGAGGATCAGGTAGCTGACATATTCACGAAGGCATTGGGCGCAGAGAAGTTGCGCAAGTTCAGAGACCTGCTTGGTGTGCAGGAATTGGGATTGAGCTCGAGGGGGAGTGTTGAGATATCGAGCTCCACTCGTGATATGCCAGGGTGACCGTTGTGCATTTATGTCACCGACGTGTTAGTTGCATATGCGGTTGGTACACCGCCCATGAATAATAGCTACATGATAGCTATCCTTATCTACTCTAGTTTGTGGTTCAGTTAGTATGCAACCTTAGTTAGTTGAGTTTGGTTTGAGACCCATATAGAGGGTTCTTCTATTTCTTTGTACTAGAGTTCTTTTTGGCTTACACAACTAAGAAGAGGAAAACTGTTTTCAGCCTCCACCCTTATGTGTCTTCCCCCATTGTGCAAGCAAGAAAGCTTCAAGCGAGACTCCTTCCTTCTCTCCCACAATCTTGACAAGCTTGATGTAGACATGGCCCTAACTCTTCTTGCTTGGCTAGGATCTTGAAAAGGCTTATCAAATCAAGTAGGGAGATGATGGCTCTTGAGAAAGACACTTTTTACCCTAAATGTCATCGTATCATTGACTTGTTCTATGCTGCGTGCTAAAATGTTCATTGCTTGATTTGCCCTTGCTAGCTAGTAAGACTCCATAAACACTATGGTCTTTATTGCATATGAGCTCTAGGATGGTTCCAATGATATTATTTTTCTATCAAGGTGAGCTTGTCTCATCTAAGCTATGGTCATATGGTCATAGAGTTTGCTAATGGCTGATATTTGGTCTCTTTGTCTCTCAATTCCCTTGGTTTCACCTTCATTCCTTTAGTCATGTCTAGGTGTTCTCTTAGGTTGGTTTAACTATTTCCTTTGTGACTCTTTTTTGAATCAATTTAGTTATGTGTTTTGTGTTCCCTTTAAAAAGGAACCGATAATTTTACCACTTAATATAGGTGAATGCAAGTGCATGCGCTTAGAATAACTTTCAAATTTTCCACAATCAATATGCTTGAATGTAATGCAAGTACTTTCATAGTGATGGTGCTCAAGTAGGCTAGGTGCTTTCCAATCGAAATGTTATGTATGCAATAAGATTTAAGCTGTAATTAGTACAATACGCTTCATAATCTATTAGTCTCATTTGATGGTTCAACCACTCGCCAATGTTTTTGTAGGTGAATTAGGGCAAGTTTGCAAACTTCTTAGGGTTGGTCTTTCCTTAGATGGGGTCAAGTCTACAACAAGGAGGGTCTTGGAAGTCTAGCTACATGAGGCATTAACAATTTTCGCTCATAAGTTCATCAACTCATGTTATTCTCACAAAATAGTTTCAAGTAGATAGATGCACATTTCTTAGGTTTTTACTAGAGTTTGCTCCTCATGGAAAGTGTAAAACCTCTAGAAATCTCTTTTTGGAGGCGAGGATTGAGTGTGTAGGTCTTCTTGTAGTGCACTTTATCAACTTTGGAGTGGAAACTATATGGATACCTAGGAGTCAAAACCAAACTCTCAGCCACAAAGAGCTACGGTTAATCAACAACAAGAGTAATATTGAGATCCTTGGTGTGGTTAATTTCACATTGTCTAAGGTGAAGAAAACATTACCCAATCTTGAACTCAAGCAATGAGGTTATCCTCTAGGAGAATGAGCGGATGTGATGTGTTCTAGTGTGTGCTTTTGACCTAGAACAATGTGCAACATTGTGCAAGACAAGTGCACTAGTGAGATAGAGATTGTGCTATGATCTAGGTTAAGCGTAGTAAGGTATAGTGTACTAGGGTGTGATGCATTAGTACAATGTGTAGTGTGCTAATTAGGATGCAACATTAGGACCATATTGGTTATTGCAATAGTGCACATATGCACTAATGTGGCCTTAAGAATAGGCACATTAGTGCAGAGTGTACTAGTGTATGTGCACTATGATTTATGGGTTAGAAAGGTTACCATATTAGAATGCAAGGTATGATGTAAGAGTAACTGAGGTTTGATGCATTGTGCACACACCAAGGTAGAGGTTAGTGCATAAGGGGCATGTGCTTAGTGCACACAAGTGTACAATGGTGTGATCACAAGGTTGTGCACTAACTCACATGCACATGTTCATTGTGTATCACGTGTATGCATAAGTACGCGGTTAGTGCACTTTTGTTTGGGGAATTATGGATTTGGTTAGAACCCGGTTAGAGAAATGCACATGGGTGTAATTTTGAACTAGTGCACATGGAGATAATTGTGTGTGGGTTGGTGCACATGAGTGTATGAGAAATCCTAGTGCAAACTAGCCTAGTGCACTTGAGTGCATCCACGGACAAATGTTCGATAAATGCACTAGTGTGGACTTGGGTGTGTGAGATGTGTCTAATGCATGAGTCCAATACATAGCATGTTCAATGCATCCATTTTCAAGTACACAAGTATGTTACATGGTTTGCTAGAGTCAACATGGATGCATGCACAAGAGGTGAGAGGTTCTTATTGACTAGCTAGTGCTTGAGTGGGAGTTTGCATGCGAAGTCTAGATTCGACTGATATGGTTGGGTCATTGTGTGGGTTCAAGTGGGAAATTGTAATGTCTAAGAAGAACCCAAAAGACATTGAATGGAAAACTTGAAGGCCAAGGCAACCTATGGGCAATGATTATGACTCAATTTGTGTTGATGGTGTGCTTCAATGCCAAGTTGGTATTGATAATGATCAGGCCAAAAAATGGACCAAATTGATGAGGATGAAGGTCTAAAAGTGTTGATCACGACCAAGATTTGGGGTCAAATGGGAAACAAAGAGCCAAAATGGTTGATTCAATAAGTGAAAGGCCAAATATGGCCACTTGATAGGGAGAAGAGCCCAAATACAAGGTTGACTTTAATCCGAAGTCCAAATTTGGCCAAAAGGTGAATTTGATCATAAGGCCACAAGGGCTATGTTAAGAAGGTTGAGGCAAATACGGCCGAATTGGACACGGCCAAGGCCACATGGGCCAAATTGGGAGGTTGGAGTTGAGTAGTCAAAGTTGGGCACAAGTGCCAAGTAAGGCCAATAGGGCATTGGAAGTCTAAGCCCAATAAGGCTGAGTTTTGTGGCCAAGTCCCCACATAGCCAAAATGTGATGATAGGGCTGAATTGTGATGATTATGGTCTTACAGGGCTGAGTTGTGAGGATTATGGCCCTTAGGGCCAAATTGTGTCGATTATGGCCATCTAGGGCCAAGTCATGTTGATGATGGCCTTTAGGGTTGAGAATGGTGCCGATTATAGCCTAGAGAGCCAAGTCATGTTGATGATGGCCTTTAGGGTTGAGAATGGTGCCGATTATAGCCTAGAGAGCCAAGTCGTAAAACAGAGGGCGAAAAGGAGAAAGTTAAGGCCTATTCGTGTTGAATTGTGTGGATTATGGCCTTATAAGGCCGAGGCTCAAAGATCGAGGCCTATTATAAGAGTCATGGCTAAGATAACAGAAGCCGAAGCCATGCAGGCCGAGGTATCAAAGGCTGATCATGGGACAGGAGAAAGATTGTTTTAGACAAGATCTCAGGCAGACAACCATGGAAGAGCTGTGGAGGATGTACTTGTATGCAGTGGATTAAACCTTCACCACTGTTGGACAGACTTTCGCCTCGTTCACCTTCCTCCACAAGGAGGCACAACTCTTCTTCTTCCCCTTCCCTTCAGCTTCCTTCCTCTTTCAATCTCGCAAAAACTGGGGATTTCAGAGCCTGGGAGACATGTGGGCAGGACCTGCTTAACTGGTTGAGAGCCACCGGGGTGATGCACCCTGACATGAACCGACGCCCAGGATCGAAGTAAGGTAACTAATTGGAGACCACTTACTCTCCTATATTTCTCATATAAGGTTTTCTCTAAAACCTTGGCTCTTAGGGTTAAGCAACTCTTCGCTGAAATGATCCACCTCAAACAGTATGGTTTTATTTATGGTGGAAATGTACATGATGCAGTATTGAACCTGATTTTATCAATGGATTATGCTATGAGCCACCAGTCCGAAGAGTGCTCTATAGAAGAAGAGGAGGATCTAGAAGAGAAGGAGGCCTACACAACTATGAAGCAAAACTTGAGAGCTTAGTCGGAAGGTAACAAAACATCCTAGTCCCCCTAAGCTTCTACCACATGTAGAGGAAGAGAATCTAGAAGAGATTGTGCAGAGATACCACAAGCAGGATGTCTCATACAACCTAACATACCTGACATACAAGGGTATGTCTTATATATCCCCTTCTCAACCTCTCCCATCATTCTAGAGCCACCCATAGTTATGGCATCCCCTATTGATATGCAAGAACTACCAATATTTGACACAAGGGAGTTAGAAGAGTGCTCTATAGAAGAAGAGGAAGGTTCAGAGAAGAAGGAGGCCTACACAACTATGACGCAAAACTTGAGAGCTTAGTCAAAAGGCAACAAAACATGCTAGTCCCCCTAAGCTTCTGCTGCATGTAGAGGAAGAGAATCTAGAAGAAATTGTGTAGAGACACCAGAAGCAAAATGACTTTGTGCTAATCAATATGGATTGGGATAATCATGCATGCAATTGCATCAGTTGGGACTTTGTAGTGACAGTAATGATAGCTATGAGATTTGGGCTAGGTTTCATCAAAATGGTGGTTGCTCTTTTTAGTGGTGGTGGTGCTATTGCAATCAACATCAATGGGGTGCTCTCATCCGCCTTCATCCTCCATATATCCATTAGACATTGTTGCACCACTTTTGTTTGCCATGATTACCGATCTGCTACTAAGGAAGATTGGCAAATGCATTCAGAAGGGTTCTATTAAGACTCTCCCCTTACTAGATGGCTCTTAGCCAACTATTCAATTCTTCATCGATGATAATGCATTGATTGTGGCTGTTGAAAAGTTGTCACTTCAGAAGCTACTACAAGTTCACTTCGACTTCTCCAAGCTATTGGTCTCCTGGAATGAAATTGACAAATGGATTGTCAACCTTGAGTCTAAGGTGATGAAACCTGGGGAGATAGTTAGATACTTAGGTGCCCTTATTGGCATTGGGATGTCTTTAAAACAAAGGTTTGATTTGTTCCTTGACAACTTTGTAACTAAGAAAAAAAAGTGGGGTAGCTCCTTGCTCTCTCTTTCAGGAAGGATCACCATTGTCAAAGTCATAATGGTGTCACAATGATGGTGTACATAGCGATGATGCTGCCATTCAACTGTGCATATTGGCTTAAGATAGAAAAGGTGCTCAAGAGCTTCATATGGTCCTTCAAGGGCAGCAAACTGTCTGCTCAGATTAGAGACAGAACATCCTCATGGAAGACAGAGCTCTTGGAGGGGCTTGACTAGAGTCAACGTTTGAGAAAGCCCAAGCATTGGTGATGGCTCACCTAAGGAGACTTGATGGTGGTCAACTCTCGATGGCCATCATGTTGTTATGAATCACGTGGTGGGGGGACTTGCTTGAGCTGCTACACCAAACACATGCCATACACCCAAGAGGAACCTCACTCAAGAATACAAGAATAGAGATGTAAGCCAAACCATTTTCTTGTTGGTTTCTTCTTCTTCAATCATACACAATACAATGTACACAAAGTATAGATAAGATACAATATTAAGAAAAGTGGCCTACTAAGTCAAACAGTGAATAACTAATTATACTAATGGAGAGGCACTATGCCAATTGTAGATATGCACAACAAGACAAATATAATAAGTGATAAGTCAACGACCATGTAAGAGTCATAATGACCAGCGACGTGCTAAGTGTAGACGTGCAAACCCACCTAACTAGGCTGTCCATCATCAATGTCGATAAGCTTGCTGTCTCAACAGATGTGTCACTAAATTTATAAGGCTAGGATTCAAGGAGGGATTTGGAGCAACATACACTAGCAAGACATGCATGCATATCCACATACAAGGATGAAAACACCTCAATCTAACATGGCTCAAGACTGATAGCTATATGGAAAAAGGTCATTTGTAATGCCACTTGGCACCTTGAGGATCAATGAATGGGGGACTCATCACTCTTCTGCAGTATTTGGCTCTCTCTATAGGCTTTTGAATAGGAACTAACACTAGTCTTTCTAAATGTGAAGTTGTCCAAGCAATGCTTCAGGAAGGGAATCTCGATATAGGCTAATGTTTGGGACCCCACCAATGCACAATGTCTGCAATAGGAGGTCTTATTAACCAAATTTGGGCTAAATGAAGATGAATGGTCCTTTCTCAAGTTGATTGTGGAAGGTAAAAATAATGACTGGCCTACAACTAATGTGAGGAAACATCACTCCCTACTAAGGGATTTGATGAGCCGTAAACGATTCTGGGTATGCAAGATCAAAGGGATTAGAAAGCACCATCCTTGACAATAGCAATGAATATACCATCCAAATGGAAGGACTTTCCTATGGCAAGTTTACTAACTTGGAAAAAGAGGATAAAGAGATTGTGCGAGGCTACACTAGCCTTAGAATCAATGTTCTAAGATGGCAAATTTCTCTCAATAAGCTATCACTAAGATCTAGGCTCTCTAAAACCTACAGGGCTTTCCCTCTATGTCCCTTTTGTGCTCAATTGGAAGAAGGAGAACTTTGCTTGTTCTGGAGCTGCCTACATGTCACTCTAGTTTGGAAGGCCATCAGGAAATGGTTTAGAGATGCCAACCTCAAAGACTCCTTTAATGTGACTACTACACTTTTTGGTGATGAGGCAGGCCTTGATCTCGACACATGGCACTTAATCAATGAACAGCACAACTATGAAGTTCATTTGGTCTTTAGAAATCATTAAGCCCCCAAACCTAACTACAATCTTGATAGGCTGATCTTAGCCACCTTAAGACCTAAAATCTGGATACTCATACTTTTCTTATAAAAAGCTTGTGTATAAGGCTTGAACCTTGCTACATTGTTGGATGGTGTATCTTTTTACTTTTAATACATGATATGCGTTACAAAATCTCACAGAAAGTACATTCCACTCCCCAAAAAGCTTGAAAAGAAATTACCTTAAACACAAAGCTAAAGTTGTTTCCAAAAGCAAAAGATATAGATTTAGCTTCAAGCCCTTGCATCCATCCTTTTTATCCTTGTGGAAAATAGAGACTCAAAAGTTCTTATTTTTTAATGATATAATAAACTTTTGGACTTTATTATGTAGTTGTGGAAAATACTAGACTACATTGCGATTGTGCCTTATGGGTTGTGAGGGGTGAAAATAAGGCATCCTTATTTATTTTTGGTATCTTAAACCTTGATTTCACATGCACTATGCCTTGAAAATAATGCACTCCAGTTCATTTATAGCACTTTATGCATTGATTTTGGGTGCAGTTCATCTTTTTTTGGCTTGATTCTTCTTTGGTTTTCTTAGTGTTTGCCACGTTTGAGTAACAATGATTGCTTTACATGATATTCTATGAGTCCAAAGAGGAGACACGAGCTTAGTATTTGAATCTTCTTAGTATTAAGAAACTATTTTTGAAAAGACATTAAATAATGTTTTATTTGTCAACTCAACTTGGTTGTTTTCTTGCAAGTAATGAGGAATCAACTTTTGAAACATAATCAAAAAGGTCAAAAGAAGGTGTTTGAAAACTTTGTTTCACGAAATTGGTCCCACAATCATTCAATAGGAATCCAAAATGTCAATATGACTTGCTCTCACATGAACTTGGCCATTGTCTAGTTGTTGTTTTTATGCCCAGCTCTAGCTTTAGTCCATTTAGTCATGTGGTATGTGCAACTATAATATACCAAGCTTGGGAGTTTTGTGATTGGATCAATGAAGTCAATTCTCCATTTTTCAGAGGGTTGAGGAGCTAATAAAATTGTGAGCTCCATTTGATCTTTCCTTATAGGAACTTTAGTGCATTGGCACTCATAGTAGTGTTTGATAAAATAAGAAGCATCTTTGAAGAGGGTTGGCTACCATACTTGTGATTCTAGCACGTTTCAAGCCATAGTGTTGGTATCAAAATGGCCTCCTACTATTCTATCATGTATCTTTTGCAACACATACATGAATTTATGCTCATAGATGCATCTCCTCAGTCAGCCCTCCTATCCCAATATACATAGTTGACCTACAGTCAATAATAATGTCCAATCTCAACAATGAGACATCAACATGTGCTTGGCTAATAGGGGAAACTTGATTTAGCATGCATGGTCAAGGATAGTGAGTGCTGGTACGGTTTATTGACCTAGTGCTTTGGCTTTCTTTAATCCACTTGAACTCAACTATGAGTAGCAACATGAGGGACAATATTTCTAGGTTTAACCCTAAGATTCTAGTAAATTTTGTATTTTCCTCAAGCCCTTTTCTTAGTGTGGTAGGTTCCGAATTATTATACCACTTTTCTCTCAAGATTCTTTTCTAAGTTTTAAAAGTCTTTAACTCAAACCCAAAGTCACAAGAAAAAGCATCCAAAATATCCACTTGGCAATGAATATCATTATCGCAAATAGAGAGGTCTTCTCTCTTTTTCTCTAGTGATGCATATAGAGACCCTAATTATGGCCTTTATACTCTTGCTATGACTAGTCAAAGCAACCCTAAATGTGAATCCTAGAACAATTATGCTTAGTGTGGACTAGAGTGGCCATATCAAATTGTCTACTGTAATTGGGAAATATATGTACTCAATGAAAATAGATATTCGCCACATCTGAATTTGATGCAAAAAATTGTGTGTTATGTTAACATTACCACATAGCCACAAAAAACGGATTTCTCATTGATCATTCCTCATTATAATATGAGAATGAACACAAAAAGCAAGTAGTTGCAATTAAGACTTCCATGCTTAGTTGGTAGAATCCAGAAGAAATGATGATCCAACTTTTGAACTTTATGGACATGTATTTCTTTGACTAGGAATCCTAAAATTGAATTATTTCTAGTGAGTAGTCACATGCAAACTAAGAGAGTTCGTAGAAAACAACGCAAGGTATGCATGATTTTTGTGAGATTGAAGTAGAAAAGTTTGAAGCTTTTGAATTGTTACACATTAAAAAAGTTTTTAGATTCATATAAGCATTGTCTTATGAATGCAAAAAGAGATTCACAGACAAGTATTTGAATTGTTAAATAAGGGTTTAACTCATCCTAGTTTTTCTCAAGTTGGTGCACCTATCTTGTTTGCTTGAGAACAAAAATAAAATGTAGTGGACGTGTATTGATTATAGAGACTTTTAAATAAGGTGAATATTCAAAATAGGTACCCTATTCCAAGTGTTGATGATTTTCTTGATAAACTTAGGGGAGCCAAAAGCATGGATTCAGCTGATATATTTAAGACTATATTTAAAACATAGTTTAGTCACTATGAATTCATTATTATGACATTTGGCCTTACTAATGCACCATCTACATTTGCGAAACTTTTCTAGATTATCAAACAAGTTTTTTCTTTTATGATATACGTGTTTTCAATAAATTCGAAGAGAGGAGCATAAGAGAAATCTTTGAATTGTACTTGATTTACTGCATAAAAATCAATTGTATACAACTATTGATTAAAGCTTATTCTTTCAAAGTCAAATTGAATATTTGTAATACATAATTTGTGCTGAATGTATCATAATTGATCCAAAAAAAATTCAAACAATAAAAGATTGGCCTAATCCAAGAGTATGCATAAATTTCATGTTTTTTAAGGATTAGTAAGGTTTTACAAAAAAAATTGTCAAAAATTTTACATTGCCTGCTTTGCATTGACTATGATATTACATAAAAATATTGTTTTACTTGGGGCCCCAGTATGAAAAAATCCTTTGGTACTTCGAAATATCTTTTTACCCATGCACCTATTTTGCAATTGTCTAATTTTTTCCATTATTTTCTTTCTTGTTGTTATATTAATGCTAGTGGTTCAAGCATAGTATTGGTTAAACACTAGTCTTGTAAATTGCCACAAAAGTGGCTATGAGCCCCTTTAATAGTCATGTCTTATTTCATGATATTTGCATTGACATATGCATATGATACCAAAATTGGATGAGACTTTAACAATATTGTAAGATTGTAGAATAAATTGTTTGAAACCAGTTTTAAGTGAGTTTTTAAATTTTAAAAATAGCTTTTTAATTGCATTAAAATCGATCAAAAGAGCACTCAATAAGATTGATTTGAGCTCCTTAAAAAAGTTGTCAGTTTGATCTAGTTACAAATCTCTTAATGGGAATGCATATAATGCATATGAAAGTTATTTTCCATGGAATTTTTAGCCTTTTTTTAAAGAGAGTTTTGATTAGAAATATTAAAAGTTTTTACTTTTTTGCGAAAATGATCTCAATGGTGGATATAAAAATATATACTTTCTAGTTTGTTTCATCCTTTTCTATTTTCTATCAACTACTATCTTGTGTAGATCACATTTCTCTAAAATCATTTCTTCTCAATGTTTCTTATTGATGAGAAATGAATTTTCTTGTAGAGGGTCCAAATTGCTAGAAATGTGGTTTTTAAAAACTAAAAGACTAGTATTAATGCAAAAAAATCATCCCATCACCCATGAGAATCATGAATTGAAACCCTTTGAACAAAACTAGATCACTTATGATAAAGAATTTTTGAATGTAGTTTATGCTTTGGATATTTGGAAACACTATCTTATGGGATCAGAGGTTCTCATAATTATTGATTACTATACAATCAAACATTTTTTGAACCAACCTTTAATTTGTGATGAGCACCATATTAAGGGGATTATTTTATTTAAAATGCCATCCATGATTCAATATTAGCTAGGTTATCTTAATGTGGTATGCCAATGCATTGTGTCATATGCCAATGGAAAATATTGCATCATAACATTTGCTTTGCTTTGATAAAATCAAAAGTATGTATTTAAATCATGTTTTCATTATCCAAGTTTTGATTTTTGATACCATGATTTTTCATTATCCTAATTTCTCTTTTATTCGGTAAATATTTCAAAATACTAACACCACTATTTTTTATAATTACTCTTTTATGAATGCATTTTTGTATTATCAAATAAAGTTTTGTATTACCATACCGTTTAGAAATATTGCCATAGCAAAAATTCATATACCTGCTTATGTGGAACATATATGAATACAATAACTATAGCTATATGTAAAGAATATTTTTATTGGCCTGCATTGACACATGGTATAGAAAAATTTGTGTCTGAATGCATCGTATGTCAACATATAAAATTTCATTATGAAAAATCGTATGGTTCTATTATGTCTCTACTAGTAATTATTGGCCCATGGGGACAAATTTCTATGGACTTTTTTACTAGTATTCCCACAACGTCCTCGCACCTTGCTATTGTTGAGATATTTGCATTCACACCTGTTGTAGCCTCTTTTATAAGGCAGTTTTGGGCTTAGGACATGCAAGCAGACTGAATCCCATAGGCACACAAAGGGAGACTGCAACCCATCTAGCAACTATAAAGCATTATACTTAACTACCACTTTAAAAATGGAATGAACACAATGTCATGATGCTTTGTACTTTCAATTAAGTGTCTTGTCTTTGTCAGTCCTACACAAGATTGTGTTTATGAGTCCAAGCTGCCATCTTGGAACCTAATTCACTTGTGCAACAGTTTGTCTCTACTTGTCTATGTCATCATGACTTTGGTCTTCATCTTACATCCACCATAGCATCTTCCATGCTCTAGATCCGCGTCTTTTCACATGGTATTAGAGCCCAGTCAGGCATGGCTCAACTCCGCTTAGCTCTCTCTACTCTCTCTCTCTCTCTCTCTCTCTCTCTCTCTCTCTCTCTCTCTATTGTAGCTTGCAAGACCTCGAGTCTACCATAGTTGCAGGATCACCAAATCAAGGCTGTCAGCTACAATGAATCTCAACGTCTAGAAAGGTGCTAAGGGTTTTGAGTCCAAAGTGAAGGATATGTCTCAAGCTATTTTTGTTCGCCTGGAGATTGAGCTCGTAGAGGCTGAGATGCCTGTGCTTATGGATTTCCACACTGAGTTTGGCCCTTCTTAGCCTCTAAGGGTGCTCGCAATGCTCGCATTACTAGATCTTTGCACACGACTATCCAAACTTCTGTCTTGATTGAGACCCTCACAACAGTTGGCACTGAGGTCTGCTGGTGCTCCTGCAACATTTTCTCTACCCAAGACCATGCATCTGCTGCAATCGCCTGAGACAGTGCATCTGTGTTCGCTTGGAAGATTGAGACTCTTCAAGAGTATTGGTGGTGCACTGAGAGAGCTCTTGACTAGGGTCCTAGTGGTGGCCCAGACTTGATTGTCGATGATGGTGGGGATGCCACATTGCTGATCCATGAAGGCGTGAAGGCTGAGGAGGTTTATGCCAAAGACGGGGGTACCTTACCAGATCCATCTTCCACTGATAACTAGGAGTTTCAAATTGTCTTGTCTATCTTGCGAGATGGTATTAAACAAGACCCCAAGAAGTACCACAGAATGAAGGAGAGGTTGGTTGGTGTCTCTGAAGAAACCACCATTGGGGTGCATCGTCTATATAAGATGCAAGGCAATAGTTCCTTGATTTTCCCAGCTATTAAAGTCATGAAGAAGCAGACCAAGAGGACCTAGAAGAAGAGGACCAAAAGATCAAAGCAATGGACATTGAAGCTACAAGAAAAGTGAAGAAAAAGTACATGATCAAAAAGAGCAAGCTGGACTACATCGATATCTGCAATAAACAGAAGATCTATGTCAAAAGAAATGCTAAAAACTGCAAGGGCCTCACGGTCCTTGATCTTATTTTTTACTGACTTTTTTAGCTTTGCACTTCCTAGCCCCAAATACTTCTATCATACGCTTGTAAACTCCTCATGTAGCCTTGTACTACAACCTCTGTACAATTTGTGAGGCCCTTGTTACAGCCTCTGGATGTCCACCATATTTGTGGTATCCACACTTAGCCTTTTTTGCGACAGCCTCTGGTGTTTTGCCATATTTATGGTGTGCCCACACTTTGCAAGTGTTGCTCTCATTAAAGCCTCTACACACTTTGTACTTCTAGTTATGATTGAGGAGGGTTGTTGAGATATTTGCAATCACACCTATTGTAACCTCTTTATTTGAGGCAATTCTGGGCTTAGGACATGCAGGTAGACTGAATCCCATAGGCTCATAAAGGGAGACTACTACCCATCTAGAAACTATAAAGAATTGTACTTGACTACCACTTTTAAAATGGAATGAATACAATGTCATGATGCTTTGTACTTTCAATTAAGTGTCTTGTCTTTGTCAGTCCTACACAAGATTGTGTATATGAGTCCAAGCTGCCATCTTGGAACCTAATTCACTTGTGTAACAATTTGTCTCTACTTGTTTATGTCATCATGACTTTGGTCTTCATCTTCCATCTGCCATAGCATCTGCCATGCTCTAGATCCGCGTCTTTTCATTTGGGAAATTGTGCATAGATTTTGTAAAGATGCCTATTTATTCCTTGCAAAAAAACCTTGTTTACCCCAGATTCTTCTAAACTTTTCATTAACAATATATTTTCACATCATGTATTTCCTTAAGCTATACTTTCTGATCGCAAAATGACCGATTTTGTAATCACTTTTACGTAGCTTTATTTAAAACTTGAACTCAAAGATGGAATTTACCTAAGCTTTCTACCTTGAGACTAATGGTTAGAATGAAGTGACCAATAGTACTTTTCTTGACCTTCTTAGATGCTACACTATTGGTTGACCTAATAAGTTGGATCATCCTCCAATTTGTGTGCGATAATACCCCACATTCTATTGCCTGTAGAGCTCTTTTTGAAGAGTTTATGAAAAGAACTTACCTATCCCTATGACCATCATGACCATGTATTTCAAAGATAAATATGATAACCTGTTAAAAAGGAACTTGTTTGACATTGCTTTTCTATGTCAAGTGCTATGATTACGTGAAGGAACCAGTGCCTAACGGGCTAATTAAGGAAGCTGGTTCATACATGTCCAACTAAATGTGTTAGGTAATTAAATAACTAAAACAACCTGAGAAAAGTGCGGTGGATGTGGCCATAGGTTCGTCCTAAGGATAGGTGGTCTCGGTTGGTCGGGAACTTTTCTCAAATCATGATGGACAGCCAAAAGATCGTTCAGAGAATACGAACAGCAAGAGCGTTGACCTAGAGTCTAAGATACAGATGATCTCGATTTACGCTGTTTTAGGGGAACGGAATGGGACTATGCCTTATGGCAGAGAGGTTGAGCTTCGCACCCCTCTCGTTTCCCATTCTCCTTGAACCAAGTGCAGCGTGAATCCGCTTTTGACCTGGCGTTTCTGCATAAAGTAGTTCGCTCGGGTTCGATGCTAGTTGGCGTTAGGAAATGACCAATAGGGAAAACCCTAATTCATGTCAGTCCTAAGTGGGAACGGCCGGAATACTTCCACTACGTGGCAAACACAGAATGTCCTAGATTGCAAACCCCGTAACACTCCATGGGAGTGCCGGGTGGAGCTTTCTAGACATCCTTTCCGATGGACTGCTAAGACGTGTCCTGAAGATAACAAGTGGACACGTTACACTTGCTAAGTGCATTTAAAAACGAAAGAAAAGTGCTTTTTCACCACCTAGCCATATTAAGCTTCTTAACTTTGTTCCACCATAGTCATGTTAAAATTCATTTTCTCCTTCCATTAGAACCATATTAAGCTCAACTCTTGCCTTCTACTATAGCCATTTCTTCAACCCTAGCCTATGCTACACCAAATAGATAAATCCTCAAAAGCACATAAAATAACCATTTTTCTCATCGATAATATAATGTATTTTCCATGAGTGTAGAAAGTTCAAACAAGAGCTCTTATAAATACATTAATTCTTAGGGTCATTTTTTGAATGCCAAGGATAACTCATGTATATTATTGATATGAACAAAAAAGTTAAAGGACTTGATTTGATAAATATGCTCGAGTGCAGGTGCACACACATACAAAGAGCAAATCTCTCTCTCTCTCTCTCTCTCTCTCTCTCTCTATATATATATATATATATATATATATATATATATATATATAAGCAAGGATGTTGCTTAATGGTGGTAGCTACATACTGTAATGATAACCTAGATGGTTCCTCTTATTATCTAAACATTTTGTGAAGTTTGAAAAGGTGGCTTGGGTTCTAATGCTCCATTGTATTGGGTGATAAAGCCTTGAAATAAGTTAGGGATCATGATATATTTTATAAAACCTTAGCCTATCATATTCATTGATGTTTGGTGATATATGACTTGATGTCCTCACATGCTAGCATGGGTGAAAGCACATGCACTTATGTGTTTATGCACACTCACATGCATGCATGGACGCATGCACACACTCGCGTGCACATGCAAGCATGAATGTGCACACACACATACACACACCAACTTTTCATTAAAAATATTTAGTGTCTCCTCATGCATAAGAAAAATATATTAAAAACATTTGTGCTTTTTCTTGCAAATCAATGTAGTGTCGTAAACATAAGTTACAACGAGTGGCCTCATCATGTATAATAGCTGATAGCTGGAATGAATGTGGCAAGTTTAATATGTCGAGGCAAACATATACTAACTATTTGGATCGTAAAAAGTGTATACAGCTTGTACATGCTCATTATGTGGTTGCTAGGCTAGATGAGCCTTTTCAAAAGTATAACATAGCCCTCATTATATACAGAGTTTCCTCACAAAGCCAAATCGAGACAAGGGGAAGGAAGGAGAAGGACGGCAAAAGCACATGTAAGGGGACCGCAAACAATGTCGAGCGAGTAGTAACGCAAGGGAGGACTTAGAATCAGAAGATCAAGCAAGCTGCATTGGTGTTAAGGGAGTGCAGCTTGCACATGCTGCTGCTGCTGGTGCTGGTGGTGGTGGGAGAAGTCAGGAGGGCGAGAGAGGGATCGAAGGTAGCCACGGTCACCGGGCCGGGTTCTGTAGAGAGGGAGCTGCTTGGGCTGGCCATGGAGGATGATCCTGAGGCGGGTGTACCACACAGGGAAAAGGCAGCAGCGCATCACCACCTTCCACAGCTGCCCGCCTCCCCCCATCTTCCACCACATCGCTACCACTCGTCTCAACGCCCTGCATATCGACGCACCCACTTCCATTCTCTCTCTCTCTCTCTCTCTCTCACCCTTTGATCAGAAGCTCTCCCCTCACCCCCCTCCAAAACCCGACATGACCCCCAAGCTTAACCTCCGCCATCACCTTTTCCCTTCGAGCCTACGGCTTAAGCTTGTCAATTATCCTCCTTGGACCTTCCATCTGTTATTGTTGCTTTGCATTCCCTCATACTTATATGACCATTTCGTTACATCATTATCTTCGGACCTAAGGGTTTAAGCTAGCATGCTTATCTTTCCTTTGAGCTTCAAGTTTACCTTCCCCTAGACCTTCCCTCATTGTCCTCCTCTAGACCTTCAATTATTAATTAGCACTAGCTCGAAGTTCATTAAACTTTGAACCTAAGGTTTTACTATAACATATTTATTTCCCCTCGAATCTTGAATGCTTACATCACATCCACTAAAAGATATATTTGTCTCTTACAAGTTCTTGGTCAAAGAGCTTATTTAGTGGCTTGAAAACTAGAACCAAACAAGCATTCTTTTACCCCACACATTATACATTGGCATTTCAAAAGTGATTTAAGCACACAAAATACACTGCAAGTTTTTTTATTCTCATGCATACATATTACCTTATTATATTTCAAAGGGCATGGACAAGCAATTATTATTCCAAGTACATAGGCCCCACTTCTTCCAATAAAATCTATGCATAACTTAAAATAGTATTGTTAGCTCCTACATCTCCACACTTGGCTTTTCAGTTCTGAAGAGGTGGAAAAGTGCAAAACGAGATATTCCAATGTAATGCATTCGTCCATACTAAAATGATTAGTTACATAAGCATCCATCGCATATCACTCACATGTTCAAGGAAAAAATTTTGCTCAAAAGGGACTTTTCCACAAGCACAAAGGTTTACCCTTCTTGGAGTTCTATCTTGATAGAAACTCAAAAAATTTACTATGTTTCCAATTATTTTATTATTCATGTACAATTTGATTAGTACATAACTTGGAAAAATTGATTGGATTAAGTGGGGGACAAATGCACGATTTGTTCTAATACTACAAATTTAGTATTTTAGGGGTTCATTTAAGGGTACGTGACTTCGAAGTTATTCATTTTCTTGATTGTCTTAATTGATGAATCTCTAAAGTCTTGTATACTTGTAGTACATATAAGCATCCATTTTGCACACTTACATAGGTCTTCTGACTCCTCTTACTCTTGCTTCTTGTTACACTCTTAGCTTTCCTTGTTTTTGAGTTATTTCTTGCTCTTCCTTTATAGTAATTCCTTGGGTATTTCTTGTTGTGAGAGTACTATGGAGGCTCAATTTGCTAGTGAATATGAATATATGGAATCGATATATATGTACTATGGGCCAAAGTTTTGTGTAGGCATATCTCATCAATATACACATTACTTCCTATTCATGAAACATGGTAGGAGACACTATAAGGGAATGGGAAAATAGTGATGCTCCTTTCCGATGTAAATTAGTGGCATCACTATGTGTGACTATTGGCGTCGCACATAGCAATGCAAATAGCGACATACCTTGCGATGCAAATAGCGATGGTGTACTGAGAAAAAAAAGCACAAAAAATCAAAAGAGAACAAAAGAGAGAGTAAAAGAGCTCAAAGATTTGAGAGAGAGGGGGGAGAGGTGGGGAGCTCACCATTGCCTTCACCACTGTCGCCGCTATTTGTGAAGAAGAAAGAGAGGAGTGCAAAGGAGAAATGGAGGGAAGCCACGAAGGTGAAGAATAAGGAAGGAGAAATGAAGGGTTTCACTTCAAGCCTTTGAGATAGGTACATTACCTCTTCTTTCTTTATTTTTCTATTTTCTTCTTTTCTCTCTTTACTTTTGTTTGTCAAGAGATACATTGAGAGAGAGAGAGAGAGAGAGAGAGAGAGAGAGAGAGAGAGAGAGAGAGAGAGAGAGAGAGAGAGAGAGAGAGAGAGAGAGAGAGAGAGATGAAGAGAAAGAAAAAGGGAGAGAGGGGGCTTCATGAAAAATAGAGAGAGGGAAGGTGGGAGAGGGAGAAACAAAGAGGGATAGAGGGAGGGAGGGAGAGAAATAATGAGGAAGAGAGAGAGGGAGAGAGAAAGAGAGAGGGGGGAGAGAGAGGAGAGAAAAGAAAGAAAGTTATATTAACGTCTTCTAAAGACCAAAACTGGCCTATGAGACAAACTGTGATACAACTGATGAGGTCCAGCTATCCAAAATAAAAGTGCTGAATGAAAAGCTAAAAATTGGAAACTAAAAATACGGTGCTGTGAGTGTGATAAGTGTCGTGTATGTGTATGTGCGTATGTAGCTCTGGTACTCCAGATAATGGCTACAAAAGGGGAACAAATGTCGGCTGTGATAGGGGAACAACTGTCGGTTGTGATAAAGTGGTGCGATGTGTATATGTAATAGATGCAGGGAGATATACTATCCTGGGATGTAGTAGCAGTCGTCGAAGTCGCTAATAGCAGGTGATCCCTCCTGGATGCAGGATGTGGTACATCGGCGGTGGAGAAAGAGCAAACTGGAGATCTGAGATCCAATGTGTCGAGTGTCGTCGGATCTCAGTCTGCTATCGATGTAGATCAAGAATCCTCCGGATCTCCTGTCGGTGTGGCTGTGGGGTCCGAAACCCACGGATCCTCGTGCGGCGTCGCGTACGCTGGTCCTCAGCCTGCTGTAGTGTGAGCCCGGAGGTCTGGCTGGAGGCTGGTACAGTAGCTCTCACTCTGTCTGTCTGAAAGAACTGTGTAATAGTCGTCTGGGTGGGCCCCTCTCTGACGGGGACCCGCTGTGTGCTCTGCTCTCTGATGTGCCATGCCTCTCCCAGAAAACGGCCAAATGATCTCTGATCCATATCAATCATACATCCCTGAAGTGAGCTGCTCAATGTGTATCTAGATTTCAACTCTGAGTATGCCGGGCATCTGAGAACAAAATGCTCCTCACTCTCCACCTCTGATCTGCAAAGGGGGCATATCCTCTCCTCCCGCGGGATGCCACTGGCTCTGCCACTCTCAATCATAAGCTGATGTGATGATACCTTGAGCTGTCCAATAAGAACTCTCAATCGATGTGGCATATAGATCTGCATATATCTCGGAAACTCTATGAATCCCTGCTCTGATATCCTCAAGAACTGTGTATAATAATGTGCCATCTTCGATGGCAGTGGCTGTGAAGGGCTGACCCATGTCCTCTGTATATAAATATGCCATATCTCCTGTCTGATGACTCTGTTCCTCTCAGAGAGAGAGAGGGTGTAAGTGGGAGCCTGAGTATCATATAGAAGAGGTGGGAGTCTATCAATGTCCAGCCCATGTTTGTCAAACCAAGCTCTAGTCTGTGCATACCATGATGTGGTATCCCCCACTCGAGCCATCTCCTGAGATGCCATATATGCTCTATATGCAATGTGATCTCTGTCCATATCTTGAAATCTGTGTAGGAAGCAGACTGTCTGAAATAATGTCTCGACTAGCATGGGTGGTGTGGCAAGCTCTGCTTGCACAATGTCATGTGGGACTGAGGCCTTGCTGCGAATCAATCTAGATATCATGATCACCTGAGGTCTCTCCATCAATATCCATACATAATCGGCAAGGCCTGGCCCCCATATAGCTGCTCCATACATCAGTGCTGGAGTGACTAGAGTATCAAAGAGCCACCCCTTGGTGCGGGGCTCTTGGAAATATTCCTGATGACACTGTCGCTCCATAAGAGCCAATGCTGAGTATCCTCTAGTGAGGCGGTCACGAGCTGCCTGTGTCATCGAGAAAGTCCCTGAAGCTGCTGTAAAGGTGACTCCCAAATATACATATGATCCAGTGACCTCAATACTCCCTCTTGCTGCCATGAAAATACTATGTCTGCGTATCTGAGCTGATGTATGGAATATAAGAACCTTGGTTTTACCAAGGTTCACTATCATGCCTCTCTGTATGCAAAAATCGTCCAATGCTAATAAATGATGCTGTAATCCCTGAGCTGAGTCTGAGATCAACACAATGTCATCTGCATATAGTAAGATATGAACTGTAGCTCCACTGAGATCTATACCTCCACCGGCTCGCTGTTGAATAAACTCTGCTATCTCATCAATGTATAGCCCAAATAGAGTCGGTGAGAGTGGGCATCCTTCCTTCACACCAATGGTGCTCACAAGGGGATCTGATATACCTCCCGGACATCTGACTCTTCCAGTAACCCGCTCATATAGTGCATAAATACCCCACATCATGTCATCATCCACCCCCAGATCAAGTAGGCGTTTGAAAAGCCTCTCTCTTGGAACCGTGTCAAAGGCTTTGCGGAAATACACAAAGCAACAGTACAATCTCTGTTTCTTCACTCGTGTCTGGTCCATCAGACAACAGAGAGTGAAGATGTGGTGTATGGTAGAAAATGCCCGTCTGAACCCTGCCTGTCCGGGTGTGCGCATGCACTCTCTCTCTGCCAGTGTGCTGAGCTCCTCTTCCATCACCGTGCCATAAAGTTTGGACAAAACTGGCCCAATCATGATGGTCCTATATGTGTTAGGATCCATAGGATCCCCTGACTTGTGGATAGCTACAATGGTGTGCTCTGTCCACGAGTCAGGGAACCCCTCAGACAATGCATGGTTGAAGAGGTGAGCAATGAGTGGAGCCAATGTGTCTCTGCCATATATAATATGCTCTGCCTGAAGATCAAACTGGTTTCGAGCGCGGCCATGCTGTAACCGTGAGATAGCATGTTTCACCATACTAGTGGTGAAAAAGGATGAAATACCTGGTCTCGGTGTACATGGTGTGGGTATCAGCGGCTGTGCGGGTACATGATATAAACTCTGTGTGTATCCATGCCATACTGCAGGGTCATGTATCGGTGTGGGTGAGCATGGTTCTCTGATCTGCCTCCATACCTCTACACAATCTCTGCTCATAAGAATGTGGTATATATCCCAATATCTCTCCTCCTCCCATTCCCGCTTTTTACGGCGGGTCAAGCGGTGCATGCGTCTCTGCGCCTGTCTGTGTGTGATCTCTCCTCTGGCCTCCAAATCGCGCAGCTGTCGACGTAGATCTCTGCACTCATCATCATACCACTTGTTCTGTGGCATGGTACCGGTCCGAGGGGGGTGCGTGTATGTGTGATGTGGAAAACTGAGTGTAGCAGAATCATGCAAAATGCGTGTGATATCAGTGGTCAGTGTATCAAGGGGTGCGTATGGATCAAGTGACATGATGTGCTCCTCTAGATGCTGTGAGTAAACATGTGAGAGCTCATGAGTGAAGTGTATGGTAGTATGCATGTGGGGTATGATATCTACAGGTGGTGATGGTAATGAGGTGAGGAGTGAGAAACTGAGAAAGGTGTGATCGGCACCGAGTGGAAGTCTCCCAAGGCCGAAGGACTTGATAGTATGCATCCCATCGATCGGTCCAAGCAGATAATCTACAGTACTCTCGCCCCCCCCATGTGGGAAGCATGTAAGACCTCCTGAATATGGCCATCGTGCCATCCCGTTATAGATAACGAGATGATGTCTACTACCAAGCTCAAGTAAATGCCCTCCATACCCTGTGGCGTCTGGCCCAGTATCTGCTAATGACTCCCTACTGATCCCCAACTCCTCAGGGTCTAATGCTCTCATGATCTCTAGCTGCTCCATATCAAAACTCTCACACTATCGGCTCTGTGTGCGCCCGTTGAAGTCCCCCATAAGGAAGACCTCACCCAAACTAGAATACAGAATAATGTCCTCTGAGAGCTGTGAATAAGGGGAGGGGGAATCTCTGGCTTGAATATCACCCTGTGTAGTAGCATATCTGGACCCTCGTGGTGAAAAGTAGCATACTGCCATATAGATCCATCTCTCATATGATATCTGCACTCTGATCCATATGTAACTGACCTCCTCATCTCGTCTCACTAACTGGATATGTCTCTGTATCCCCTGACGGAATAGAACTGCCACCCCTCCTGAGCCCCTAGATGTGCTCTGCCTAGTAGTAGCCCGGTATGTAGATACCCACTCAAATCCTGTAATGCGTGGGAGCCCTCTCTCTAGGCTCTCATGTGTCTCTATGAGGCATATAACATCATGGTCGGGTAAAATCTCCTCAAGTCTTTCCGATCGTGACCATAGGGAGCCGTTGCAGTTCCAAACTGCCACACGTATTGGGGTCTCCTGTACAGTCCTCTGCCCCGTCTCATAGGCCACGCCCCCCTATTTGGTGGGGCGTCCATCTATAAAAATCCGGCCATCTCAATAGAAGGCCTTACGGCCTTCTCTACGTGCTTGGAGTATCCGTGGCATGCATGCTCGTTTGTGTGCAATCTGCATCTGAGTCAGGTCCTCATCCATGAAGATGGGAGCCCCAGTCATCCCTCGGAGCGAAATCCGCTTCCGAAAGAAAGCGGCTCTATCCTCCGGTTTGCTCATATGTAGTATCAGAGCTCTGACCCTGGTAGTATCTCATCCTGCACGCCATGCTTGAGTAAAGGGCATGCTCGTGTACCCTAGTCGGGTGCATAGCCCGCGTGCGTCCTCCTCCGGAGAGGCCCCTTCGGGGAGCCCGGTAATACGCATGTTCAATCTACGCGCGTTCCTGAGCCTCTCCTCCTCTAAGGTCTCCTGAACCCGGACTACCTCCTGCTTTTTATTTTCTTCCTGGACCTCCTTCTTAATGTTCTTCTTCGCTACCTCAATCCACCCCTCCTTATTCCCTTCTAATTCTTCCTTCATGTTTGCTTTGATTTTTTCCTCCCATCCCTCTCTTGAAGCCTCAACTTCGGTTTTAATGCATACCTGGAGGTCCTCTCGGCATTCCTTCGTGATAGCCTCTCGGAGGTCTGCTTTGAAATCCGCATCCTCTCTTGCCTCCCGTAGATGTGACACTTTCGTTTGTAGCTTGTCCAAGTCGGTTTTGAGATCCCTCTTCTCTTCCGTGAGTGTCTTCACCATCTCCTCCAGTCGCCGGATCCTCTCATGGAGCCGGTGGGTTTCTTGGTTCAAGGCATTATCCGCATCCTTCTTGAAATCTTTCTTCGCCTCCTTGATAGCCTGGCTGATTAGAAGCTCCACGTTATGGAGCTCGAGCGGCATGTCGCCTCACGGGGAAAAAGCCCCCTCGATAGACCTGTTGAATGTCAGAGAGACCACCTTCAATGAGGAAAGTTTCCCACTTTTCACCTCCTCCTGGGAGTTGATAGAAAAGAAGAGGGAGGGAGAGACAAATAGAGAGATTGAAGGAAAGAGAAAAATAGAGAGAGAGAGAGAGAGAGAGAGAGAGAGAGAGAGAGAGAATATAGACAAAGAGGGAATGAGAGAGGGAGGAGAGAGAAAAGTAAAGAGAGGGAGGGTAAACAGAGATAAGGAAAGGAGGAAGAGGAGAGACAAAAAGAAAGAGAAGAGAGAGAGAGAGAGAGAGATATATATATATATATATATATATATATATATATAGAGAGAGAGAGAGAGGAAAAAATAGAGGGGAGGGAGAGATAAGGAAGGAAAAGAGATATAGAGAGGGAGGATATAGAAATAGAGAGGGCGGGAGAGAGGGGAGAGAAGTCTCAAGGACTTTAGTCATAAATATATGTATGTATCATGTGAGCTCAACATAACAGATTTTTACACTGTTATTTTTATAGATTTTTTACATACAGAAGGGTCCCATATAAAGGGGTTACTTATAGATTGAATAGAAAATGGTTATATTTTATTAATGGAAGGGAGGGAGAGATAAAGATAGGAGAAAGAAATAGAAAGGGGGGATAGAGAAAAATAGAGAGGGAGAGAAAATAGAGGAGGAAGGGAGAGATACATTGTGAGAGAGAGGGAGACATTGTCTCTCTTTTCTTTATTTCTTTATTTTTATTTGTGAAGAGATGCATTAAGAGAGAGAGAGGGAGAAAGAGAAATAGAGAGAAAAAGAGAGGAAGACAAAGAGAGAAAGAGGGAGAGAAGAAATATGTACAATGGCACTACAATGTCATAGTAGATTAGTTCCCAAAGATTGAAGTTGAGACAACTTCAAGTTCCAAGCGCAATAGAGTAAAGTGTGCTTCATTGAGTCCTTTGGTAAATATATATGTAGTCATATGATGACTTGGACAATATTCAATCATGATCATGCCTTTCTTTACTTCAGATCGAACATAATGCTAATATACTACAATATGTTTAGACTTGTTATGCTGAACATAGTCTTTAGCAAAACTAATAGCACTTTGGTTATCACATCAAAGTGGTGTGCTAGAGAGAGGAGGATGACCAATATATGATATAACTTGTCGAAGCTATGCTAGCTCTCGAGATGCTAAAGATCCAGCTACATATTCAATCTCTGCAGTAGAAATAGCAACACAACATTGTTTCTTGCTAGTCCAAGAAACAAGACAACTATTGATAAATAAAAAAATTTCACTTGTAGAATGCATAGATAAGTGAGAGCTTGCCCAATTGCATCTGTATAACCCAAAAGTTAAAGTGGATACATAGAATTAGAGTTTTATTGGCACCGATAAACCAACCCAAAATCTTTAGTGCCTTTCAAATAATTCAAAACTCGTTTAGCTATAGTCCAATGTTGAAGGCATCAAGAACTAAGATGTTGTCCAAGAAAATTTGCAGCAAAGAGATGTCAGGGTGAGAATTTAAGCCAATAAATTGGAGACATCCAACAAGATTAGCATAAGATTGATGTAATGCTAATTATCCATCGTTCTACAGAAAGTGAGAGGTTTTGGTAGGGATCACAAGACAAGAAGTAGGTGCAGGATGTGCAAAACCCAAATCCAACTTTTGAATAATATCTTCAATGAAGTTTGTTTGATGCAGTAATAAAAGACCCTTTTCTCGATAGCGTTGAATCTGAATACCAAGACATGAGTGTATGTCTCCAAGATCCACCATGTCAAATGCAAAAGACAAAACCTTCTTTACTTGTTTGAAGGAAGTTGAGATTGTTAGAAACAAGTATGGTATCATCCACATATAGTGCAAGAATAACAAAACCATCATTGTAGTGCTTGACATATAAGTTAGGATTTGAAGAACAAGAGATAAAACCTTGTTTTGTAAGGAAGAGATCAATCTTTTGATACCAAGCTCATGAAGATTGTTTGAGACTATAGAGTACATGATGAAGACTGCAAGCAAGAGTTTCCTTCTGTTTGACTACAACTCCCTCTTGTTGCTCCATGTGTATCTCTTCCTTTAAATCACCATTAAGAAAAGAAGTTCTCAGATCCATTTGGTGAACCTCCAAATCAAACTCAATAGGGAAAACTAACAAGACCCGAATATTGGTAATATCAATAACAATTGAGAAAGTTTCTTAATGATCAGCTCCTACAATTTGTGAGAAACCTTTGGCAACTACCATTGCTTTGTTGCACAAATATTATTGTTAAGGTTGCTTCAACCCCCCAAAAACATCAAGATAAGCCAAAATGAGTGAATGTACATTGCATGGCATTGAGGATAGTCCAATTTTTACGTTCAGCAATACCATTTTGTTGAGGAGAGTAGGAAACTATATATTCATATTGAATACCCTGATTATTATAATAATAGTCAAAATCATTTGAAATGTATTCTCCATCATTATCACTACAAAGTTTCTTGCTGCGACAACCAGTATGAAGTTCTACATCTTGCTTAAAAGATAATAAAGCTTCTAATTTGTGTTGCAAGAGAAAAACCGTGGTGTATTATGAGAAGTCATCAATAAAAGTCATGAAATACTGGTATTGAGATTTCAACGGAGGAAAAGGTCCACAAATATCAATGTGTGAATAAGATCAAGCAAATCTCTAGAATGAGTGGTTGTGGAAATGGAAATGGGTTTGAGAAAATGCTTTCCAAGTGCACAATATTCACAAATACCCATATGAGGACGAGCTTTGAATTCCATATCCTGAACAAGGTCATGCGCCGATAAAGATCGACAAGCTTAGAAAAATAAGAGTGAATAAAGCGATGATGCCATATTTTTCTGTTAAGATCTCAAGGAGCTATCACAACATTTACATCATCTTCATTTAATGATAACTCAAAAAGATTACAATTTTGAGGAGCGATAGCTATGGTTTGGCCATCTTTCTCAATGTGACACTTGGTATAGTCAAAACCGACAAAGAGGCAAATATCCACAAGTCTTGCAAAATTGAAAGAAGATTCCTTTGTAGATTTGGGATATGTAAAAATCCACTTAGAATTATTCTTGAAGAAAGAGTACTGAGATATAATCACATATACTTTTGATGTCATAGGTTGTGTCATTAGCAAGATAAAAAAATTTCTTGATAGGAATAGAATGATAATTATATAACCATTGGAACTAATATGCCATGTTTGTCATAGCACCAGAATCAATAAGAAGAATAGATTCATCATGAATATGAAGTATCATTTTTAGAGAGATAAAATAACTCACACAATTTGCTTCTTTAGTAGGGTTGTCATGTGTATCAACATATGCTCTATTACGATTTGAATCAAAACACCACTTGAAACATAGATGGGTTGGATGAGCACTCTTTTTATTTGGATAAATGTGGTTATTTATTTGTAATATCATATTCTTCATCATATTGTTCTGCCCAGCAATTATCTATAGTGTGACCATTTCTATTACAATAAGAACAATGTCTATTATGAAACTTGAGATGAGAGAAGCTACCACCGCCACGACTCCTACATGTAAAGCATGGAAAGGGATTCCTTTAAGCAAGTAAAACTTTGTCGATTTGTTCTAACTATGTGTCTTCTTGTGAGATCATAGTTGTCTCTTGATGATTTGTGTAACATCGTTCATGTTGCTATGAATATTCAATCAAAGATATACAAGCTTGATCAAAATTGGTCCCATATTTGTTAAATAGTATAGTAACAATATTATCATAAAGCTAGATCCTTTACAATGTCAAGAAGCTATGTTACCAATTGCTTTCATGAAATGGCATCACCAGCAACATGCATCAAGGTGATTGATAATGTTCTTGAATGATTCAATATGTGTTTTCATAGAAGTTCTAAAGTTGTATTGTAACTTAGTGAGCCAACTACAAAGATAAAGTATTTTGGTAATAGATTTATTCTCAAAATTTACTATCAAACACTCCCATATAGCTTGCAAGGTTAATTAGATTACATACATCAAGCATAAGAGATTCTTAAAGAGTAGAAAGAATATACCAATGAGCTGCTTTGTCGTGTCTCACCCACTCATTACAAACCGTTTGCCATTCTTTAAAGATAGGTCATTTAGTTACAAGGGTATTATCATGAGCCTAATCAATTAGTTAGGCGAACATTCATAATTACCAAGAAAAATATCATGCAAGTCATCACCTTCAAGAATTAGTAGTATCTTTACTTTCCATCAAAGCAAAGGAATGGTTGTCCTTGAAAGTGAGGGACAGAATATTGTTGAGAAGGAAATCCATTGAGGATTATAGAATTTGACATATCTGGCTGAGAGAATACTAACCATGCAAGTCTAATGATACACTAGTTGCATATAACAGAATATTGTCGAGAAGGAAATCCGTTGAGGATTATAGAATTTGACATATATGACTGAGAGAATACTAACCATGCAAGTCTAATTATACACTAGTTGCATATAATAATGCACAGTCATGCGTGGACTTATTATACCAAAATATGTGTCACATTATATGCAAATGTGGATTTCATGGAAGCTACATAAAGTGATTCTTCAAGCCAACTATGTGTTTATATCGTGCTTGGTGATTGCCAAATACATAAGAGTCCCTACAATCTTTTTATACATAGTGATATCTATAATCACATCATTCTCACATTAAGCTTAGCATTTCCCACAATCTTTTTATACATGATGGATTTCTCAATCACATCACCCTCATGTGCACAATAATCTTATGATTGACATCTAAAAAGATTGAGATTGGCTTGTAATAAGCTATACCATACTTTTTTAACATGTCCAAAGCATACTATCTTTGTGAGAGGCATATACTCTCTATATTTTTAATTATCTCTATACCAAGAAAATAGTGTATATCTCCCAACTCCATTTCAAACTCAAACCTTGAGACTACTCTTCCACATGCTGGATCTTTATCTCATTGTCACCCATTGTTAACTCCTTAAAAATTTAGAATGATAAGAAAAGTGGAAATCAAAGTAAATATTCAGTGTATGTAAATTATAAAATAAAAAAATTATTTTAAACTTATTTGATGAAAGAGATCTTAGCTCACGAGTGTAAATTGTAAATCTTAAGTGAGGTATGCCACAAATCATGTGGTGGGGGGACTTGCTTGAGCTATTGCATCGAACACACAATTCACACAAGAGGAAGATCACTGAAGAGCACAATAAAAGGGATGGAGAACAAAACATTTTCTGACTCATTTCTCTTTGTTTTTCCTCACATAATGCCATGTACACAAATTATAGGTAAGATACCACATAAATAAAAGTGGCCTACTATATCAAACAGTGCATAGCAGACTATACTAATCGAGTGATATTAGAACTATGCTAGTTATAGGTAGGTGTAATTAAACAAATATAATAGTGATAAGTTAATGGCCATGTGAGGATCGTAGAGGTGATAAGTATAGATGTGAATACCCATCTAACCAAGTGGTTCATCATCAATGTCCACTCATGTTGAGCTTACCATTTCAACACTTCCCCTCAAGCTCAATTACATCTCTACAACTCCAAGTAAACTTTGAAATTTTTGAAGATTCTCTACACCCAATGCCTTTGTGAAAATATCATCTATCTCATTATAGGTGCTAATATATACTTTGTCAATCTCTCTTAATAATACATTCTCTCTCATAAAATCATTATGCACCTCAGTGTGTGTTTTGTCCTAGCATGGAATAGTAGGTTCATAGCCAACTATATACTACTCATGTTTTCACATTGAATGATAAATAAAATATCTCTCTACACATCTTAATCTCTCAATAATATTTGTGACCATATCATCTCACATGGTGCCATAGAAACACTTTTATACTTAGCCTTTGTACTTGATAAATAAACCATTGATTGCGGTAGCCCAATCTGCATTTGTGTATCCAAAGTCCATAATGCAAGGTGAACTTAACATACCTCAATATCTATCTTGTTATACCCAAACGAGGCCTCTTAGATATGTGCATAAAATCTCAAAGTTCAGGAGTATAGCTCAAGTCTAACCTTGTGATATCCATATAGATTAAACTCCTTCCTATCTTTCTAAACATAATATGGTCTTCTTTCTCATTCCCAACATTAGCAATTAACTTCACATTTTACTCCAATGGCACTGAAAGAGGCTTATATGATGTGATACCATAGTTGGATAACATATCCAGCCATACTATCTTTGGGATAGCTATATATCACCAATACATCATATCAATACCAAGAAAGTATCCCAACTCACTGTGATCCTTACTCTTAAACTTTGTTTCAAAAGGCCCTTGACATTACTAATCCCATTGTCACAATTACCTGTAATAATCAAGTTATTCATATAGATGACTATGATAAGCAAACTTCAATTACCCTTTCTCACATAAAATGAGTGATCTCCATTTAAAAAATTAAATCCAAAGTTGATAAGATACTTTATGATCTTTTTAGATCATGCTCTAAGTGCTTGTTTTAGCCCATACTCTGTGATATTTTTAGACCATGCTCTAAGTTTTTGTTTTAGCCCATACAACACCTTCTTTAATCTCCACACATGTGTGGGATGGCCTAAATCCTCAAAGTTTGTTGACTACTTCATATACACCTCTTCTTGCAAATCACCATGCAAGATGGTATTTTTCACATCCATTTTCTATAAACTCTATCCTTTGGTTATTTTGCTGCCATTGATGGTTGTCATACTACCACATCTCTTCATAATCTATACCATATTTGTGTGTACAACCTTTTGCAATAGTGGCCTTATACATGCTAATATATGTTTTATTTTATAGACTCACATATAGCCAATAGCTTTCTTGCGCTTGGGCAATGCTACTAGATCCCAAGTCATGTTAACATCTAATTCAACCATCTTCTCATCCATTGCTGCATCCCAATGATCATGACCAACAACCTCCTCAAAATAAGTGGCTCAACATCCTCAATTATCTTTACCATATAAGCATAATGGTGAGTTATATAACCCTCAAAACCAAATCTTCTAACATGGTATCTTACCCTACCAGACTTGCGTAATAGTGGATTAGTTAATCGATCCTTCACATTACCATATGCTCTTTGAACACCTAGTGTTGTGACTAAAGAATACCAAGATCCTCATACAAGCTCTCTGAGCCACTAGAGTCTCCATCAAGAATTACATAATTAGTAGATGTGTTATTTCTATATGGCACTTTTTTCTTCCCTTTTTCATTACATGCAATAGTAGTAGATGGACCTGAAGATGTGGGGCTGCTCCTTAGTCTCCCACTTGGCTATAGATCTACTACTTGATTATATCTCTTGTTCATTAAGAGTCAATTATTCCTACTTTTCTATTTACACATGACTATCATGGTCATCAACAACATCTAATGCATTTCCACTAGATGCATAACAACTACTCATCTCATTAAAAAAAACATCCATACTCCCCCATGACTCACCACTAATAGGGTTATAACAATGATGCCCTTTCTGCTCAATAGAGTAGTGAATGAAATATATTTTTTAACATTTATGTCTGAGTTCTTCCTTAACTCATTACTCATATGGATGCATGCAATACAACTACATACTTTAAAGTATGATACACGAGGTTTCTTTCCTGTAATATATTCTTCAGGAGTCATATGGTGAATTGTACCTGTGGGAGACTTGTTCATAATGTAGATAGTAATATGACTAGCCTAAGACAAAAAACACTTGGGCATGTTCTTTTTATCCATCAATGATCATGTAACTTCTACAATTTGTTTATTTTTCATGAATCCCAATTTTGTTGTGGGGTATACTATATGTAGACGATTAATTTAGCTCATGATAGCTCAAAACATCACTGAAATCATTAGAGAGGTATTCTCCCCCTCCATTTGACCTCAAGCACTTACCTGTAAGCATGTTTTTGTTTCAGGTCAAATGGAGGGGGAGAATACCCCTCATTAGAGAATACAGTCTTGAAAGTATTGAAGTGCTCAAATGCTTTACTCTTTTTCTTCATAAAATATGCCTAGAGTTTCCTAATGCAATCATCAATGAAAGTAACAAAATAGTTACTGCCACCAAGGGATACATTTTGGGTAGACCCCCAAATGTCTATATGCACCACATCAAGTATATTCATTCTTACATATTTGTCATGCAAAAACGGTTGCCTTGCCTACTTTCCAAACTGACATGCTTCACAAACTTTATGTAATTTTGTAACTTTAAATGTAGGAAAACATGTAATCACAACCCTTTTGATTGCATTAACTTTAGCCTTCACAACTTTACATGTCTAATGCAATTGTGCCATATTTCAATGTCTACAAGCACACATTTTCCTTTAGCATGCATAGTAGTATTTATAGTAGGAATTTCAGTATCCAAATTAAATATGTATCCAATTGTACTTCCTTTTGTAACCAATTTTCACTTGTTCTTGAAGTCTTCAACAAAAAAACCCTTTGTATCTAACTTGTAGCCCTTGCTCTATTATTTGACCAATAGATAGCAAAGTCTTGGTGACGGATGGTAAATGTAAAACATTTGACAAAAACTTTGTCTGTGATCATCATGCAAGGACAAAGAAAGTTTTTCAATATGTAAAATTGAAGGACATGAATCATCACATATTTCTATATAACCTAGACTTTGTGAATCTTGCATATCTACCAATTATTTAGCATGGCTAGTCATATGATTAGATGCACTAGAATCAATATACCATATATAATCTCATACTCCCATTCCAACAGCATTCATGATATACTGCATGATAAACAAACACTCAATTGTATCATCATTCTATCTTGAATATGATGTGTGTTTTCCTTATTGTAACTTGCCATTGTGAATGTCACACTTTCTATCAAAACAATGGGCTATAATATGATATGTTCTTCCACAATAATGATAGACAATATAAGAATTGCTAGAACCTCTATTCTACCATTCATCTCTTACTCTAGAGCTCCCTATACCTTTAGAACTACCATGGTCTTTAGAAATTTGCATGTCACCAAACTATTGATTTAACATGTTTTATTGGTTACCATAGCATGATCCATACCATGAACTCTTGAAGAGGATCTAGCACGTCCCTTTCTTGAACTTGAGTCAAATTCTAAGACCTATTCACTACTTCTTTCAAATGCTTCACCCTGCATTTTGATCTCTTTTGTGATCGTGAGAGAGGCTAACTCACTAAAATCCAGAAATAGGTTTTGTACATACATAGAAGCAACCAAAAATTTACAAGCCTTCTCATTATCACAGACACTCAAAGTAGATCAAACTAAATCATCATCATAAAGCATTGCATTAGTAGAGCTATTAAGGCATTTGCAATTCTTCTTATCTTCAAAACATACTCATTTATAGGAATCTTTCCTTTCTTCAAGGTATTCAACTCTTGCTTGAGTTGAATTGAAAATATATTCTCAAAGATTGTCCAAGATGTATGTAAAGTTTTTGCATTTCTAATGTACCCTGGTATAGAATTATCAATTATTGCAAACAACTGATACATTACCTTTCTATCTTTTGCATTCTAATCTTTTGATGCCTTTAATTCTTCTATAGCCATAAGATTACTTAGCTTTGGTTCCTTTTTTCACTTGAAATGAACTAATAGAGGTGTATTCCAATATGAAGTTCATCACATGGAACTTCCATTATGGGTAAGTGCTCTTGTCTAGCTTCTTAATGATAGGATTTTAACTCTTCTCAGCCATTTTGAAAAAATTGAGTACTAGACAACAAGCAAGTCTTTCGTAACCTTTCATAGGATATTCAAAGTAATACACAAACTAGCCTTTTTTTGTAATTCTCAATAATACATATAGTGTACAACTTGTTTACAGAAAAACCTTGTGTTTCAAATACCTCAAAACTCATAGACTTGAAATTTGTAGCATGTACACCTGACAACGGCCGACATAGTCAAAATTACAGTATAGCTTGAAACTACTATTAGTAACTCTACGGAGCTAAAATAGAGCCTAAAAGACCTTAGATGATTGAAAACATAGAGGCAAAGATCTAAAGGCCTTAGCTACAAAATATACATCATTTTTCTTATACAGTATCTCACAACAATTTGAGATTTTTGCTTCACCCTACTTTTGGTGCCTCCACATGCACTATCCAAGGAAAAGAGAGTGAGAGTGAAAAAGCTTCTTACTGGTTTCTTGCTTTCTTGAAATTTTACTCATTTTCTTTCACTTTATCCTTCAAAACTAATCTCTCTCAATGGCATTGCTCTAATATCTTGTCACAAATTGCGTGGTCAAGAGACTTGCTTGAGCTACTACATTGCACACACAATATACAAAAAAAGAAGCTCAATCAAGAACACAAGAAGGGAGAGGAGACCAAATTTTTTTATTTTTGGTTTTTCTTTTTCTTTATCACACAATTCAATGTAAATAGAGTATAGATAAAACAGAATATAAGAAAAGTGGCCTACTATGTCAAATAGTGCATAATTAACTATACTAATGGATTGATGCTATACCTATTCCAATCGTAAGCATGTGTAACTAACCAAATATAATAAGTAATAACTCAATGGACATGTAGGTGTAACTAACAAAAAACAATAAGTGATAAACCAATGGCCATATTAAGTTCATAATAATCATTGATGGGTAAGTGTAGATGTAAGGACCCATCTAATCGGGTGGTTCATTATCAATGTCCACACATGTTAAGCTTGCCATCTCAAGAGGCATTAGCACAAGAGATTGTTGAGAGATAGGTATATGAACCTTATGTATGCAAGGGTGGATAAGGGTAGTTGGATGTGAATGAACTAGAGGGTAGGGGAAAACCCTAATCCTAGCCATCCAGAGGCTATTTAAAGCCTAGAGGTCACTCTCAATGTAGAGAGGAGAGTGTACCAGTTGTACTTGTGAACAACTCATTAAGCAAGATCTTATTTTTATACTTGAGCTCTCCCTCTTGTGCATACTCTCTTGCTCTCACTCTAATATTTCAACATGGTATCAGAGCAATCTCTGATCCATTGAGCTTCCCACAATCACATCTTGGCTTAAGTGCATATAAGAGACTTCAATTTCTTCAACTTATCCTTCTTTCCACCATAGCTAGTTCTAACCTACCTCCATTGGAGGAGTTGATGTGAGCAAAGGAGGCCATATCAGCTCTTAATTCCTTTTGGAAACTTCTTCCTAGCTCAGAGCACTTCAATATCTCACATCAAACACTAACATTGGACAATGAGGAAGGTAGCATTTCATGTTTGTTGTGAAGAAATTCTGACATTATCTTTTAGCTACGCCTTTCACTTTCTTTGTAGACCATCATGCTTTGCTATATCTCATGAAAAAACCTTGCGCTACTCGACGCGCAGGTGGCTACTATTTCTAGTAGAATTGATTTCTCTATGGTTATATGCACATGAAAGCAGCACTACATGGTCCCAAAAACTATGCAGATTTGGATAGCATAAGCTTTGGTGCTACAGGATGGGCAGTAGAGGGTACAATCCCTTGAGCCACTATAGAGCTTTGCTAGCCCCCCAAGTGGGCTATCTCCAGCTAAGAGGGTTTGTGGCAAAATTCCTTTCATGCTGCTCACACAAAGAAAAATCCTAGTTGGGGGTTGTTTGGGCACCATAGCCAGAAAGCTTCAAGCTTTCTCCCTTCAATATTAATCACCTTGTTTGACACTAATAGTAATTTTAATAATTGGCTCAAGTCTTATGGAGTCTCTTGTAGATCTTGAAGCTCCATATCACGTTCAAAGATGCTTGGTGAATAGAGGGTGAACATCATTAAGCTCGTGAGAAAAGCAACTTGTAAACATATGCTATGAGATGAGTGCTTGTAAGCACTAATGTTTCATCTCATAGTCATGATCCTATTTCTAATCAACATGTGGAAGATGTTTTACACTAAACATCAATCTTGAGAATATTAGTTTCTATATTAAGCATATGTATTGAGTGCTTCACTATCATTATGATGCTATGTGAATATGATAAAAATATAGACCATTGTCCTCATCTCCCATCTCATCTTGTAACACATTACAATTGAGATTGCTACGTATTAATAATCTCTTTTTGCTTACACAATTATTGGCCATTGTGTAAAGGACTAGACACTACCATTTCCTAGAGGAAACAGTAAGACCTTCCTATCATGACCATGGCATGTGCCAATGTTAGACATCAAATCTATAAGTTTGATGGAAAAGACTTTCATCCATGGCAAGTACAAGTGAAGTATAAAATGATGGAACAAGGCTACTGTCCCTTCATCAAAGGGATCAAGGTTATTGATCCATCAAACCCACTTGATATAGAAGATGATGAAAGAGCCCGAGCCATAATCATGCTTCATCTAGATGAATCCTGAATTCATCACATTGACCAACTCTCCACTTCCAAGGAAAAATGGGATGAGCTTGAAAAGATTTATGGGGATAAAGAAAAGAACTCAAATATTTTCCTTAGGATCAAATTTTAACCTGAAGTATAAGTAAGGAGAATAACTAGGTAAGTTCATTGCTTACATGAAGGGGCTCATGGCACAGCTATCCTCAGTTCAAGCTCCAATTCATGATGAAGATGCCATTGCAATTCTCTTGAAAGTTGTAAAGAAGGTATTCCCAACCCTTGTAACAACTCTTACCAATATCCCTAATCCAACCTTGGAAAGAACCATCCAATCTTGTTTAGATGAGGAGAAAAGAAGTCAAGGATCTACTTCAACAGCATGTGAGAAACTATTGGTTCATACTGTCTCCACCAAATGCTCCTTTTGTAATAAGAGGGGACAGAAAAATATCATGACAAAATGAAGTACAACAAATGTAAGAAGATAAATCATATTACTAGTAAATATCCTACCATCCCTAAAGTACCAAAATAATTGGAGGCCAAATTTGTCCCCAAAACATCTAATGATTGCCTTTTCTAAATCTATAAATCCTCTACTTATAAGCATTCTTGTATCTTGATTTATAAAGGCATCCCATTTTTTTTGGGGGGGTGCTAACATGTCTTGTAGTCAAATGCCACTCTGGCATTGAGGGGGGGTGTTGAGAGATAGGCATGTGAACCCTATGTATGCAAGGTTGATAAGGGTAGCTAGGTGTCCGTTGGGTATGAATGATGTTCAAAGATAAGAGAGGCAGAGTGGAGCCAAAGAGTGAGCAGTCAACTCATCTCATTCATCTTTATTATTCAATCTCTACTGACATGAAAGAGATAGTACAACTAGGTTACCACTAGCCATGACTAATTGTGGTTATAGGTCAACACCAACTTATTTAATGTCCCACAAATGAGTAAAAGTAGACACAGCTGTAGGTAATGTCGATTACACGCACATACATATGAGTAGTTGAGCTTGAAGTCTCAACACTCCCCCTCAAGCTCAAACTAACTATTGAACTCCAAGTAGTTGTCTAAAGTAGATAAAATTCTCTTTACTAAGTGATTTGGTAAAGATATTTGCTACCTGCTCTTCGGTCTTCACATGCAACAAATCAATCTGCCTCTTGGAAGTACCATTTCTACGATGAAATGGTTATGAACCTTGATATGTTTGGATCTAGCAATATGATAGACGAGATTGCTAGCTAACATCACACTACTAAGAATGCATTGTGATGAGATTGCTAGCTAACATCACACTGCTAAGATTATCACAATGTAATCTAGACTTTGATGTACAACTATATCCCCAAGTCATTCAGCAAGTTATGAAGGTGGAGCTCATGAGAGCAAGATTTTACGACCAAAGAATAGAAAAAAAATACCAAATTTCATTAATTTGAGGGAAAAATTAAAGCTCGTTAGAAGAGGGGATGCAAATCTGACAATTTTAAGCGGTTGTACAAGAAGGCGGGATTTTAAAAGTGCTTCAGAAGACGGATCTCACAGCGGTCTTAGATTTTTAGTAAATTTTTAAGGCATTAGAATGAAGTGTAACAAGCTCTAGACAGTGCAAAACTCAAGATAGACAAGAAAAATTTTTGTTTCATGATTTGGTCACTGAATGTGTATGATAGCTCTACCTGGACAAAGGAGGGTCAAAGAGAGCAAAGAGGACAATGTGAAGAGGACTTGTGGGGGAAGGGGTGTGACCCTTAGGGCCCCCAAACCCCAAAAACTAATGCAATTTGGGGGGGGGGGGGGGGGGGGGGGGGGGGGGGGGGGGGGCGGGGGTGGGGGTGAAGGGGGGTTTCCACAAAAAAAAAGGTACCCTAGGAGATGATATGATGAAATGGAGGGGAAGCCTAGAGAGCCTAAACATACTCATATAATCTAGTGATACCCAGCTGCTCCTTGATTTTTTCACTTTATGTTGCTAGTCTCACCTTTAAGATTAAGGGCCTAAATAGAAATATGCAAATCAATCTTTATATCTCCTCCCTCTCTCTCCTCCAATGGCCTATTTATGCGATAATTATTTAAAGAAGATTGGGATGGAGATCGGTTGTCCGGCTGAACTCGATTGATGTGGGATTATGCTCAGACTGAGGAGTGATGACCACAACACTATTTGGAGATCAACAGCGGGTCAAGTTAGTGTTCATAAATTAATTCTTAAGACCCAAAACACGAAAAATAGCAGCAAGCCTCTTTTTAAATAGAAATTAGAATTCTTTTTAACATTTCACAGTGCAAATCTTTTTCATATGTGATAAAAAAAATTGAAGCTTGGTTGTGATGTATTTGAGAGGTGTAAAGCATAAAATAGAGAAATGTATCTGTGCATGTGAGCTAGTAATTTTTAAAAGCTCGAAATGATGTTTTAAGAGAAAAAATGACATGTTTCTTAGTTTTGGGTGATTAAATCATGTTCATATGGAATGAAATTAAATGTGATGATGGATGAGGATGTGAATTAATTTATTGAATCAAAAAATAAATAATTTAAGGGAAAAAATCCACAAATATGATTTTGAGACAAAGAAAATATAGGAAAAATAGTTTTTGCATCCAAAAAAGTATGAAGAATTAGGGTTGTGTTGGTGCAAGTATAACAAAGGTAAATCATGAGGATTTTTGGCCTTGATTTATCCGCGTTTGCATATTTCAGTGCATATTTATTGCTTTTATTATAAAGAAACATACATAGAAATACCATTTTAACCTATCCATCGAATGCAAAATCTTGAACGATAGGGGGAAAGGGATTGTGGGAGTTAAGTATCATTTGAATTCTAATTTTTTTCATATTCTAGTATATGAAATTTTTTAAATTTAAATCTTAAAAAGAGCAGTAACACAACTTATTCGAATGTGCTGCCTTAGAGCAATAAAGCAATATGCTAGAGTGAAATCATGAAAGGGTTATTTTTGCACATCCACACTAATTGATTTATAAGTCTGCTTTTTTTAGCACATATATCATCCACCTTGTATCTGCATTTTTATACATGATATAAAGAGAACTATCTCATAGATGCATATCACTTAATTTCAAACTGATGGGACCAAAAATGGGCCGGCACTGGCTATGGCACTAGCCGGACCCTCGTGCATACAACAAACACCTCCACCACCACACGATCTCGTGGTCTAGGAGCACCTGTAATAACTAAATACACACTATGTACTTCTACTATTGCGTTTGTATAACTGGATAAGAGTCCAACGACACCTTCCCCAAAACCCCTCAAAGGGGGTATCCCACACATATTGGCAATAAGTGCCACGTATCACAGACACCAGAGGCACCCCACCGACTGATTGTCGTGGCCCCACTGCAGCTCTCCTACATCTTGGGGATTGGCCCCTCGATGCGCTGCTTTTACATATAGATACACTCGCACAAAACTCCTCTCTTTTCATTGAGATCTAAGAGATACCATGTTTCTCACCAATAAATTTTCCCAAGAAGCGAATGGGTATCCTATGGCAAGGGGAATCTCACCCTCTCAAACATGGGTCAACTATAATTCAAACAATTGCTATGCATTTCCATGAGTTGATACCACATGTAAGATCAATGCAATAGTGGATGTCTCATTATGCACAAACAGTTATGTTTCAAAATTATTCTATGTGCTAATATGCAAAAAATATTTCCATGAATTTCAACTAATACGTATATGCTTCCTTGCAAGAATCTAGCACCAAGGCGAACCTTGTGCTACTAGATTCCTTATTTCCAAATAGGCCATTTCCTAAATGCCATGCATAGAAAAAAACCAATCATAATTTATATTATTTCAACCCTCAAACTATTGCAGAAAATTCTACTCCCCCTCACGGCTTAAGTTTTGCTTCGTTGTATAGGTGTATAAAGATTATCTTGTCATGATTTAGTGTATAAAGAGCAATAAATCACACACTATAACAAAAAGATAGGGCAAACTGAGGCCAAACCTAATTCTTTTTCCCACCATACATCCACAATCACTTATTATATTTTTTGTATTTTTCTAAGGCATATTCCTATTTTTCCTCTTATTTTCTCTTATTTTTCTCTATTTTCCTCTATTTTTCCAATAAAAATTTGATATATTTTCAGAGACTATGGCTCTTGATTCTTAGAATAGTAGAAATATATATTTTATTAGCATTTTATCCCATGTGCATTAGTTTATCCCACTCAAAAACACCAAAAATCCCATTTTCCTTATAAAAACCATGTTTTACGGGTTTCTAAAAATTATTTCCAGCATTTTAACTTTATGTTTTTTATTTTTTTCATCATGCAAGCATAGAAAAAATAGTGAACAGCATGTCTATCAATTTTCACTCCATAAGAACAACATTGGCCCAATCAAATGTAAAAAATAAGCAAATTTCCTTTGTAAAATAGAACTACCAGTTTTTTCATTCTTTGCGGGTTTTAAAATCTGATGTGGGACTGCAAATCAGCCCTCATTCAAGGCTCATCCCACCTCCAAATAGCCCAATTCTAGCCCTCCACCAATCTGGGAATGATCCGGTACCATGCCAGACAAGTATTCTTCAATCGGTCTTCAATCTTCTTCATGGGCATGAACTGCCTCTAAAGGGGAGAGAGAGGGAGGAGAGAGAAAGACTGAATTTGTATCTCAGCAACCGGGCAGCCATTTCAAAGGCCAAAGTCGACGATAGGAAGCGTAGAAAGAATTTAGATCATGCATCTAATCAGTTAGGAGAGGTGTTTGCAGCCACCATAGCCCCCCCATTTCTCAAGAAGAAAAAAAACGTGAAGATGGCGCCATGTCTGATCAGCACAGCCCCCTCCTCCCCCCAAAAAAAATCGAGAAGCTAGGGGCCCCCAAAGGGAGCCCCCAAAAGGCACACCCATTGGCTTCCTAAAGGCTTTTCTCCTAGATCGATCCGGACGGGCACCTTTAAGTCGATAATCTGAAGATCCTCTGTGGGTGATATTACCATCACAACCCCAAATTTATAGAAACTTTCTAAGAGTCTTCTTGTAGACATCCAAGAGTCCATTGAATTGATGTTCCCCTCCTTTCTTTGCAGTCTCGACTTCATTGACAAGGCGAATTCTAGCATAATCAAGGGAATACACAAGAAGGAGGGAAGAAGCAATCTTTGAGATAGCCACAGAGACTCCTCCCATCAAAAAGTCTACAGCAAAGGCATATGAACCCTTCTCCTCCATGGCAGATAGTGCTAATGTATATTCTTCAAAAATTCTTTATCCCGCATATTACGTTGGCCTTGTTCACATGCAACCTTTATCTTCATAGCTTAAATGTCGGCTTCGACAAAGCTTCCTTTGATTCCATGGTTTCCTGCACTTTTCTTTGAATTAATCATTGAAATTGACAGCATAATAATATTATTTGGCATCAGTTTTTCATATTTTTCTAACACACACACAACATGCACACAAACACAAACACACAAAAACACAAACACACAAGTGGAGTATGTACATTGGATGTGGGTACTGAAAAGGCCAGAAAAATAATACAGCAATCAAACACAATGAAACACACGCAAAAAGATAACACAGATGCACAACAAAAATGGAGGTGTTTACGGCTTGGATGTGCAGTATCACGACATCCATCCCCTCTAAACCTGTGCATCCTCCGGATGAGCCAACTATCCAGGATCGTCCAAGTCCACAAACAGGTCCAGTCCTTCATCAGTTTCCAGTAGACCTGTTTCTCCATCAGCTTCATCATCCATATTCTTTGCTTCTTCTGCTAGAATTTCTTCTGACTGCTCTTCTTCTGCCAATGCTTCAAGTGCATACTCTTCATCTTCTCTTCTCTTGAAAATCTTGACTCGTTTTCCAGCAATGGGCACCCTCAATACCGTCCCATCCAATTCAGCCAACTCATAGGTAGCATTGTCAAAAACCTGTTTCACCTCATACGGTCCAAACCATCTTTGAACCATTTTTCTCATGCTATTATGTTGATTCTCTAGGCTACTGTCATAGATTAGAACCCAATCTCCCTCTTTTATGGCTCTAGGCTGCAAGCGATGCCTCAAATCAAACCTGTCCTTATTTCTGAGTCGGGCTGCCTTCAAACGATCAACTGCAAGCTGCACATCTTCTGCTCTTCTCTCTAGTTGACGAATCCGAAGAGCTAGAAGCTCCTCCCTTGATAAATTCTCATGCCATGGAAGAGCACTCCATGTGAGAGCACAAATTTCAGTAGGCATGACATGTTTTTTCCCATACATCAACTCTGCAGGCATATATCCAGTAGTCACGCTATGTGTAGAGCGATCTGCCCATAATGCAAAAGGTAATAATCTCGGCCAATCTCCAATCCGACCTCTACAAGCTTTTGCCAATGCCTTAACTATCGGCGGATGTCCTCTTTCGCTCTTGCCATTCCCCTCTGGATTATAGGCAGTAGTGAGAGCCAACTTAATCCCAAGCCCTAAGAAAATTTCTCTAGCTTCATCTGCATCTAGCTCTCCACGATCAGCAGTAATTTTGCCTATACATCCATACCTGCAAAATATTTCTTCCAACAAGAATTTACATACTGTAGTGGTGGTCTTCGTCCGCAAAGATCTACCTTCAACATAGTTTGTAAGATCCTCCCTGGCCAAGACAAGATATCTCATTTGCCAAAGTCCAACTGGCAAAGTAACCAAGTCAACCACCCATTTATAATGCATACATAGCGGATAGGTCGGATGCAACTCATCACGATGCCGCACTAAAGAGTAAAGCTGACAGTCCCTGCAAGTCTCCACAAAGTAGGAAACATCTTTATACATCCCTTTCCACCAGTATCTTTCTTTGATTTTCTCATAGGTAGCCCACACACCTCTATGTCCAGCCCAAGAACTCTCATGAAACTCTCGCATAATCTGTATCTGCATCACTGCCTCACAAACTACTCTCAAAGGTAGGCCGCCTCTCTTCTTTGGGTGCTTCCAAAGAAAACCATCTTTCAAGAAATACCCATAAGCTTTTCTTCTGATTTTCTTGAATACATCATCTGTCCAATCAGCTCTTCGAGTCAATGAACTCAGATACTCACCAATTTGCAGCCACTCGTCAACATAGAGTTCTTCAGTAAAGGCTTCAACAGTAGATACATGACAATCATGAACAAGGATAGAAGATGCAAACTCTGTCTCATCATCTTCTTCAAGCATTGACTCCTCATCCTCATATCTCGCTCTAGACAGCATGTCAGCAACTGGATTATCTTTTCCTGCTATGTGTCGAAATTCTGGATTCAATGATTTGATGTAAGCAATCCACCGAAGCATCGCTATATCTGGAGTCGAACAGCTAGTAATCATGCCAAGCAAAGGTAAGCAATCTGTTTCCACAACAATTGAAGCACCAATAAAATACCCTTTATCACACTTCAGTGCAATGACTACTCCCCACAACTCTCTTTTAATCTGCGGATATCTCCTCTGCCGCTCATTAAGAACTTTAGCTCCAAAGCGGATTGCATATCTTTTTCCATTAGCATCATCCTCTCCCACTGCCCATCCTATGCCAATAGGGCTGATATCAATTGTCAACATGATTGGCCGTCCACACTGATAATCCGCCTTGTGAAGAGTAGGAGCTGACTGCAATAGCTTCTTGAGTTTACGCATGGATTTCGAATGCTTCTCATCCCAATGAAACTTCTGCCCCTTTCGAAGCAGCTGATAGAGAACATCTGCTATGGGAGAAAAATGAGGAATCCAAATCATGTAAAATACACAAGCTCCCACAAATCTCCGCACCTTTCAAGTAGTCAAGCAATACTCTGCAATATTGCTTATGGCATCCACCTTTGCAAGTGAAGGCTTCCTGCCATAATAACCAACCATATGCCCAACTATGATGACTTCGTTAACACCAAAGACAGATTTCAGCCCTGAAAGAGTCAAATTTACCTCCTCTAATTGTGTCAATATTTGCTCACAAGCAACCAAGTGTTCAGCCACAAATTGTCTACATCCTCGCAAATCAAGACTCTCATCCTTTTCTTCTTCTGCACAACCCTTAATAGGCACATCATCTAAGAAAGGCATGGTATATTGTGGAATATAGTCTCGTAGAACTCTATGCATAGCATTCATCATATGAGCAACTGAGTTGGTGACACCTTGAGGCAAGGTACACATCCTCACAAGACCAATAGGTGTCCACATAGTGGTAATATCCCTGCTTTCCAAGGCAAGCTGAAATTGGTCATAACCAGAATACAAGTCACCTAGGAAATAGATGGCTCGTCCTGCAAAAGCCTCAAAAAACTCATCCACAACTGGACCTATTCCCACATTCCTGATTGTCACTTTATTCACGGGCTGCATATCCTAAACAAATCTCAAGGTTCCATTCTTCTTTGGTACAGTAAACCACCTGTTAGAATAGGGCGCAGAAGAGGGTTCCAAAATCCCCATCTTAATCTTCTCATTCAGCAACTCTATCAGCTTTGGCAAGTGTGCTTTAGGCACAGGTATAGGACGTATATTCCATGGCACATGAGGAACAGTGAAGATGACCATAGGCGCAACCAATTCGGGACTAATGCAGCCAATTTCATGAGGAAAGAAAGCAAATGCCTTACCATGTCGTCCAAGCATCTCTCTAAAACATTCTTTTTCCTCTAGAAGCAAGAAATCATCATTTCCAATCTTCAATTCTGCAAGAGTTTCAGCTGTAAATTCATGTCCAATATTTGTAGGATCTCTCAACATAGGCTGCTTCATAGCTTTTTCTATCTGCTCATCACTATCAGGAGGAAGTGGTCCTGCAACAGGCTTAACCTTCTTATCAACTGTTTTATACTTCGTGTCAACCTTGGCATCAGTCAGGCACTCTTTTCTTTGCTGCAATTTCTGCAATTTTTCAGCAACTCCCAACTCTGTTGGCTGAAAGATTTCAGCTCTTTGCTCTATGGACTGCATGGGTGCAGCCTGAAACTTTGTATGCTGAAATTTTTCAGCATTAAACTCTGTTGGCTGAAAGGTTTCAGCCCTCTGCTCTGTGGACTACCATGATGTAGCCTCATACTCTATATGCTGAATTTTTCCAGCATTTAACTCTACTGGCTGAAAGATTTCAACCCTCTGCAACTCTGAAAGCTGATCAAGTTCAGCCATAGATTCGGTTTGCTGAGTTTTCTCAGCCTCTGACTCTGTTTTTAGCATAAAATCAAAAATTTCCTGATACATATCCAAGGTTTGCACAGGTATGATCCTTGAACCCTTACATACATCAGTTTTCAGCATATTTCCCATCTCAGACAATGTATCTGCATAAGACATTCCTTCATACAGCCCATCCACATGATCTTCTGCTTGCAAAATACCTGCAGTCTTCAACTCTTTCTCCTTACAACCAATGTACTGCCTGGCAGCTCTAGACAAATCTGAAATTTTCTGATAACTCACTGAACTATCTAAAGAAAAACCAACAAAATTAGTGGAGAAAGACTGGCTACCAGGAGGCGAGATCTCCTCTTTTCTCCACTCCGTACCACTGGCGTCTCGCAAGACAGCGGTACTAATGAAAATCCAACTCCTTCGCAGGTAGTAGTGCCTCACGCAAGGAGTCCCTATTTCTCGGATGATTTACTCCAACAGTCATAAACTGAACAGCTCGCATACCATCCTTACTGCGTATTCGTGCATAGGCTGAGCCATCATCCATCACTTTCGTCTCCATTCTTGCTTCTGTAATGAAAGGATGTCCAAGAATAATCGGATAAGAGCAAGAATCCTGAACAAAGCAATGATAATCCTCTTCAACATTACCAATAGAAATTCTGATGCTCGGACAAGCAGCATACATATCACCAGAAGTATTATTGGCTGCTCTCATGCGCCAGCCATGTTCTGCATCCATAGGCCACTTGCCACTCTCATAAACACCTCGAGCAATAAGATTAATATCGGAACCATGATCAACTAAAGCAACCAAAGGAATCTGTTTCTCTCCAATCCTTACCATCGTCTCAGTGGTTGCTCTAGCCCAATGACTGCATGAAAAATGGCTGCGAGGAATGAGGATAGGGGTATCATCATCTTCATACTGCATAGGCTGAACTATTTTCTCCAACTGCGGATTGACAGAAGCATTCTCAACCATCACTGCATCATCATGCTTTTTCCCAAGAGCTCCATGCCATAACCCCTGTAAAGCAGGTCCTTCCATTGCATGTCGTTTCCTCCGCAAAAGATCCTACATCTGATCCTGTATTTCTCTTCTAGCAATCCCAAGAGCTTCTCCAACAGTAAAAGTGACTTCACTATTTAAAATTCTTTCATGAAAAATCTTACTCATATCCGTCTGCATATCAAGGTCTGACAAGAGCTTGAATCCTGGCTCCTTTCTTGATTGTCTCTTTTCTTTCATCTGTTTGTCTGCCATAGGTTGTTCAGAACTTGATTGAGCTGGAGAACTCATCATAGGTGGAGCTGTAACAGGTGGTGAAACAAAGTCACCCCCTCTAGTCTTTTTGGAGGTGCTAAGACCCTCCTCATCTCTTCTTCTCTTTTCTTCAACCATGGCATCTAAACCCTGTGTTTTCGCCATATAAGCAAAAATAGAATACCTGTCAATAGGAGAATCCCATCCCGTTTCTCCTCGGATGCTGGAGCCCACACAAGTCATAGTGGATGCATGAACTTTCCCTCTTCTCGCTATCTCCAAGGCAGAGGACCATAAGGCTGAGTCTCCATCTGATTTCTGTTCAAGCTGGACTCCATAAGCTGAAGCATCTCCTCTAACACTCACATAAGATGATCACACAGCCATATCATCAACGAGCTTCTTCATGCCTCCCTTACCAAATTTCGTGTCAAGAGGAGCACCAGTCTCTGTCAGCCATATCTTCCCATCTTGTCCCCAAAACATTACATTCTTCTTACGCGCTTCCTGAAAAGCTTCACAATCTCTGCAGTGTTGGTGCTTTGTACTATCGCACCAAATACATCGTCTCCCTTTTCTTTGGCCAGCTGGAAAAGCAGTCACTGGAGCAGGTGCTACAGCAGGTACTGACATAAGTTGCTCTTTTAACTTTCCAACTTCAGCTTTGACTGCCTCTATCGTCAAAACTGCCAAGCCTTTAATAACTTCATCTACTGATAAGGGCATTGGAGCAGCACAAACTGGTGGATTTACAACAGGAGGAGTAGACTTAGGCATAGAACTTGCAGCAGGGGTAGAAGTAGAGGTCTCCAAGGATTTTTCAGAAGCAAATCCTGTATTACGATGCAATCGTACTCTCTTGCGCTGCTTCTTAACAAGCTCATTCACAGCATCAATGACATGTCTCCACTCGGTCTTTAAACCTGAATCGGTAGCTTGATCTTCCAAAAGTTCATCCAACTTTTCCTGTAAATCAGCATCAGCAGCTTGTAAAAATAATTCCACTTTCTGCGTCTCCAAAGCTTGCTGCTCCGTTCCATCCAACTGATCATAGTGGCTCTCAAACTCTCGCAGAAGGGCGGTAACTGAAAGTCCTTTATTAGGCATAGAAACCCATGCTAAGAAATTCCTACGGTTCATAAGACCTGTATCCTCCAAGAAATATTCATCTTTTAATGCCTTCTTAAACTCTGTCCAACCAGCATGTGTTCCTTGAATTTTTGAAATTCGGACTTCAAGCGCGCGAACCACGATCCACAAGAAGTAGCGGCTCCAAACATCTTGAGAAACCCCAAAAAACTTCATCTTTTCTTCATACAAATGCAGGTAAGTTGAAACTTGTTGGCCATTGAACTACTTCATCTCCTGTTGGACAGCTTTCAAGGCATCCATGGCATCACTATCACGTTTCGCGTGAGCTTACTGCTGCATATAGGTTGTAAATGACTGAAACAGATGCTTCATGACATTCTCATCTGTCATCTCTTCTTGCGAGTCTCCCATCTTGCTGAAAATTGACACAGCGCTTTCACGTTGGGTTCACTAGAAATGTCATAGAGTTCGTGCAAGAGCTATAGAACACGGGGTTCAAGATACAGCAAGGAAAGAGGCTAACAAGAAGAAATCAAATTTTTGATGCCAAAGTTCACTATATTACTTGTCAAGTTTGTAGAGTTACAACAAAGATACTGTCAACAAACAAATTTTGTTCAAGTCCTTCAGCATGTATCTTTTTGCCTTACTCCAAGGTTCTTAAGCAAGCTCAAGCTCAAGCTTTCAAGCCACTAACAAAGGTAAAAGAATTGGGGCAAAGTCTGTAGGGCAGCTAGTATAACATACAAAATAGCATTCTCTGCAAAACTGTGATATCAAAGTTCAACTACTACAACTGAGCCATCGGCCAAACATCAATTTGGTCATTGATTGCTTCAATTTTCCCTCTAGTGCATAAACCAGAGTACTCCCAATCAATCTTCACACTGATACATTCTCTTGCAAGAACATAGTTATTTGAAGAATGTAGCTTTGCATCAACAAGCTTCAGTTTGGAAACTTCAAATCTGTTTTCAGCAGCAAACCTGGCAGACTCTTCTGTATATAATGACTCAAAAGGATTGGTAGCTTTCCAAAAGCTGTGATTTTCTGTTCCACATAAGCAGCAATTTTGAGACTAGTTTCCATCAAGGTGATTTCTGCAATTGGCTTAATCATCTTCATTATCAGTTTCATCCTGAGGCCCTTACATTCAAGCTTTTCCCTCCAATACAACAGTTATCCTTGGTTTTAGCAACTAGAAAGTTCTTTTGAGAATATTCTTCGATTTCCTTAATTGACTGCCTTATGAGGAAGACCACTATGAAACAGTTTTCCAGTAGCACGAAGTTTCCAAACAAGCATCCCACCTGTCCCTATGCAAGGTTGTTTATCTGCTGTATCTAACCAAAACAAAGGGCAAGGTTGACGGAACGATCAGCAATAGACTGCCAACATTTGAGTTTTTTAAGAGTGCAGAGATTGGCCACACGCAGCAAAGACCATTTGAGATCGTTAAGCAGCAGAGGCTGGAGAGAAGGCAAATCCAAGACGAAGTAGAGCAATCCCATGGACGTAGAGTCGCGAGAAGAGAAAGCCTCGATCCTGCAGCGTCCCTAACGTGGCCGATAGACGCCTCCCAATTCCAAATGTCGAAGTACTCTCATAAACGAAGCTGAACATAACTCCCGTCGGAGACGGAGGTCTCTGCTTTTCTTATATAATCGCGCCGCGACTGATTCAGCTCATTTTCTTCCTCTTCTGCGATGATGGTGATGACGATTGTAATATTTCCGCACATTGCGTGCCGTAAATATTGACTTCCCGCACGTCGTGTAAATCTCGTGCAAAGATTATCACTAGTGCCAGTAGCTAATCTATAGCCACACGCGGGAAATGGAGACACTCCACCTTACGAAAATAAGGCCGGGGATTCAATCCTACATAGCCGCGGGAAAACTCCCTCTTGGGAGGAGGATAAGGGGATAAAGGTGGAATTATTGCAAATTTTTTTATTATTCTCCCCAGCCGATGTGTGGCTGGGGGAAAGGGATGGGCTAGGGGAGCATGAGGACGTGGGGGAGAGAGCCATGCAACAGGCCACGTGGGGAGGTCCCCTCTCCCCCCTTGGACTATAAGAACCCCCTCTTGGGGGGGGGGAGAAAAAAAAGAAGGGCGTGAGAGAGAGAAGGTGCCGGACGTGAGAAGGAATGGGCAGAAGACTGTCGTGTGAAGGCCGTCGCCATGTGAAGGAAGTCGCCGTGTGAAGGAGGGAGGTGGCCGTGTGGAGGAAGGACGGCTGTGAGAAGGAGGGGACGGGCTGTGTGAAGGGGAGAGAAGGTCGCCGTGTGGAGGGTGAGAGGAGTTGGAGGAGGTGCCGACGTGAAGGGAGGAGGCCGCCGTGGAGCCGCCGCGCTGCCGCCCAGTCCACCAGCCGCCGCAGTCGCCCAATCCGCCAGTCGCCAGGCCTTCAGTCCGCCGCCACTGGATTACGATCCCCCTCCTCCTCCACACGTGGACGCTGCTGGAGAAGCTTCTTAAGAAGCTTCTCTAGGAAGCTTCTAAGGGGGCTTCTCAAAGTCCCCCTTCCCGTGGAGGCCTTTATAAGCCCATTTTTTTACCCCGGGATTCAATCCCCCTTTCCCATTGTATTCCCACACAAGCCCATATTAGCCCGGTGTAAGTTTTCCCCCTTCTCGTGGATTTCCAACACAAGCCCCTTCCCACCGATCACCCATAAGCCTTCTAGGCTCGGATTTAAAGCCCCGTTCCACTAGATCCTCCAAAAGTCCAATTTTTCCCCTCGGGTTTCGAAGAGGAAGCCTATAAGGCCTTCCCACCAATCACCCACAAGGCTGGGCCTAGGATTTTTGGGAAGGAGAAGAAGAACTCTAAAGCCCCATTCTTGCAAGGCCCATTCGCAAGAGCTCCTTCCCATAACAAGCTTAAATTCCCACAAGCTTGCTCGAGGAAGCCCCAATTTCCGCAAGCATTTATTAAGTTTCATTTTTTCCACAGCTCTTCTGCAAAAAGCTCAAGTTCCAATCCCTAAGGCCTTCCATAAGCCAAATCCCACAAGCCGGTATTTCCTTTTTTCAAGGATCCGTACTTACAAAAAGGATCTTGTACGTATGAGGGAGAAGGGCAAGATCTGGAGGCTGCATTCCGAGGCAAGTCAATTCGTAGACCACAAAGGCAAATCAGAAACAGAATCCACGCCTACGATGGCCCCAAAAAGATCACAAGGTGCGACTGCGGAAGGATCTTCTCCTAGTATTTACGTGGATATTTCACGGAGTCCGCAAGTCCAGGTTTTATCTATTTGGATTCCACACAAAAGTATTGGAATTATTTACGATAACTTCACGAATTAGGAAGCACTCATGCATGTTCGAATTCAACTAGTCAAGTTAAATGCAATTGGAAAATGAATTGGCTATTTGAACATTTATTAGAGATAGCTTAAGATATGACAATTGATCATTGGTACGTTCAATGGAGTTAATGAAAAGAGCATAAGGTGTCCATGCATTGTAGGACCTTATTAGCAAGTTTTTTTTTTTGTGTATTCAAAAGTGACGAGCCTAGGACAACTGTTGCCTCATTACAAGGTTGAAATTATTGAGGTACACCTTTTTACTAGGCATGGAAAGATTAATGGCATGTCCCATTTTTAGATAAATCTTCCTTGTAATGATTCATGAGGAAAAGTTAACACCCATAAGATGTCATTCGAAAAGGAATAGAAGGGCACGAAAATGATCTATGGACTTGCAAGTGGCATGATTATTTGATGTAAGTCCTAGTAGGACCTAGGAAAGTTAGTGTCCAGATTATCAGGCATTTTTACCTTACCAAGGAAAGATAGGGTTATTGTGAACCATGTGATGCATGGAACCAATAAATCGCATGTTTACGCGTATTGGTGCAGTTGTAACTATTGTTCTCCATTAGATGTAGTTTATTACCTTTAGAAGGTTCATCCTTGTTGCAATACAAGAATATTGAGTTGTCTAAGTAACCTAAAACACAAGGGATTCATATGGGCATGGCTCAGTCGATATGATAGGTATCCCAAGTGCCAAGTGCAATAAGATTTCGACCTAGTTTTACACTTGTTGCCAAGTCTAAAACCGCAAACCCAAAGATCTTACACACGTTCACGAAATGTCGAATCAATTGGATGTTCATGCATAAAATGATCTAAGGTTTTATCCTAAGGATCATTTGTTCTAATGATGAAACTCCGACGGAGTTGCAAATTTCTAGGACCATGGGCCAACATAATTAGGAATGGGTTGGAGGATACCCTAAACCCTGCTACTCGGCTAGAGGTAATTCTGTGGCCGGAGGACGCCATTCAATGGGTGGAATGATCCCGTGGAATGATGCAACGCATGTGCAAAAAGGTTGCAACATCGTATAGACTTGAGATTTGTCCACAAGAGAGTTTTGTCATCTCTCGAAATGAGGTTGGCAAGTTATTGAAAGAATTTAACTTACAAGAGGATGAGTAATCATCCTGTTACTCACTTTTCTTGGGGAATAATTGCCAAGGAAAAGGAAAGTTAGGTATTTGCCTTGAAGCAAATGACCAGACAATAAACTAAAGCGACATGGTCGCTGGAATCTACCACAACAAGACCTAAAGTATTGGTAGGGTATGACCCTAACCCAAGAATGATAGGAATCTTGCCAAGTTGCAATTGATTCCGGATCGAATGCGGGTTGCATTCGGAGAAAAGGAGTCACTCCTTAACAGTTTGCCAGCTAAACGATCACTGGAAATTGATTGTGCTTGTAACAGTTTAGAAAGCACTGTTTGCATTGTTTGCTCAATGAACTAAAGGATGAGAATATATTTAAAAGCTTCAGGTTGAAGCCTGAAGGGAGAGGCAGCTTCAGTTACTCCCAACTGCCTGCCTGACCCTAACCAAGGGGGTTGTTAACCGCGCCGGGAACGTGGACCGAACCCGCCGTGAGAGGTCTCTCCGTTGAGTTCTACTTGGAGCAGGAGGACGCTTGGGTACCAGGGGGGGCTCTGGCCGTAAATCCCTCGCCTTCCGGGCCCTGCACAAGAGACTAACGTGACTCGGGATTGGATCTCGAGGCCCGCATACTAGTCTACGGGCGGAAGCTTGGAATAGTGATCCCTGGTGGATTACTGGATAGCCTTCGGGCGGATTATGAAAAGCCTACGGGCGGAACTCCTTGTATTTCAAAGATAAAATGATAAAATGATAATAAAGAAGTTGTTTGGCATTGTTTTCTTTATGTCCTGTGATAAGATTACGTGAAGGAACCGGTGCATAACAGGGTTAATCAAAGAAGCTGTTTGTATATGTCAAACTAATGTGGTAGGTAATTACATAACTAAAACAAACCGAGGAAAGTGCGGAGGATGGACCATGGGTCCGTCCTATGGATGGGTGGTCCCAGTTAGCCGGGAACTTTTCTCAAAGTCTTCGACGAACAGAAGGATGATCATCGCCACCGAAACAAATAACGAGAACAATGACTTAGAATTAACTATTACCCGATTCACGCTGTTTTAGGGAAACGGAATGGGACTATGCCTTGTGGCAGAGAGGTCGAGCCTTGCATCCCTCTCGTTTCCCATTCTCCTTGAACCAAGTGCAGTGTAAATCCGCCTCGGACCTGGCGTTTCTGCGTAAAGTAGTTCGCTCGGGTCTGACGCTAGTTGTTGCTAGCTAATGACCAAACAGGAAAACCCAAATTCAGGTCGATCCTAAGTGGGAACGGCCAGGATACTTCCGCTACGTGGCAGACGCGGGAAGACCTAGATCGCAAGTCCCGTAACATTCCATGGGAGTGTCGGGCGGAGCCTTCTAGACATCCTTCCCGATGGACTGCTAAGACGTGTCCGGGATGATTCTAGTGGACACGTTACAACGATAAAGCTTCGAAATTCTTGAAATTTTGCCCCCCAGAGGTTCCATTCCCCAAAAACAGCTCGAGAGAGAGACCTCCCTATTCAGTTCGCCGACATCAACAACAGCCACCAGCTTTTCATAGCTTGGACCATAATTCCCATAGCAATGCGCCCCAATCTCAACATAGCATCCGAAAGGCTGTATTGAGGATGCGAAGGTTTTGAACTTTCCCTCCAACTTACTGCCTCCTAGATCTCAATGTTGGAACAATTTTATGTTCCTTTGGGCAGTTTTTCGAAACAAAAAGCCTTCTCTCAAAACAGTAGGCTCTATAGGCTTTTCTCTTAGATCCATCCGGACGGGAACCTTTAAGTCGATAATATGAAGATCCTCTGTGGGTGACATTACCATCACAACCCCAAATTTATAGAAACTTTCTAAGAGTCTTCTTGTAGACATCCAAGAGTCCATTGAATTGATGTTCCCCTCCTTTCTTTGCAGTCTCGACTTCATTGACAAGGCGAATTCTAGCATAATCAAGGGAATACACAAGAAGGAGGGAAGAAGCAATCTTTGAGATAGCCACAGAGACTTCTCCCATCAAAAAGTCTATGGCAAAGGCATATGAACCCTTCTCCTCCATGGCAGATAGTGCTAATGTATCTTCTTCAAAAATACTTTATCCCGCATATTACGTTGGCCTTGTTCACGTGCAACCTTTATCTTCATAGCTTAAATGTCGGCTTCGACAAAGCTTCCTTTGATTCCACGGTTTCCTGCACTTTTCTTGGAATTCATCATTGAAATTGACAGCATAATAATATTCTTTGGCATTAGTTTTTCATATTTTTCTGACACACACACAACATGCACACAAACAGAAACACACACAAACACAAACACACAAGTGGAGTATGTACATTGGATGTGGGTACTGAAAACACCGGAAAAATAATGCAGCAATCAAACACAATGAAACACGCAAAAAGATAACACAGATGCACAACAAAAATGGAGGTGTTTACGGCTTGGATGCGCAGCAGCACGACAACGTTGTTTAGAAAATGCATCCCTCGGTCTGATACTATTTCTTTTGGTGGACCAAATCGACATACTATTTTCTCCAATAGGAAACTGGCAGTTTTCTTTGCATCATCTTTCCGTGTTGCACGTGCTTCTGACCACTTAGTAAAATAATCAGTCACTACGATAATATATCTTTTCTATGTAGTAGATGACAAAGTAATAGGGTCCACAAAGTCGATCCCCCACTTCTCGAACGGAAGGATCGCCATTATAGGAGTGAGTGGTCACTTCCTATTCTCTCGGCTATCATGTCATTGATAGATGTCAAATCTTTTAATGTATTCGAATGCATCCTGGAAGATGGCCGGCCACCAATGTCCCACCCTCAAGGCTTTTTGCATAGTTAGCCGTCCAGCAAACTGTCCTCTGCAAGCAGAGTCATGGCACTCTTCTAAGATGAAAGGGACCTCGTCAGGCATTACGCATCGGTGGTAGATATCATCTACCCCTTGCTAATACAACGTGCCTGTGATTACTGTGAGTTTTAAAGCCTGCTGCTAATGCATTATCGCCACATACCAGGAGGGAATAGGAACCATGTCAATCTTGAACAATGAGTCCTAGTCACTACCTTAAGCTAGAGCTTCCTTTGGCTCCCCAAAGTCCACAAGGCACTCTACGATACCCTGCAACCTGGGTGGAGTGCTCTTAACCTCATAGACAAACTCCTGCAAAGTGATTAACCACTTTGCAAAACGGTCGGGTAGTTGTAGCTTATTCATCAGTAGTTGTAGCCCTTCTGCCTTCGTATAAAGGACAGCCTTCTCATAAAGGATGTAGTGCCTAAATATTTTAGTCACAAAGACTATCGTAAGGCACAATTTTTCCATATACGTATAATTATTTTCGGATACACCCAGCTTCCAATTGGCAAAAGCAATCTGGTGATACCACTTTTCTTCCCACATCTACGCTAAACAACAACTAATGCTATGCATGGTAGCTACTGAAAAGATATAAAACTTTTCGCCCCTCTTCAGTACTTTCAGCATAGGTGCTCTTACAAGTTCCTACTTTACATCTTCGAAAGACACCTTACAAGGGTCACTCCACATAAACAAACAATTGAAGGATAATAGATTTGTCAATGGCAATGTTCTTTTTGCCAATGCGTTTATGAACCATTGATAATATCCAATTGATGACAGAAAGCTGTGGGCTTCTTTGGGGGTGCGTGGCGGACTCATGGTGACTATAGCTTTGTTCTTTTCAGGATCCGTCACAATCCCTATCGAGCTAACTACATGGCCCAATAGGAGCCCATAAGGTACACCAAAAATGCACTTCCTCGGATTGAGAGCTATGCAAAATTGTTTGCATCGCTCAAAACATTTTCGTAAAATAATCAATTGTCTTTCTCTTACGGTGGCTGCCCCTAAATCGTCAATAAATACCTTCAACTCCTCATGGGAAATGTCACCAAAGGTCTTATCCGTAGTTCATTGCCAAGAACCAGGTGCATTGCATAAACCAAATGCCATCACATGATACAAAAAGGTCCCGAAGAGACTGTTATGAATGTCATTTTGAGATTATCCTCTTCTGCAATTTCCATTTGATTATACCCTGTAAAAGAGTCCATAAATGAATATATCTCCCTACCCACCAATTGATCCAAAATCTGGTTGATAAAGGGCAATGGCTAGTAATCCTTAATTGTTTGCTTGTTCAACTCTCGAAAGTCTACACACAGCCGGATTTGATTATTTTTCTTCTTTCTGATCACAATTGGTGAGCACCATTTAGTGTGCTACACAGGGAAGATCAAACCCGCTTTCCTTAATTTCTGTAACTTCTCAAACAGCCCATCCCGCAACTCAAACAACATATGCCTGAATTTTTGTCGCACAGGATGGCTTCTTTTCTTCAACAAAATTGTATGGACAGCAAGGTTGGGAGGAATGCCCCTAAGTTCATCGTAACTCCAAGCAAAAATATCACGGAACTCTTGGATCAGAGTGACATAATCCTCCCATTCCTCCACACTAAGCATGGACCCTAGCTTTATTGGCCGCTCATCATCTGACTTACCAAGGTCTAGCTCAATAACATCCACGTCCTTTATTCTATCTTGAGCTTCTAATGGCTCGTTCAGTGTTACTTGATAGATGTCTTTTGTGGTCGATCCCTCTTTGGATTCATCAGTTGATGACATCTCACTTGTAGACACATCTTCCATTGTCTCTAACTCTGTAGAAGACAGGGGAGCTCGCTCACTTTGAGGTGATTCAAAATATGCATCGACTACCACCCTTCTAACACCTCTACCAAATATCAATCTACCTGCGGGTATATCTAGTTGACAATCTACTTGTAAAATCCAAGATCGACCAAGAAATACTTGGTAACTCGAACATCCTGCAAATCGGATTATCCTAAAGTCCAACGGGCATTCTACGTTGGCAACCATCACGTGGACTTTAGTAATGCAGCCCTCCGATTGTCTCTCAGACTATCGTTAGCCATTCTAAGGATTGTGGAGGCATCTTTCTGAATCGCAAGACCCAACCTCTCCATCAATTCAAAACTCATAATATTAACCGAGGATCCTGTGCCAATGATAGCATTATCCACTAGAATCCCATCAACATAGGCTGCAACCCTTAGGCAGTGCTTTTCAACATGTTCAAACCAGTCATTCCCTACCTGCACTATTCCCAAGGGTTCTACCATATAACCTGTATGCAAGATATTTTTAAATTCTTTGCGTACTCCTGGTGACAACTTGATTAGCTGCAAGAGATTCACGTCTGGTTTAACATCGCAAAGGGAGCTAGCTAAATCAAATTCATGATAATTTGCTAAAGCTTGCTTCTCGCACCAAACAATCTACTCTTTAGGATACTGCAACGGCTTTATTGTCTCTTTTTTAACTCTCACCTTCTTTCTCGATACCTCTTTGTCTCTCTTGGTGTTAGCCTTACTCTTTACAGGCTCTAGAGGTCCCCCTTCCTCGTCAAGATTTAGAACTTGCATTCCTTTATCACCCTACCTAGGGTTTCCGTTGACAGGTTTTACATTATCTTTGTCGCCTTCTCTATGTTTTCTTCCTCTTGTTACGGCATGTATGCTAGAAGCTTTAGTGCCATTAACCTACATAACCTCAATGAGGCTCACCCACTGCCACCTGGCAGTTCCTTGACAGTAGCCTTACCCCTTTGGAGTATTGTTTCGGCCCATCATCTTGCTGAAAGTTGTTTCATTGCACACAATGATTAATAGGCCCTAGTTGCCGATTACCTAGTTGGAGAGAACTGATCTTGCTCGAACGGGTGGCTGTTAAATGCCCGGACTTTCGGCAAATGTTTCACTTGACATTTGGGCAATTACGTAGATAATGTTGCCCACCACACCATTTGCTGCTGAATCTAGAGGGTGCTGAGGTATCAACTCCCTATCAAATGCTATTGTTTCTTTAAGAAATTAATGTCAATAGCTATTTGTCGATATTGTTTAGAGATCATATCCGTGTAGTGCTTCATCACATTATAAGGATGTGAGGGTATAGCGACACCCATTAGCGACCCAAATAGCAAATAGCGATGGTACCCAGAGGAAAAAAATGCGGGGCGAAACCCGAGCGCGTCATTTTTCGCACATTCACGAAAGAGAGAGCGAAAGGGAGAGCGAGAGGGAGAGAAAGAGAGAAAGAAGGAGAAAGAAGGCTTCTCACCGCCACTGCCGTTCGCAAAGAAGAAGAGGAGGTGTACAGAGGGCCAAGAGGAGCTGTCGTCGCGAAGAGGAGCCGAAACCCTTCTTTGATCCTTTACGGTGAGTGAATTATCTATTATTGCTTTTCTTTTGTGTTTTCTCTCTCTTTTTGATGCCAGGAGGCATATTTCACGGTGGATTCCGTGCCACGGTGGATTCTGTGAGGTTTTACGATGGATTCCGTAAACTTTGTTGACCGGGGCTCATAGACAAAGTGGATTCTTTGTGCGAGAAGTTGATGGGGACGCCTATCCTTTTCGGGCATTTCATTAATTTAGTGTGTACATGGGTGATTCCATAGCAGGTGATTCCGCAAAATACATATTAAATTAATAAATGTTTATGAGTTTAGAGTGCACACTTGTGATAAATTAAGGTTAGGATTGATTTCCAACCAGTTGATTTATTTATGTAGTTGAAGACTGCTAGGTATTCACTTTTGTCAGTTTAATTGTATTATTTTACTAACGATTGTGAATGCTTTAGTTGATGTGTAGAGATAGCAGCAGTGGCGGAGGAAAGAATTGGAGGATAGCGTGTATTCGAGTTATCACTTATATTTTGATGGGCGCATACCTTAGGCATGGCGCCTATATTTTGTCGCGCCTATTTATTGAGGCATTGGATATTTATTTATGATTTTGTATGCACATGGGCGCACGATTATGTTATTTGTATTTGGACATTGTATTGGGTATGCCTGACTCTTTGGGCGCCCACCCATTAGCTTTATTTCTATTTTGTGCTAAAGCAAACTCAAAAGCCAAAAGCGTGCTATTTTGTAATTTGGGCTATTATTTGAGCTTGAAGATGATTAATACATAAAATACATGCTTTGTGGAGCGGTCACACAAGGCATGGGGGGAGATTGCACCCAATTGGTCTCTTGTTCATGTCGTGCATGCTTTCTACCTTGAGTTTTGTGCAAAAAGTAGAGTTCTTTTGTTCTTGGGGACCTTCTGGTGTTCACTACGCGAGCATATAGTATCCGATCTGTGCACCAGTGGTATCAGAGCGAAGGTGAGATCGAGAGCTTCCAATCGCTACCCATCTTGTGTGAAGGCGGAGCTCCTCAAACGATCGAGCTCTACGGTCAGACTCATCACGAACGGTCGATACAGGTGGATTCCTGGCAGTCAAGAACCTTTGTCTACAGCCTTTGATCACGAAGGACCAGTCTGTAACGACGGAGGACCACTCCTATATCTTCTTCTCCAAGACGTTTTCTCACAGCCAACAGATAAACCCATATCTTTTATAAAGCTTAAAAGCTTAAGTTTAAAGCTTAGAAAGCTTCATAAGAAGCTTAGAAAGCTTCATAAGAAGCTTACAAAGCTTCAATTTTTTAAAACGGCGGCAGGGCAGCAGCATCCGTGAAATTCGGCGCAAAAAAACGCCCCCCCCTAAAATTTGTCTTTTACAGTAAGACTAAGCTTAAGCTTAGTCAAGCAAGTTCAAAGTCACTCAAAGCTCCAAAGTTTCTCAAGTCTCATAAGTTTTGGTACTCTGCAAGTCCAGCAAGTCACCAGAAGTTAGAACTGACTTGTGCCCAAAACTCCCATAAGGACCGTTCCTGCACAAAAGCACCAAACTGCAAAGTTGTTCCCTGGAAGACTTTGTTCACATATGTAGACTTGCTGAACCAGTTTCAGCACATGCAGAAGGTCAAATGCAGAATTTACAAAGATTTCAAACCCCGCAATTGCCAAAGTTGAAGACCGTGAAAGCCAAACAAAAATCTATAAGCCTTGTACACCCGACTTTGAGCAACGCTCATCCCGCTAATTGGATTTTGAGAGTGTGAGGTCTTTTGAAGTTTTGCAGGATGACGCAACAAAATATGGATGATTTAATGGCTGAAGGCGATCTTCCTCAACCTAGGGTGGAACAAAAGTTGGATTTAATTATGATGCAGTTGGACGAAGAACGAAGAGCCCAACAGGCCTTGCAAGTTCAATTGGCCAATTTACAAAGATCGACTACCGACAAAGAGGAACCACAATCTGAAGATCTTATCCGACGTACCATCGATGCGACTCTCAAAGCTCAATCCATCCGCAAAGAAACAAAGATAAGTAAAAGAAATTTCAAATTCCATACTTTCAATGGCACTTGAGATGGAAAAACTGTTCTTGCATTCATCAGTCAGTTTGATGATTACTTTCATGAGGAAACATACGTTGAAAAATATAAAATCAAGTGTGTCACTAATCATTTAGTGGATAGATCATCTCTTTGGTGGACCGTGGTTCGTAAGAGCATAGATTATCCCACTACCTGGGAGAATTTCAAGAAGAAGTTTATGTAGAATTTCCTTCCTTCACAATTCCATGAAAAAGACATAAAGCAATGGGACCTTCTTCAGCAAAGAGATCGTGAGCCTATTTCTCAGTACACCGAATGCTTTTGGAATGCCTTACTTCAATTACGCATGCTTGAAGACGTACCTGAAGCAACTCATAAGCTCAAGTATATGCCTGGATTACTTGGGCATTACTACGCTGAAGTCAATATGCTCAAGCCTGCAACTCTTGAAGATGCAATTTCTTTAGCTTATGACACTGAAGACAAGCTTCAAGGAAGAAACAAGCGTCCACAACAATTTCAAGCAAATGGTAACTATGATTCTAAGCAATTCAATTCAAATTTTAGAAGATTCAATCAAAGTCGATTTCCTTCATCATCTTTCTATAAGTCTTGGACAAAACCACCTGTTTTGCCATCAAATACCAATCAAAACCCTAAGCCATCTTCACAGCCAAATCCTAATATTCCTAGACTTTCTTCCATTGCAAACAATGTATCTAAAGCCAAACCTATAGTGTGTTACAAATGCCATCAACCTGGACATCTAGCAGCCAATTGCCAATCAAAGAAGCCACCTGTCCTCCATATCAACTATCTTGGAGCAATGGAAGATGAAGAACATGAAGAAATGCCTAACTTTACGGAAGATGAGGATGACATTACTACTCCTTTGGATACTTTATCAGGTATGCCAACTCCACATTCTTTGTTGACAATGAAATGTTTAGTGCATGGAAAAGAAAAGATTATTTTGCATGATGATGGTAGTACACATGATTTTATTTGTGCAAAGTTAGTGAAAGAATTGAAATTACAAACTCTTCCTATGCATTATCGCATTAAAGCAGCATTTTTAGGCACAAGGTATAATGGAACACAATAGGTGCATGATCTAGAAATTCAAATTGGTGAATATACTGAAAGAAGGAAATTTCTAGTTGTACCATTACAGTCCAGTGATATTATTATAGGTATGCCTTGGCGTCATCAGCATAATCCTGATATAGATTATTCCACACATTCAATTAATATTCATTTTCAAGGAAAACACATTACATTGTATGGTATGCACGCATCTAATGCTTTTCCACTGCTTACTCATACTCAAGCTAAATGTGCATTACGCAAAAGTAGTAAATCTTATCTAATTTTGGTGAATGAACTACAAGCTTAAGAAAAACATATGCACCCTAGGCATAAAGAATTCTTTGCACAATTTAAAGATTGTTTTGCTGAAGATCTACCACCTGTACTACCTCCTTCACATCCTGAAGACCACAAAATAGATTTAATTCCTGGTACACAACCACCTTGTAAAGCACCATATAGGCATAACCAAATAGAGCAAAAAGAAATTCAAAATCAAGTTGAGGAATTATTAAATAGAGGATTAATTAGACCTAGTAGTTCTCCATTTAGCGCACCTATTTTGTTGGTAAAGAAGAATAATAATACTTATCATATGTGCATTGCTTATCGTGCCCTAAATAAGATTACTATAAAGAATAGATATCCAATTCCTAGGGTAGATGATCTTATGGATAAACTACAAGGTTCTGCCATATTTAGTAAAATAGATCTTAAATCTTGTTATCATCAGGTGAGATTAGATAAATCTGACATATTCAAGACTGCATTTAGAACACAATTTGGTCATTATGAATTTTTAGTGATGCCTTTTGGATTGACTAACGCACTTGCTACATTTAGTAGAATGATGAACCACATATTTTTGAAATATCAGCATTGTGTTATAGTATTCTTTGATGATATCTTGGTATTCAATAAAAATGAGAAAGAGCATTATGAACATCTGTCTTTGGTTTTCAAATTGTTGAAAGATAATCAATTGTATGCTAATCCGGAAAAGAGTGAGTTCTTTCAAACAGAAATTGAATATTTAGGTCATATTGTGTCATCAGAAGGTATTAAAGTTGACCCTAAGAAGATAGAAGCAATATTGAACTGGCCTATACCTAAAAATATGCATGAGTTACGTTCTTTTCTAGGTCTTGCTAGTTTTTACAGAAAGTTTGTGCGAAATTTTTCATTACTTGCTTTACCTTTGACTAAACTTTTAAAGAAAGGTATTGTTTATCATTGGTCTGATAATCAACAGAAATCTTTTGACTTATTGAAACACGCATTAACCCATGCTCCTGTATTACAACTACCTGATGTCAATAGACCATTCTTTTTAGTAGTTACTGATGCTAGCGGATCTGGAATAGGAGCCGTACTTATGCAAGATAATCATCCCATAGCATATTCTAGTTACAAACTGAAACCATCCAAAGTTAAATATTCCACATATGATAAAGAATTATTAGCTGTTGTATAAGCTTTAAGACAATGGAAACATTACTTAATGGGTTCTGAGTTTATGATTAAGACTAATCAACAAAGTATTAGACATTTACTTAGTCAACCCCAAATATCTGACCGACATATCAAATGGGCAGCTTTTATTCAGAGTTTTCATCCTCTTATCCAATATCAACCAGGTAAAGAAAATGTAGTAGTCGATGCATTAAGTAGAAGACTGACCATTTATAATATTTCTGTCATATCATTTGATTCTCTAACCTCTATGAAAGATACTTATCATCAGGACATTACTTTTCAATCTGATTGGAATAAATTAGTTGAAAATAACTGGATTCCTATTGATTCATTGTCTTACAATGATGGATTCATGTTTTATGAAAAGAGATTATGTGTTACAGTTTCATTTAGATTTTTTGTTTTGAATGAGATTCATTGTCCTCCATATCAATGTCATAGAGGTATTATATCTACTTTACGTACATTGACTGAAGATTTTTATTGGCCACATATGGACACTGATGTATCTAACTTTGTTTCTGAATGTTTGGTTTGTCAAAGAGTTAAGAGACATCATGGTAAACAATATGGATTCCTTATGCCTTTATCTATTCCATCAAGACCATGGGAACAGATTTCTATGGATTTTATTACTGGTTTACCTAATACTAAAGCTAACCATGACATGATTTGGACTGTAGTAGACAGGTTTAGTAAACAAGCATATTTCATTCCATGTAAGAAAAATTTAACAGCATCTCAAGCAGCACAATTGTTTTTGAAAACGGTTTTCACTAATCATGGATTACCAAAAGTTATTATTTCTGACCGTGATTCTGACGTTTGACGAACTCGACTCATAGCCCTGATCATCTACGCATCGATCCCTTGGCCGCACAATTTGATTAGGCATTGGTTGCATTGGTTGCTGACCCATAGGAATGACGTTAGGGTTCGTTGCTTAGCCTCCCACATTTGGAGGCATCTGACTAGCCATAGGCATAGTCACATTAGGCAGAGCTGGCAATAAAGGCACATTCAGCATCACGTTCCCTCTCCCATTAGGGTTGGCTATCCATATCCCTTGGCTTCCACTGCCATTGATTAGTTGCGAATTATTTTCCGATGCTAGACCCATATTGGGATTGATCTGAGAAGCATAGGCTGCTTGTAGACAGGATTCTATTTCTTGTGCTCGTCTAATGGCAGTGTCTATATCCACCAAGGTGACACTACTCAGTTGCACCTAGATGTTAAAATCAAGACCATGTAAGAAGTATTGCAACTGGGCAATAGGTGGGATAGGGATAGATGCATCCAATTTACCAAAAATCTCTTTGATCTTCTTGGTATACACTCGTATATCTTCATGCGATTCTTGGCGTGTCAAATTCGACATGCGTAGTCAATATTGGCCACCTCTCTTAGGGGAGAACTCCCTTTGGAAGGCTTCATAAAATAAGTCCATGGTGGTTATGGTTCCAACCTCAAGGCCGTGATACCATATAGCTGCCCTTCCCTTCAGGGTCATGTTGAAGAACATCATTAGATACCCTTCTTTTTGGATGCGGTAATTAAACATCAGCTTTTGGAACTCCCTTATATGAAGCTTCACATCCTCTTTTACTAACCCATTAAAAATGGGTAGGGGAAAACCTAAGGTTGGAAAATCCGTTGTTCCCGTAGGGATTGCGATAGGTTGTGCCATGGCAATGATTGGATTTGCTAATGGAATTCGGACAGGAAAAGCTGTCACACCACTCAAAGTGGGCAAATTAATTGGGAGGGGGGAAGTACTAGAACTTCCACCTCCTGACGGCTAAGGTTACTAAGACCCCACCCTTGAATAGGTTCAGGACTACTCCTTTTAGGAGAATAATGCCTATTGATTTCGGACCTCTGTCGTCTAGCCCTCTCGACTCTCTCCTGTTTTTCGAGTTTGCCTTGATGAATCTCTTCAAAGGACATCAACTAACAAGTAGGTCCCAAAAGACCCTAGATTTGAAAACCACTACTTTGAGGCGGCTCTTGGCAAACACACAACTGATGGGACCAAAAATGGGCCAACACTGGCTATGGCACTAGCCGCACCATACAATAGACACCTCCACCACCACATAGCCTCGCAGTCCAGGAGTGCTTGTAATAACTAAATACACACTAGATACTTCTAATAATGTGTTTGTAGCTGGATAAGAGTCCAAGGGTACCTTTCCCAAAACCCCTCAAAGGGGGTATCCCACACATATTGGCAATAAGTGCCACGTATCATAGACATAGGAGGCACCCCATCGACAGATTGATGTGGCCCCATTGCAGCTCTCCTACATCTTGGGGATTGGCCCTTGATGCACTGCTTTTAGATATAGATACATTCACACAAAACTCCTCTCTTTTTAGCGAGATCCAGGAGATACCATGTTTTTCACTAATAATTTTTCCCAAGAAACGAACGGCTATCCTATGGCAAGGGGAATCTCACCCTCTCAAACGTGGGTCAACTATAATTCAAACAATTGCTATGCGTTTCCAGGAGTTGATACCACATGTATGATCAATGCAATAGTGGATGTCTCATTGTGCACAAACAGTTATGTTTCGAAATCGGCCTATGTGCTAATACGTAAACATGCTTTCCATGAATTCCAACTAGTACGTATATGCTTCATTACAAGAATCTAGTAGCAAGGTGAACCTTGTGCTACTAGATCCCTTATTTCCAAATAGGCCATTTCCTAAATGCTATGCATAGAAAAAAACCAATCAGAATTTATATTATTTCAGCCCTCAAATTGTTGCACAAAATTCTACTCCCCCTCACCACTTAAGTTTTGCTTCGTTGCATAGGTGTAAAGAGATTATCTTGTCATGATTTAGTATATAAAGAGCAATAAATCACACATTGTAACAAAAAGATAGGGAAAACTGAGGCCAAACTTGATGCTTTGCCCCATCATACATCCACAACCACTTATTATTATTTTTTCGTATTCTTCTAAAGCATATTCCTATTTTTTCTCTTTTTTTTCTATTTTTTCTTATTTTCTTTATTTTTAATGAAAATTGATATATTTTTAGAGTTGTGGCTCTTAATTTCTTACAATGGTAAAAATATAGATTTCATTAGCATTTTATCCATGTGTATTAGTTTATCCCACCCGAAAACACCCAAAATCCCATTTTTCTCATAAAAACAATGTTTTACAGGTTTCTAAAAATTATTTCCAACATTTTAACTTTATGTTTTCTGATTTTTTCATCATGCAAGCATAGAAAAAACAATAAATAGCATGTCTACCAATTTTCAGTGCATAAGAACAACATTGGCCTAATCAAATGTAAAAAACAAGCAATTTTCCTTTGTAAAATAGAAATACCGATTTTTTCCTTCTTTTGCGGGTTTTAAAATTTGATGCGGGATTGCAGATTAGGCCTCATTCAAGGCTCATTCCACCTCCGAACAACCAACTCTAGCCCTCGACCAATCCGGGAGTGATTTGGTATCATGCCGGACAAGCATTCCCCAATCGGTCTCTTAAAGGGGAGAGAGAGAGAGGAGAGAGAAATATTGAATTTGTATCTCAGCAACCGAGCAGCCATTTCAGAGGCCAAAGGCGGCAATAGGAAGAGTAGAAAGAATGTAGATCATGCATTTGATCAGTTGGGGGTGTTTGCAGCCACCATAACCCCCCCATTTCTCAAGAAAAAAACAAACGTGAAGATGGTGCCATGTCTGATCAGTGCGGCAAAAAAAAATGCTCCCTCCCCCTCTCCCCCTCCCCATGAAAATCAAGAAGTTAGGGGCCCCCAAAAGGCACACCCTTTGGCTTCCTAAAGTCCATTTTCACTTGGCCTCCCATTCGGCCTATCTCCCGCCGTCCAATGTCCAAATCGACCTCCAAAAATTCTTGGACGTTCGTCTCAAAGTCCCCAACTGTTGGGCATCTCTTGAAGTCCCGTCTCATATGATGAAAAATTATGAAAATTCACCAACCGTCGTCCCGTGGGTCTTTAAAGCACTTTTGGGAATTGTCACTTAAAATCGTACTAATTGCAACAATTGCCTTTGACGAAGTCTATTTTTCCTCTAAATTTCAAAAAATTTGGCTATTTTTAAGCACTTCTTGGTGTCAAAAATCATATGTCACAAATGATGAGTGCGAGGCTCCCTCACTGTAGGTTTAGTATAATTGTTTCCTTGGAAAAACTTATGTGGTAAGGAATATACTATCTCTTGAAACAAATATTATGAAGAGAAAACTATGTTGTGTATGTGTTATATGTTGAGACAGCAGTGCATCCTAGGGCCAATCCCTAGGGTGTAGGAAAGCCATAATGGGGCCACAAGGATAAGCTGGGGATGCTCCCCCTTTGTGTTGAGATATCGAGCTCCACTCGTGATATGCCAGGGTGACCGTTGTGTATTTATGTCACCGACTTGTCAGTTGTAGATGCAGTTGGTACACCGCCCATGAATAATAGCTAGACGATAGCTATCCTTATCTACTCTAGTTCGTGGCTCAGTTAGTATGCCACCTTAGTTATTTGAGTTTGGTTTTGAGACCCATATATAGGGTTCTTCTATTTCTTTGTATGAGAGTTCTTTTGGCTTACACAACTAAGAAGAGGAAAACTGTTTTTAGCCTCCACCTTTGTGTGTATTCCCCCATTGTGCAAGCAAGAAAGCTACAAGTGAGACTCCTTCCTTCTCTCCCACAATCTTGACATGGTATCAGAGCCTTGTTCGTGGTAACGAGCTCAAGAAAGCAAGCCAAGCTCGTAGTGTTCTGGTAAGAGGAGCAGTGTTGCTTTCATTTTCTGTTTTGGGAGCAGATCTTTGCAGGTAGCACAGCCGAAAAGTGCAGGAGTGCATTGTCTCAGGTTGAGACACCCTTCGCGGTGAAGCAAGAGGGCAGTATATGCTGCGTATGCTTGTGCACAGAGACATTGGGAGTTACAGAATCATCCCTGTTTCCTGTTGATGCAAAATTGTCACTAGGAAGTGACTGTGTGGTCAAATACCACTTTCGTCAGTTTTGCAGATTTGCCTTTGTGAGGCTAAAGCTGTGTTGTTTGCAGTGACAGAATTTTTTGCAGTGTTCTGTAATGGCGTCTGATTCTCTCTCACAGATTGTCACACTGAAAAGCTTGACAAGAACAACTTCCAAGCATGGAAGTTTAGAATGACGAATTTCCTTATGGAAAAAGGATATTGGAAATTTGTTGCAGGAAATGAAGAAGAACCAGTTCTTCCTAATGTTCCCAATCAACAGCAAATGCAGGCATTTAAAGCATGGCATGAGAGAGCCAGGAAAGTTATGTACTGGCTGTCTATCAGTATTTCAGACTCTATGATTGTGCATATTTAGGATGCAAGTACGCTAAAGGAGGCATAGGATACTTTGTCAAAAATGTATAGCACAAATACGCAAGCCAGGAAAATGCAGCTCAAGCAAGAGTTGCATAATGTGCAAAGAGAAAGTATGAGCATCAATGACTACCACATGAAAGTCAAGAAGATTGCAGATGCACTTGCTTCCATTGGGTCGCCAGTGGAAGATGATGATTTAGTTTCTGTGACCTTGAATGGTCTAGGAAAGGATTATGCACAGTTTCGGACATCCATTTCAGTTCGTGAAAGATTTTCTGATTTTGAGGAGCTCATTGCTCTTCTAATTTCTGAGGAGCAGAGAAATGGTGGTGCATCTTCTTCAGGAGGAACTTCAAAAGAAGCTGTCTTCTACTCAAATGCTGGAAGAGGTAGAGGCAGAGGTAGAGGAGGCCGATTTGGAGGCCGATTTGGAGGCCGTGGTAGAAATCAGAATATGCAGCAAACTCAAGAAAACCAGTCCTATGGAGGAGGACGTGGTAACTCTACAGGCAGGGGGAGCCAAAGAGGTCGTGGTGGATGGCAAAGAGGCCAAAATGCAAACAGCAATGTTGAATGCTACTACTGTGGTAAAATGGGTCATATGGCTAAAGACTGCTATAAAAAGCAGAATGACATCATGAATAGGAAATTGCAACAAGGGAATTATGCATCTTCTAGTAGATAGGGTGATGACAGAAATGAGCATTTGTTTATGGTGCATCACATGAACAATTCTGTGACAAGTGCAGAAGAAAGCAACGATGTGTGGTATGTTGACTCAGGTGCATCAAACCACATGACAGGTCATGCAGAATGGATGGAGGATGCAAGGAAAATGGAAAAACCAGGATTTGTGGAGACTGGTGATGATACTGCACATCCTATTGTGCAGATTGGAAAAATTCCTTTGTCTATGCAGGATGGGAAAAAAAAATACATGTCCGATGTATTTCATGTCCCGAATATCACCAAGAATTTGGTTTCTATTGGTCAAATGGTTGAGCATGGCTTGCAGGTCAGATTTAATCCTCATGGATGCTTTGTTGAGGATATGAAAAATAAAGGTTGCTTGATAGCAAAAGGAAAGAAGAAGGGCAGAATGTTTACATTGGATGCAGACATGTCTGAATTGAATGCAGCAATGTTTGCACATGGGACCGGTGTAGTTGCAGATATTGATGTCTGGCATAAACGCATTGGTCATGTTAATGTACAGCGACTTAAATCAATGCAGGCCCAAAATATTGTTGCAGGATTGCCTAAATTCAAGGTTGCAGAAATGCATAAGGTATGTGAAGCCTGTCAGTTTGGAAAACAGGCAAGGAAACCATTTCCTAGACATGTTCAAGAGAGTAAGAAGCCATTGGAATTAATCCACTCTGATGTGTGGACTACTAAAGCTGCATCTCTTGGAGGCTGTCATTATTTTGTCACTTTTATTGATGACTATAGCAGAAAAGTTTGGGTGTATTTTATGAAAAAGAAAAGTGAAGTTTTTGGGCATTTCAAAACTCTTAAAGCTATGGTTGAAAAACAAACAGGCCTGTAGATAAAATGCCTAAGGTCAGATGGAGGGGGAGAGTATCTCTCAAATGAGTTTGCAAGGTTCCTGCAGGAGCATGGCATAAAGCAGCAATATTCATGCAGTCATACCCCACAACAAAATGGAATTGCAGAAAGGAAAAACAGGCATATTGGAGAGGTATCTCGTGCCATGCTCAATGAAAAAGACTTGCCAGATTTTTATTGGGCTGAAGCAGTTGCTACAGTAGTCTACATAATGAACAAGACTCCCACTGCATCAATACATGGAATGACTCCAGAGGAGAGGTATACTGGTAGGAAACCAGATATTTCTCATTTGAAAATTTTTTGTTGCATTGCCTATGTACATGTGTTAGATGAGTTGAGATCCAAGTTGGATCCAAAAGCTGAGAAGTGCATCTTTATTGGTTACTCTCTGCAGCAAAAAGGGTATAGATGCTATAACCCTTCTACTCGTAAGTTTACAGTGAGCAGAGATGTTGTTTTTTATGAGATGAGTAGCTGGTATAAACCAGTAAATGTGCTTGATGATGTAGATGCACAAAATGGTAATGCTGCACAGAGTTCACAGCAACAGTCACAAAATATTAGTGGACCTGGAGCGTCCTCTAGTAGTGGTTCACATTCTTCGCCATGGACAGGCAAATTGAGATCAGGAGAATCTTCTCAAAGCAATGCAGATAGTGGTATGCAGGTATTATGAAAAGGAAAAGAGAAGGTTGATCAGCCCATGTTTGATGTGAATGCAGGTCACTCTTATGTGGATGGTGAATCCAGTGGCTCAGAACAGAGCATTGATGATGAGTTGGGTATTCCTTCTATTGTTACACCTGGAGTAAGGAAGACCAGGGATGTTTTGAGAGCACCTGGGAGTGAACCTACTTTGTGTAGGTCTACGAGAGCTAGGTATCCTGTGGATAGGCTGAAATATGATGGATTTACAGCCATTCACTATGCATATATGGTTAAAGTGATACAGGAACCAAAACCCACTTCTTTTGAGGAAGCCATGGGAAAAGAAAAATGGGAGAAAGCCATGGATGAAGAAATGGATGCCTTGGAAGCAAATGCTACATGGGAATTGGTACCTTTGCCTAAAGGTAAAAATGCAATTGGCTGTAAGTGGGTTTATAAGGTGAAGCACAATGCAGATGGTTCTGTGAACAGATACAAGGCAAGATTAGTAGTCAAGGGGTATGCACAAACATATGGCATTGACTATGAAGAAACATTCAGTCCGGTTGCAAGGATGGCAACCGTAAGAGCAGTCATTGCTATGGCTGCATCAAAGGGATGGTCTTTACATCAGATGGATGTAAAGAATGCCTTCTTGCATGGTGATTTGCAAGAAGAGGTCTATATGGAGCAACCACCAGGTTATGTGCATGCTGTTCATCCTGAGTTTGTTTGCAGGTTGAAGAAAGCCTTGTATGGCTTGAAGCAAGCACCTAGAGCATGGTCTGACAAGATAGGACAATATCTTGTCACTATTGGCTTTCAGATTTCCAAGGCAGACTTCTCACTTTATGTGAGAAAAACAGAGAAATGTATTATGCTACTTGTCATTTATGTTGATGATTTGATTATGACAGGTGACAGTGATGAAGATATCCTTCATGTGAAAATGCTATTGAAGCAGAAGTTTGAGATGAAGGATTTGGGAGAGCTGCGTTATTTCTTGGGCATTGAGGTGATTAGATCACCAAGTGGGATACAGCTCTTGCAGAGGCAGTATGGATTGGACATGCTGTCCAAATATGGGATGACAGGCTGTAAGCCTATTTCAATTCCTTTGGAGCAGAATGTGAAGCTGAGCGCAAATGCAGGTGAGCTTCTGGAAGACCCTACTATGTACAGACGCATAGTAGGAAGTTTGATTTATATGACTATTACCAGACCAGATTTGAGCTATGCTGTTGGATTGGTAAGTCAATTTATGCAGGCTCCAAGGAAAGCGCATTTGGATGCGGCTAGACGCATACTCAGGTATGTGAAGTCCACATTGCAGTATGGACTATTTTATGAGACTGGGGTTCAGATACAACTGCATGGATACACTGATGCTGATTGGGCTGGTAGTATTTCTGATAGACGATCTACCAGTGGATATGTGTTCTCTTTCGGGAGTGCTGCAGTCACTTGGAGCAGCAAGAAACAGCCTACAGTTGCCTTGTCGAGCACAGAGGCTAAGTACATGGAGCCCCAAGAGGAACACCAAGGAAAAGGGAATTCTCTTGCAAGAAAATCTATCTTGTAACATCAACAAGCTTGTTTATCATGTTTCATATGATCACAATGAAGAAAAGAACACCAGGCACAACAAATCTTCATGCAACATCATGTAAATCTCCCACGGTTTTTAATAGAATCAACCATATTCTTCAACATCTTCACAAAATCCATCAATAGAACAAAGAAAGCAAAGAAGTACACCATCTTTGAATGGAAATACATCACATAGTATTCATCTTCAATATCTTCATAGTCTTCTCTCTCAATCTCTCATATACAATCACTCTGTTTGAGTAGAATTAGCTATCTTTGACTCTCTCTCTCTCACTCCATCAATAATACATCATGTCCTCACTACAATCTCTCAAAAATCACTCTTAATAATCACTCTTAGGTCGTGGATACCCCTCCCAAGAGGTATGTCTGATATGAAGGGTCACCAAAGCCACTACAGTGTCTCTTCACGGCTCACTACTATCACTTCACTCTAGTCTTCCCTTGAGTCTTTAGCAGCTACTTCTTCCACTTCTTTCAGCTCTTTTGCACTTGTATTTACCTCTTTCCAAGGCTAGAAAACTTTCCCAAAGTCACACATACATTCCACAGAACACTTACAGAAGCATACAGAACAGTCTACAGAACAGTACCAGAACAGAGACAGAACAGAAGCAGAAGCTCTACAGAAGACCTACAGAAGGTTACAGAAGGTCATCAAAACCTCATAACTCACTCTCAAACCATTTCAAACTCTCACAAACCATTCAATAAACTTTCACAATATCTCATTCTTCATCAATCAATACTTCATCCCTCCTTACAGAAGACAATCAGAACAAAACAGACCAAAACAGAACAAAACAGAAGGTATACAGAACCAATCAGAACCTATCAGAACATCACAGAACCATCAACAAACATCATGAACTTCCAAAACACAATCATTATCATCTAAAATACTCTCAAACCACTTCCAAATCAATCAATCATCCCATAAAATCAACCATTCAGTCCTCAAAAACAACAAAAATCAGCCAAAAAACAAGTCATTTCAACACTCAACATATCCCCACACTTAATAAGGAAGCGTCCTCGCGACCCAGGAAAAAGGAAATACAAGTTCAAAAGAGCTCAACTTTGATCTTCAATATCTTTTCACAAAGAATCCATCCACCACGACCCCATCTTATAACCTGTTTTTGATATAAAAATACAAAGAAAGGAAAACTCTTTTGAAATTAACACCTCTTATCAAACTAAAAATCACAACAAATTTGTAAAGGATATAAGAGTTTGCTTCTTCTTCATCAGCATCAGCTTCAACTCTCCAACCACGACCCCATCTTTACAAATCTCCAAAACATAGCTTGTACACAAAATCCAATAGGAAACCACCACGTTCGTTTGACATAAATGAACTCACAACACAAACACTAATACACAACACAACCATCTGAATGACTTCTTCAAAAAGAAAGTTTTTCATTAAAAGCTTCCACCATACATTGGAAAGGTATCAATGAAGATGATCCCTCTTAAAAGATTGATGTTGTCGGAATCGATCCATAGATAAGGATTCATCTACAAAGTTTTTAGGAGGATTTTGAAAAAATTGGAGACAGCACATCCTTTCCAACAGGACCAAGGATCTGCTAGGCAAACAGAGGGCATGAAAATACAGTATCTCCAGCTGTTGGGAATCAATGCTAACATTGACATTCATGCACAACTTTGGAATAGGCTTTGAATCAGTATGAGAGTGCCTATGCATATACTCCAGGTACCAAGCAAAGTGAGCAGTTAATCTCACTGAGGGATCTGCAGACTGTGAATATTGTTGGGCAAAATGAACATAGTTTTGATAAGCTTGACTGGAAGCTGTACATTCCCCTGGAATTACTGGCCAATTAATCTACGGTCCTGTAAGGCAATCATCCGAACTCCATCCCCTTTTTCTGGAAATCTGATTATCAAAACCGTCACAGTCACTAACCAACTGAGGTGGTTGAGATATGGAAGTGTTAGGAGAGGGTAGTGGAATAAGGGAAAGTGGATGTAGGGAAGGATAGGAAAAATCATAGAAGGAAGAAAAGGTTAAAGAAGGAGTGGCAGAAATTTGTAAGGAATCACTAAGGAATGGTGTTAACTGATAAATAGGAAATGTGGAGGGTACATTAATGAAGGGAGAAAGACAGGGTAGAGAAGGGGAAAATACCCTATCCTCAATAAAGGAACAGCAAGTGAAAATAGGAATTTGAGGAAAAGATGAAGGTTGGAAAAGAAGGGGTAAAATAGTGGAATAGTTTGACAAAGGGAAATATATATAGCATAGCGGTGAGCCAATTGTTGGTAATAGAGGAGGGTAGGAACAGAAGGTCCTAAGAGAGATCGTCTATGATAGGCATCAAAGAAGGTAGCATCAAATGGATTATGTTTGGAAAGATAGGTTAAGAGATCCATCCTCAGTTGGTTAGTACTCTAGGCAAAGGTAGGAGCTGTGTTTTGTCTTTGATTTAGGACAACCGAATCAATCATGGGATGCCACGAATTATCCTGACAATCAGCTACTTTGGAGGAATAACTTTGAAACATATCAGCTATGCGCAACTCCAAATGATTGACATATAGAACAGCCTGTAAGACCACATCCCCCACATACCATGCCATATCTACCTCATCTGGAATTAACAAATCTCCTCGTAGATACATGTATGACATCAACATGGTGTCTGGCGTGACAGAATCTTCAAAGACCATTCTGACTACCTCTGTCAACAACTCAGCAGACCAAGCCCCACTCCAGCCATCCTCTGGAAAAGGTAAATCCATCGTGGAAAGCTTCATATAGAAGACCAACTTCTGTAAGTGGTAGTGGACAAAGAAAGAATGGTCTGGTAGGACAAAGTCCTGAAACTGCTCAAAGGTAGACCATAACAAGTCCATTCTGGACTGCAATCTTTTCACTTTATCTTGGAATAGAGGGCACAAAGTAGCCTGTCTCTGTAGGGCAGCCAAGTCCTGCTGTGAAAGAGTAGGAATTAATGGAACATGAGGACTTGGAGGAACAGAGCGGGACTTTACAAGCTGATCTTGCAACTGCTGGATTTGGGAGGCTTGGTTGGCCACTGTGTCATTAGCCATCTGTAAAGCTGAAAGCTTGTCATCTAAAAGAACTTGGAATTCTTCCGCTTCGCTGGACATCCTCTCCTTCTCTGCTGAAAGGCTAGTAACCTGTGACTGAGCCTCGAATAACTGGGTCTTCAATGAAGAAATCTCATCGCTTTGAGTGGCAACCAGTTGGGTTTGCTGTTCCATTTGCTTAAATAGATCTGCTAGGGTATCCTTAGCAGAAGCTAACTCAGATGTTGCCTTATGCAACTGGTCTTTGGACTGCATGAGCTCCTCATAGAAAGATGCGTACAGCTGTTGAACACAGGCTGTCATTGACAACTCAATGGAACTTTGAATATCCTTGCAGAGGAAAGGAATGGCATCTCCTGAGACGAGACTGTTCAGGGAAGGAACTGAGATCTCCAAGGATCCTTCTCGATGTGCTCTGAATAGGTTATTACAAGTGAGATACCCAGGGAGTTCACTGCCAGAAGTAGCAGGGATAGGCACTGAGGGAAGTACAACAGGGGCTTTATCCGCTACCCTCTTCAAGCGTTTGCGCTGTATGACCAGGGGAGGCGGAGAATCATCATCCTCAATGTCAATAGGTGCTGACTCTTCTGAAGGTGGAGGAGGAGGTACTGGATCGGATGGAGGAGGTGGAGGTACAGTCTTCTGTAAACCTGAATAGGTCAAGAAGGCAGACAAATATGATCCATAGGTAACATTGGTAACATTACCCCTCGTGACTTTAACAAAATGCTGATCCATTTTAGTAAGGAGGTATGTGCTCCAATCAATAGCGACTCCTTTCAGCACCATCCTGGAAGCTGTGAAAAGCTCTTTGGACAAATAGTGGGATGGCGTTTTGGCAGGCATAAACCTGTCCTGAAGGAACTGACACATCGTCTTCCATACGGGATCAGTAATCATAGAAAACGAAACTCCTGAAGAGTTTATCACTTTCTTAACATCAAGGACTTCCCTTGTCTGCTTCTGCAACAGCTTGAGAATCTCTTCATTAGAGAAGAGCTGACGAGTGGTCATAAAAGGTTCTCCTTTGAAGGGTAGAGACAGAGCCTTCCCTAAGCCTCGAGATGTCAAAGTCATAGACATTCCTTGGACTACGCCTGTCTTCTTGCTGTAAGAGGCCAGGAACTCATCACATAAGGACGGATCCTCCGGAAGCAATGGAAAAGGAGTGGCCACAAAAGCAGCAAGTCCCGCCTTCGTGAGGGGCTCAAAAGTAAGTAGGGACGAGTAATCCCTACTAACTAGTGGGGCGTACTGGATAGGGGGAGGAGCATGAGAAGGCGCCATTCAGATGGTTACACACACACCACAAACACAGACAATCAAGGAGAATGCCTGCAAAGCAACAGACAAAAACCAAGGATAAGAGAATTACCAATAAAACGTGACTCGACCTACTAACCCCAAGCAAACCACATCCTAGAAAAAAATTTGACATGACCTCGAGACAAATGCGACCGAAAGCTTCATGCGATGCATCAGACAAACACCCTGAACCCCGTATCAGGCAATTAAAAAAAAAAACTGTATACCGTACCCGTAACCGTAACTAAGACATGAAACCAAAACCATACCATATCCGACACATATCAATACGACATCTGTGATAGAACCAAGACTGGACCATGGAAAATAACACTAATGACTGCGCATACCCATCCCACGAAACGCTTCATTAAAAAGGGAATTAAGTGCAGTGAGGGGAAAATTAATTTAATGAAGGGTTGATTTTAATTAATTAATAAAAATGGGTGAATTTTTATTAGGTGATAAACCTTAACAAGAAAACGGCGGTTCCTTATTATAAATTTATTTACCAATTATTAGGTTAAAACGGTGCAGTTATTCGATTCCCGGACTTCGATTCCCGACTGGGCCTCTAAATGCAATTCATTGATTATAAATTAAGGTGATGTGGAGCGCTTTTTTGCCAGCGTGTGCTCATGTGACGGCTGGTTTATTTTAATTAAAAAATTTTAAAGTGCCTCTTTAGCGCACGTAGCGCGTGCTAAGTGAACGGCTGGTTGATTTTAATTAAAAAGTATGTGTGTTTAGCGCGAATGTGCGTGCCATGGTGGTAGTTAGGTTTGATTTAGGTTAAATATTGGTTTGTTGGTTTGTGTGTTTTTTTTTTTGGTTGTTTTGTTGTTTTTTTTTTCAATATTAACCGTGGGTATTGGGGTAGCTTGTGTGTATGTTTTATTTTGTTTTGTGTTGTTTTTTTTTAAAACGAATAAAAGGAAAATACCTGGTAGTGGGTGTATGAAAATTCAAAGAATGCGCTTCTCCGCTAGCCAAAAATATATGGATTTTTTCGCTAGACGGTTAGTTGGTGTGTTGAAGGAAAAAGGTTTGACTGATTATTGTATTGTATGTTTAAGGAATTTAGGGGGAAAATTAAATATTATGATAGCTAAGAAAAAGATACCAAAAATAAATAAAAATGTGAAGGGAAGGGTTAGGAATTTTTCAGAAATTAATTTGAAAATTTTTAGTATTTTAAATGAATTTTTAGCATATTTTTGGGTATTTTGAAAGATTTTGGAATTTAAAAATAGGCAAAAATATTTTTTTCTGAAATTTAAAGGTTGAGAAAAAGAGGGCCATGGATTGCAAAAATAAAAGGAAAGGTTTCTAGATTTTCTGTAATTTTTCAGAATAGAAAGTGGTTTTTTAATGATTTATTTATATTTTTCAATGTTTTTGTGTGTTTTTTTTAGGTGTTATTTAAATGGAAAAAAGGAGTTACGGGTGTGGTAATGAAAAATGTGGGAAAAATACCCAGCAACAGGCCGCGTGGCAGCTGCGTGGCAGCAACGGACTAATGATCTTCCGCACTCGATCCCGCACACGAGCATGCACAAGCAACCGCGATCACGCACTCGGGCGTACACACCTGCGCGTGTGTTGACAGCTCAAGGGTGTTTGCAGGTGGGACTGGGGTTGATGGAGGGGGGTTGCGGTGGTGCCGCTGTGCAGCGAGGCTGCAGCGTGGGACAGGGGGCTAGGTGGGGGGTAGGGGGGTGTGTGTGGGACAGGGGGCTTAGAGGGAGGTGTAGTGCGTTGCGGGTTGCGGGTCTGGTTGCAAAGGGGGAAGGGGGGTTTAGAGAGGGTAAGGGGAAGGCTTAGGTGTGTAATGGGAGGGTAGGGAAGGGGTGTGAATGGGGGCGTTGGAGGTAAGAAGGATTATGTGTGGGGGAATGGGGGTGTAGAAGGGGGGTAATGGGTTAGTAGGTGGGAAGGGGGGCTAGTGGGGGGTGGGTTTGAATGGGTGGGTGGGGTATGGGGGGAAGGCGGGAAACTGGCCGCCTCCTGCACTGGGCGGCCGACAGCCAGGAGGGCATAGGCGGCGGCTGTCCACAGGGCCAGGAGGCACGGGCGGCGGCTCTGTCGAGGGCGAGGAGGCACGATGGCGGCGGCTCTGTCGAGGGCCAGGAGGCACGGGCAGCGGCTCTGTCGACAGGGAGGAGGCGCGGGCCACAGGCCAGGAGGTGCGGGCGACAGCGCTGGGGGAGGAGGAGGCTGCGGGAGAAGGAGGCGAGGGGGGAGGAAGGAGAAGGCGAAGCAGGGGAGGGAGGAGGCTGCGGGGAGGAGATGCTGGCGGGGGGGGGGGGGGGGGAAAGAAGGAAGTCGGGGGGGGCTGGGGGTAGGCAGGGATGGCGGGGGGGAGAAAGAAGGAAGTCGGGGGGGGGGGGGGGGGGGGGGGGGGGGGGGGGGGCTGGGGGTAGGCAGGGATGGCGGGGGGGAGAGAAAACGCAGGAGGAGAGAGAGAAAGAAAGATTGAGAAGGGCGGTTGGGCAAGGGGTGGGCAGTTGGGGGGGGAAGGGGTGGGGGGGACCCATGGGGGGGGCCATGGGGTGGGCAGGTGGGGGGAAGGGGTGGGGGGGCCCATGGGGGGGGCCATGGGGTGGGCAGGTGGGGGGAAGGGGTGGGGGGCAAGGGTGCGTACCCGGGCGGGGTAAAAAAATTTGCCGTGACGGGATTGAAATGATGCGGGGAAGACGGTACGGGTTACGCGGACACGACCGGGGCGTGTGGAGACGCATAAAATCGAAAAAGGGCGCGTTCACGCGCAAAAGGGGCGTGAGAAAAAACGTAAAAATAAAGAAAAATTAATAACTCCCAATCCGGAAATAGCGTAAAAACAAAAAGTGGGCAGGACGACAGGGGGAAAACAAGGAAAATACGGGACGGGGGTTCCGGGAGGGGTAAAGGGCGGTCACGTGCCAAAAAACACAAAAAACGAACCAAAAACGCAATTTAAAAATTAATATTGAAAAATCCGTGCATCGGAATGAGGTGCAGAAAAAAGGAAAACTGTGCAGAAAGATGTGCCCGACAATCCTATCACCTCAAAACATAATTCCGACTGAGATAAGACGCGTTCACATAGGAAAAACCCAAAAAACAACCCTGAAAATAGGATCGGAAATTAATATCGGACAAACCGTTCATCGGAATGACATGCAGTAAGAAGGAAAAATGTCCGCAGTAAGGGGTGGCACAGGGTTATCACATTAAACCGCAGTTCTGGCGGAAATAGGAGGGATTCACATGTGAAAAACTCCAAAAATACTCCCGAAAACTCATTTAAAATTTAATAAGTAAAAATCCAGAAGTCGAAAAAGGGTGGAGGAAAAAGGAAAAAGGTGGGGGAAGGCACAGGGGACACGGCTGTCAAATCAAATTGGAATTCCGATGCAAATAGGGCAGGTTCACATGGAAAAATGTCAAAAATACACACGAAAAAGTCGTGAAAACCCGGAAAATTAATAACGGACAAACCATGTATCGAAATGATGCGGAATAAAAAGGAAAAATGTCAACGAAAAAGCGCTAGTCAAGGCTATGATGTCAGAGCATGATTCGGAAGCAAGAAAAGCGCGTTCACATGAAAAACCGTCTAAATTGCGTAAAATGCTTCAAAATTTAATAACTCAAAAACCGTGCACCGGAACAGGGGTAGGTAAAAAGGAAAAATGGACTGTTCAATGGGAGGAACAGGGCTATAAGGTTGGATTTGGATTTTGGTGAACGTAGGGTGCATTCACATGGAAAAACCTCAAAATCAGGGAACGAAGGAAAACTGCAGGGAACAGCCCCAAGGGTGGGTGAAACATAACCCGATGGGTGGAAAGGGATCCCATTAGGGTAAAAGCAAGGCAAGGCCTTTATGCATGAACAGGTTAAGGCATATGCAGAAAAATATGCACGGGAGACGCGCAGGGATGCGTCCCCACACTTAAGACCTTAACGGATAGGGTTAACCGAACAACAGGGACCTAGGACCACGCCACAGATCATCCACTAACTTCCCCACACTTAAAACATGACCATCACTAAGAAACAGAAATTGTAAGGTTAGAAAAACTTGGCCCGTTTCGTCAAGAATCAAGGTTGAGTATCGATGGCACGTCCAGTGTTGTTGTCGGCGCTGGAGGGACCAAGGCATCTTCTCGGCACACGTTCGTGATGGCAGGGACCACGCGGCAACACCCAGGGAGGTAGCTGATGGAAGGAATCGCAGGAAATTCGTCGATGATGATGAGGGATACTACACTCAACTCACAGTCACTCAATTGGAATGAAAGATCAGTCACTCGCCCCATGACTAATATCACTTGAGGAAGAATGATTAAAACCCATAACTCATACCCGGTTGAGGAATCAACAAGGGGGAAATAGTGCAAAAAGAGTATGCCAGGGTGCACGGTTGATGGTGCATTAGTGCGTCCAACCCGTCTGGCATAGGTGCAAGGAGGAAGGCAAGGGAGCCTTACAGTGCCATGTACAGAACAAGGTGACGTGTCTTGTGATGACGGTAAAGACCCATCCCGTGGGTACACAGGGAAACGGGAACATACCTGACTCCAAGTGTCGTAACGTCCCTCAATCGCACCTCTCGGTAATTGATTGAAGAAACTCCAGTCACACTCAACCCACCCTCTGTCTCACTCTCTGTTGATAGATACAGGAGGGCAGCCTTTTCCTGAAACCCATTGATGTAATCCTCACAGTCGCTTGTGCAAAGGGTGTATGCCTTGTGCGCAGTTGATGGTGCAACAGTGCATCCCGCCCTGTGCCGGCATACAGTGCAAGAATGAAGGCCAGGGAGCCTTATAGTGCAGTGCACAGAAACAAATTGTGCTTTGTGCTTTGAGAGGCCCATCCCGTGCGTGCAACTCTTCATTCACACTTCTCACCTCTCATTTGATTTGAAGGGAAAAGATTGGTCTCTCGCCCCACCCTCTGTCACACTCTCTGTTGATAGATACAGAGGGCAACCGTACTCACTTCCCCATCCGGTTAGGATGAAAGCTCACATCACTCAAGGGGTTGTCGATGAAGATCGCGTCATCAGTTGTTGAAGAGGCGTACCCAGGGAGGTAGCCATCAAATCGAACATTGTGTTGGATAGGAACATGTCGTCTGCTAGAGGACAGTTAGTCACTTTGCAAAGAGACCCAGGACACAGCGTACCAAGGGAGGCAGTGTCGGAATTGGATCCTAGGGATATCAATTAATGAATCCACTTTCTGGACTGCTGGGTGTTACCACCTTTTCCACAGCCAGCTTCTCGCCCAAGGGTGTTTACCACCTTTTCTTGGAACGAGGCCTGCTATGACAGGGAATTGCTTCCTTTTCTCTCATAACAGATTTGTTTGTTTTTTTTTTCTTCTTTGTTTTTTTTTTTCTCTTAATTTCCCCTATTCCCGAGGGTGTTTCCACCTTTTCTCGAAGAATAGGTCGGCATGACAGGGACCTAAGTCCTTTTCTCCCATGACCGATATGTTTTTTTTTTTGGTCTTTTTTTTTCTTTTTCTCTTTTCTTCAAATTGAACAAGGGAATGGTGGAAAGACCATGTGTCAGAACCCACCTCGCCACTGTCGCTGGTGGAAAATAGAGGATAAGAGATCAAGGCTAGAAGGGGGGTTTGAGGAGATAGAGGGTTGCGTCCACTTCATCAGGAGTGATTGAAGAACGGCTATCAGAAGTAGCATCATAACAAGTACAGTGCCGCGCCAACGAGGGAAAAGATCAAGTGACCATAATTGTCAAGATCCCCAAGGAGGGAAGTACTTCTTCAGGCGATATCCATTGATCAGAAAGGGATCATCAGAGGCATCAACGGTCTGTACTTGGACAGAGCCATTAGGGTTGACTGCAAGTACCTTATAGGGGCCCATCCACCGCTGCTGGAGCTTGCCAGGAAACTTGCCAAATCGTGAATCATAGGCTAGGACCAAATCACCTTCTTTGAACTCCTTGTGCTTGATAAAGCTGTCATGGTAAGCCTTGCGTCGAGCTTGCGTGGCTTCCATGCACTGTAGAGCCATCCTGCGAATTTCGTCCAAACATTCCAAGTGCAGGAGACGGCGTTGCAGTGAATTATCATCCCCCAAACACTCTTTGATAGCCACTCTCAAAGAGGGCAATTCCAATTCAACAGGGAAAACAGCTTCTGTACCATACACCAGCTGGAAGGGTGTCTGTCCTGTTGCTGCTTTATGGGAGGTTCTATACGCCCAGAGGGCCTCTGTAAGTCGATCATCCCAATCACGACGATGTGCGGCAATTGTTCTTGTCAAAATCGAGTAGAGGATGCGATTGGTGACTTCGACTTGGCCGTTGGCTCTGGGGTAATAGGGAGTGGACTTGCGATGGCGGATCTTATACAACTCTATCAACTCTTCCATGACTTTGTTGAGGAAATGCGTGCCTCTATCACTTACCAACTCTAAGGGACTACCAAAACGGGTGATGATATTCTCGTACATGAACAGGGCTACGCTGTTACCATCGTCCCGCTTTAGGGCTTTAGCTTCACACCACTTTGTGACATAATCTGTACATACGAGGATGTATCTGTTCTGTTTCCTTCTGGTGGGAGGATCGATTGGACCTACGAAGTCAATGCCCCACTTCTCAAATGGCTTCAACGGAAGGATAGGTTGCAATGGCATGGCACTTGTCTTCGTGGGTTTCCCCATTCTTTGACAAGCATCACATCTTTTACAGTAATCATAGGCATCTTTGTGAATTGTAGGCCACCAATATCCTGCTAGCAGAACCTTCCTGGCTGTAGCTTCTCCTGCAAAGTGACCTCCACATGGCTCGTCGTGGCAAGCCTTCAGAACAATCCCAATCTCTTCTCCTGCAACATATCTTCTGAGCACTTCATCTTTGCCTTTCTTGTACAGTGCACCACCTAGCAGGGTGTAGGGGGCTGATTCTAGCATAAGCTTCTTCCTTTCCCGACCAGAGATACCAGGAGGGTACTGTTGGGTTGCTAACAGATTGGCAATGTCTGCATACCAGGGAGTTACAGTTTCTACCAAGAATAGTGAAGCATCAGGGAGGTCGGGATCATCCTGCTCCTCGTCTGCAGTTTGTGGGATACGCGACAGATGATCAGCCAGAACATGGGAACGACCAGGCTTAGTAATCACCTCAAAGTCGAACTCCTGGAATAAAAGGAGCCATCTCATCAATCGTCCTTTCACATCTGCTTTGTTCATCAAGAAGGACAGGGCCTCATGATCCACATAAAATTTAAAGTGGGTGGATAGGAGGTAATGGCGAAACTTTTCCAAGGCAAACACCATTGCCAAGCACTCCAGCTCGGTCACTGTATAGTTCCTTTCCCTATCAGTGGCTTTTCCGCTTGCATAATAGATCGGTTGATCCAACTTCGAGGAGCCCTTCTGGCAGAGGACAACACCTAAGCCTTCAATTGATGCATCAGTGTGTACATGGAACTCTTTCGTCCAATCAGGAGGTTGCAGAATGGGTGCCTCTATCAGACATTGCTTCAGAGTGTGGAAGGCTTTGTCACATTCTTCCGTCCAAGTAAACTCTGCATCTTTCCTCAGAAGCTTGTGCAAGGAAGTTGCCTTTGTTGCAAAATGGGCTATGAACCTTCTGTAGTAACCCACATGGCCTAGGAATCCCCTCAACTGTTTGAGGTTGGTGGGTGCTGCCAGAGCTGCGATCTTTTCGATCTTTGCAGGGTCTGTTGATATCCCTTGTGCAGAGACAATGTGGCCCAACAGAACTCCAGAAGAAACCCCAAAGATGCATTTGTCGGGGTTGAGGGAAATCCCATACTCCCGGCATCGGTCAAAGCATTGTTCCAAATGTCCCCAATGTTCACTGATCAAGCTATAGACACAAAAGTCATCCAAATATACCTCAATAAAGTCGTGCAGATGATTTTGAAATGTGGCCATCATGACTCGTTGGAAAGTAGCAGGGGCATTGCAGAGCCCAAATGGCATCACTCGGTAAGCGTAGGTCCCCCATTCTGTGGTGAAGGTTGTTTTGGATTGGTCTTCTTCTGCGATTTGCGCTTGGTTGTATCCGCTGAATCCATCCAGAAGGGAATAAAGCTCATGTCCTGCCACTGTGTCCAACAGTTTGTCTGTGAAAGGGATAGGAAAATGATCCTTCTTCGTCTTGGAATTAAGCTTTCGGAAATCCACACATATTCGCAATTTGCCATTCTTCTTGGGTACAACCACGATGGGTGAAACCCATTCACTATTTGCCACTGGATAGATGAACTCGCCTTCCAGAAGCTTCAGCAGCTCCGCTTTCACCAATGTGGAATAATTCGGGTTCATTCGCCTCTGTCGTTGCCGTACTGGCTTGGCATCAGGCTCCAAGTCAATATGATGTTGACATATTGTGGGATCAATCCCCTTTAGGTCTTTGTAAGACCATGCAAACACGTCCAAATTTTCTTTCAACAAGTTGTACAAGGTTGACAACTCCTCTTCTGGGAGACTTCTGCCCACCTTCAAGTGGCGTTCAGTGCCTTCTGAATCCACAAAGGTTAACTGCCTTTCACCTTCTACTTCTCGGATGAAGGTCCCGCGGACTACTTCTGGGTAGAGATCCGACTCCTTCAAGGGAGTGGTGTCCTCTTCTTATGTCCCACTAGAACCCACTTCTTCTTTTGGTGGAGACTTAGGTTGCTCCTTAAGACGTTGGAATGGGATTAAAGCCGTTCCGGGTTTGGTTTCAAAATTAATTACCTCTTGGCTTGAAGACTCATCTTCTGATGATACATCTAGGAACGTCACATAACAGGGACCCTCTGATGCCTGTTGGGTTGGTGGGACTGGTGCTTGTTGGCACGGTGCATCATCATCATCTTTCTTTGGCAAGGATGGGTTAGGACGGCAGGAGCCACTCTTGAAAGACGGCTTGTTCTTCTTAATCCACGTCTTATAAAGGTTTTGCATATGAGAAGATCCATTTACCAGACCAAATGGTACCATCGCCATTCTGTCCCATAGCATGAGCTCATTGGCTTCTGATTCTTCTGGAACTTCTTCTTCAAATGTATCCTCTTCAGGTGGGATAGACTCTTCCATTTCACTTTCATCACCTTCTTCGTCCATATCATATTCATCCTCTTCTGTCTCTGTCTCTGTCTCTGCTTCTGCTTCTGCTTCTGCTTCTGTCTCTGCTTCTGTCTCTGTCTCTGCTTCTGTCTCTGCTTCTGCTTCTGCTGTGACCATGTAACAGGGAGAGCAGTACATCCATGCTTCTATCTCACTGTCAGAAGTGATTTCCGAAGTCATTTCTGGTTCAGGCAGGAAGTATTCACCCATTGATAATGGCTTTGCATCTTTTGGAAGTCGGCTTACAGTATCCACTGTTAAGGAATGTGCCATTATTTTCTTGGGAAGGATCTGTTTGACAGCATCTTTGTCTGCTGATGTTCCATCTGTAGCCTCATTAGGGGAATCAGAAGATAATTCCAAGGAGGTGGATCCATGTCCTTTTTGAGAACCATACAGTTTCAGCACCACTTTGTTGGGTCCTCTACCCAAGGTCAAAGTTCCTTTAAACCAATCCGTCCTTGCTCGGGCTTCAAAAAGCCATGGTCTGCCTAGTAACAGGGGATAGGATGTACCATAAGAGTTTGGCTTCACCACCAAATAGGTTAGCCAATAATCTTTTCCAGCCACAGTAGTCTTCACATATGGAAGAATGCCCAAAGGCTTGATTCTACTCTGATCCGCCAGTTTGATGAGCCATTGGGTTGGTTGCACACCTTGTAGGCCTAGATCCTTCATTGTTACATCCGTCATAATGTTCACTGATGAACCACCATCAATCAGTGCATTTGAAATAAAGCAACCTTCTATCCATATGCCAGTCTCTGGAGTACCCGGATCTAGGAAAGCATTAGCCACATCCACTTCTTTTACAGGCTCTGGAGCCTTGTTGGACTTTGTTACTGTTGAGGGAGCAATCCTTAAACCACGTCTTTTTGTTAGTATACTTTTGAATCTTTTCCGGCAACTAGGAGACAACATCAATAATTGTCGAAATGTGAGGTTTGGTCTAAAGGTATCTAGATCTCTAACTAGATCGTATTCCTTAATAGGATCCACTGGCTTCTCTAACCGGTTAGGGAATGGAGCAACACCCATTTTCATTTTCCCTCTTTCTTCCATCAGAGGAATTACAGGAACTTCTTCTGCCACTTGTGGCACTTCCTCCTCTTCTGTATCCTAGACCTCTGGTCCTGTCTCTGTAACTGTCTCTGTAACTCTCTGTGGCACTGTAGGGCTCTGTACGGCACTGTTAGGCTCTGTTCTGTTCTGTTCTTCTGGTGGAAGATTGAACTTCACTGTTCTGGCCGGGGTTTTATTTTCTTTCTGGATAGGTGGTTCCTTCTGCTTTGCACGCGTGATGGCAGCAACTTCCAATTCCACTAAATTGGAGGTAGGCTCTTGGGCCTTAGCTGGACTATCAGTAGCACTGTTTTTCACTGGGGCTGGGCTTGGACAGTCTTTTGCAGTGTGGCCTTCTCCTTTGCATCGACTGCATAAGGGCTTGTAATCCACTGACCTTCGAGGATTTGGACAATTTGGTGAGATGTGTCCCTTTTCTCCGCATCTGTAACACTCCACTTCTGATCTCTGACCACCGCCAGACTGTCTTCCTCTGTAACTTTGAGAGGGAAATCTTCTGGGTCCGAAATTAGGACCAAACTCTCTAGGCTTGGGTCCAATATCTTGTGTTGTCATTTTGGATTCCAACAAGTTAAATCTTGCGTCTTCTTCCTTTCTTCTCCTATCATGCATCTCCTTCAGAGAGCAAATGTCCTCTGTATGATTCTTCCGCAAACAGTAGGAACATAAGGCCCCAGGAATGGTTGGTTTTCGTGTACATTCAGTTGCTAAATGGCCTGCTTGATGACACTTACCACACCAAGTATTTGACCGCATCACATCTCTTCCTGCTCCCGCAACATTGGATATGCTTGCGGTATTCACTTTCAACGTCTGTAGTTGGTCTGTAATCACATCCATCAACTCTTTTTTAATGTTTGCAACTGAGTTGGATAAATAATCCTTCAAGCTTTCTCCTCCGGACGTACTGGCAGGAGGGTTTTGAGGAGTTTCTGTAATCACTGCATAAACTCGTTGGGCTGGTAAAGAGGGGTCTCTGTTCTGGTTCTGATTCAGAACTCCTGTTTGAACGGTTGGCTGTTGGCTCCAGTTGGTAGGGTTCCACTGTTGCTGTTGATTTGGCATTGAGGAAATTGGTTGGGACCATTGTTGTTGTGGTTGAACCATCATTTGAGGCATGGATTGTGGCCACTGTGGATTTGGTGCACTGTACTGTGATACTGGGGGCATCTGTTGGTAGGGATAGGAAATAGTCCCTGGAACTGCATTTTGTGGGTACATCATTCCTGGCATCAGAGGAGGTAGGACTCCTCTTCCCGAATTCATCACTAATCTAGCTTCCACTTCATCGTACAGTCTTGCATCTTCTGTTGCAGCTTGCAAGGTGGCTGGTCTTTGTAGCTCCACAAACTTACAGACTTCTGGTTGTAATCCTCTGAGAAATACCCCCTTTTGAATGCCATCATCTAGATTATGGTTAGTCCATCTCTTCAGGATGGATTCCATTCGTGAGACATAGGCTTCTACTCTTTCTCCAGAGGACTGACTTAGGTTCATAAATTCCTCTCTCATCCGCTCTTCAAAACCTTCACGCCTGAATTTAGTGAGGAATGCCAACTTCAGGTCGTCCCATGTGCCAAAAGTTCCTGCTGCTTGTCTCTCATACCACTGAAACGCCGCGCCCTTAAAAGTGGCGGGGAATATCGCTAACCAATGCTCAGGGGTTCTGGCATTGTTAGCCACACACGCTACCATAAACTCTGCTACATGAAGATCGGGGTCTTCATTGTACTCTCCCTTAAAAACTGGCAATGGGACTACATTCGCTGGTCTGTCATCAATATTTCCAGGACGGATCTGGCTTGGAAGTGGACCTCCAGCAGGAGGAGGAAGGGCTTGATGTGCCATTGGGACTTCTGTAAAGAGTTCCGCAAGGGCGTCAAAGGCGGCTTCTGCTGCGAGCTCGTTCTCAGCCTTGATTTTTGCTTTCTCTCTTCTCACGTACCTCTGGACTCGTTCTAACGCTTGCCTTTTTATTGCGTCATTCATCAGGGGGTTGGCTCCACTATGTTGTTAGTGCTCCACAGAGGGTTAACAGAAGGCCTCAGTCTCTGTAAGACTCTCTTGCCAACATTTCTTCTACTTCTTTCTTTTCAACGTCCCTGAATTCTGCGTTCATGCCACTACACAGGGGAAGGTATTCGGTTCTGAAGGTGTCAAAATGCATACGTCTGAGCATTGTGGTGGTGCCATCATCATAGTAATGCCAGCTTCTGATGGTTTCAACAGTGTATATTGTGAAAAACACTCTGTCTACCAGCTTCCAGTGGGTTGCTAATTGAACAAACAGAAGATTATTAGTACACCAAGCATCCCATGTATCTTGCTGTTGAGCGTCCACGAACAAATTCCAACTTTTTTCCTTCTTGTCTTTGTGAACCTCTACAGACCAAGACTCCTGAAGCTTCTTCACAATCTCCCACTTGATGTTGTCTGGTAACTTTTCAATAAATGCCAAATCTTCCATGGATGGTCATTCTCTCTGTTTCTGCTCTTCAGTTCGTTCCCAAACAGTTTGCCACCAAGATGCAAGTTTCTGCTGCTTCAACAGGAAGAGGAAACTGTCCACCACATAGAGCATCCATCATGATGGTGATGTGTTTCCGCCATTGTGGGATGAACTTCTTGTGGAAAGTGGCTTTGATTATGCAAAATTCCAACTCTTCAGTGGAAGAAGGAACTTTACAAACATCCATTGAATTCTTCTCTTCTTGGCAATGTCAATTCCTTCATTTTCAGCCTCTTTTGGTGCTTGTTGATGGCAAGTTTCCCCGGCTGCGCACCAAAAACATGGAGCCCCAAGAGGAACACCAAGGAAAAGGGAATTCTCTTGCAAGAAAATCTATCTTGTAACATCAACAAGCTTGTTTATCATGTTTCATATGATCACAATGAAGAAAAGAACACCAGGCACAACAAATCTTCATGCAGCATCATGTAAATCTCCCACGGTTTTTAATAGAATCAACCATATTCTTCAACATCTTCACAAAATCCATCAATAGAACAAAGAAAGAAAAGAAGTACACCATCTTTGAATGGAAATACATCACATAGTATTCATCTTCAATATCTTCATAGTCTTCTCTCTCAATCTCTCATATACAATCACTCTGTTTGAGTAGAATTAGCTATATTTGACTCTCTCTCTCTCACTCCATCAATAATACATCATGTCCTCACTACAATCTCTCAAAGATCACTCTTAATAATCACTCTTAGGTCGTGGATACCCCTCCCAAGAGGTATGTCTGATATGAAGGGTCACCAGAGCCACTACAGTGTCTCTTCACGGCTCACTACTATCACTTCACTCTAGTCTTCCCTTGAGTCTTTAGCAGCTACTTCTTCCACTTCTTTCAGCTCTTTTGCACTTATATTCACCTCTTTCCAAGGCTAGAAAACTTTCCCAAAGTCACACATACATTCCACAGAACACTTACAGAAGCATACAGAACAGTCTACAGAACAGTACCAGAACAGAGACAGAACAGAAGCAGAAGCTCTACAGAAGACCTACAGAAGGTTACAGAAGGTCATCAAAACCTCATAACTCACTCTCAAACCATTTCAAACTCTCACAAACCATTCAATAAACTTTCACAATATCTCATTCTTCATCAATCAATACTTCATCCCTCCTTACAGAAGACAATCAGAACAAAACAGACCAAAACAGAACAAAACAGAAGGTATACAGAACCAATCAGAACCTATCAGAACATCACAGAACCATCAACAAACATCATAAACTTCCAAAACACAATCATTATCATCTAAAACACTCTCAAACCACTTCCAAATCAATCAATCATCCCATAAAATCAACCATTCAGCTCTCAAAAACAACAAAAATCAGCCAAAAAACAAGTCATTTCAACACTCAACAGTACAGGGGCGCAGCAATGGCTGCATGTGAGGTAGCTTGGTTGCATAAGCTACTTTATGATATGCATCAGCCTACAGATGGGCCAGTTGTCATTTATTGTGACAACATGAGCAGTATACACTTGGCAAATAACCCAGTCTATCATGCTAGAACAAAGCACATTGAGGTGCATTATCACTATGTGCGGGAGAGGGTTTTACTAGGTCTTATTGATCTAGTTTATGTCACCACAGAGGATCAGATAGCTGACATATTCACGAAGGCATTGGGTGCAGAGAAGCTGCGCAAGTTCAGAGACCTGGTTGGTGTGCAGGAATTGGGATTGAGCTCGAGGGGAAGTGTTGAGATATCGTGCTCCACTCGTGATATGCCAGGGTAACCGTTGTGCATTTATGTCACCGACTTGTCAGTTGTAGATGCAGTTGGTACACCGCCCATGAATAATAGCTAGATGATAGCTATCCTTATCTACTCTAGTTCGTGGCTCAGTTAGTATGCCACCTTAGTTATTTGAGTTTGGTTTTGAGACCCATATATAGGGTTCTTCTATTTCTTTGTATGAGAGTTCTTTTGGCTTACACAACTAAGAAGAGGAAAACTGTTTTCAGCCTCCACCTTTGTGTGTATTCCCCCATTGTGCAAGCAAGAAAGCTACAAGTGAGACTCCTTCCTTCTCTCCCACAATCTTGATACTTTGTTTGTGTTACGAGGTGCTAATCACTAATATGTTTAGGTACTCCTTTTTCTTAGAGTTGGGAAGGGCATCATGTTGGACTACAATCTAGAGATTATCACTACTCTCGCATTCAAACCACCAAGACCCATTACTAGACTGCTTATTCCTTCAAGTGTTTCAAGCCAAGAGCTATGGCTACCTCTCACATAGCCATACACACTCTTTCATACACCAATGTAAGTGAGATTATCTTTGAATATGATTGAGTATCTCCTTCCACAAATCCACCGATGGCTCCATGATTCAAGATGCACCCTCAAGCAAGCTCCATCTCCAAGCTATGAGCTTCAACCTCCATAGCCCGCATGCAAGAAGAGAAAAGCGAAGATGATGATGATGATGATGATGAAGAGAAGAGAAGAAGAGCTTCTTCATGGTTCCTCACTCCCTCGCACACACTCTCTCTTTCTCTCACACTCCCTCTCTCCCTCTCTCATGAAAAAGAAGGAAGCAAGAGCAAGAAACAACAAGAGAGCAAGTTTAGCCACACATAAGAATGAGTTTTTTCATTTATTACTTGACTTTTACACATGCCCTTATCCCTTGGTGGGTGGCCATCCGCCTTTTTGGTCTAGCCTTTGTCCTTTCCTCTACTCTTTTTTCCTCTCCTTCCTATTAGCGTAGGCTTCAACCCACTCCTCTCTCATTCTTTACAATTTTCATGGGAGAGAGCCATGCACTCTTTTATAAGATGAACTACAATGTGCCTAGTGCTTCTCTTACTAGTATATTACCGTGCACTTATTATTGTGTGCTTCCTTTTACATTCGAGGCTCTTTTGGATTCGCGGCAACAGTGTGCCCTAAGCATATCTTCAATGACTTGGTTGACTCGTTCTGTTTGTCCATCAGTTTGGGGATGATAAGCTGTACTGAAACAAAGTTGAGTCCCAATGGCCTCGAAGATAGCCCTCTAGAAGTGTGATGTGAAGAGAGAATCACGAATGATTCTTTTGGGTAACCCATGGAGTTTGAATATTTCCTTGATGAATAACCTTGCGATGTCTGAGGCTTTATAGTTTGTCTTAACAGGGATAAGATGTACAACCTTGGTGAGGATATTCACCACGACCATAATGGAGTTGTATCCTCCCTGAACTTGGGGCAGGCCATCAACAAATTCCATACTAATGAATTCCCATTTCATTTGGGGAATGTCAAGTGGTTGCAATTTCCATGGCATTTTGACATGTTTAGCCTTAATGCGTTGACAATACAAACATTCAGTGACATATTTGAGAACGTCGCCTTTGAGCCTATCCTAGTAATAGCTCTTTCTGACCACATTAAGGGTTTTGGCATAGCCAGGATGTCCTGAGAAAGAGGAGTCATGGGCTTCCCAAAGTATCTTCTGCTTGAGTGATTGGCTTGTCGGTATACATAATCTTGTCCTATAGTAGACAAGTCCACTATTGATAGAGAATTCTTGATACTTTGTTTGTAGCTTCGGGTCTTGATCTTTGATGGGGATCTCCCTTAGTACTTTCTGATAGGTTGGGTCATGGCATGCCCCTTCTCTAGTTAGCTCAAGAATTGGGTTGTTTGGCATGGATACCTTTGTGGCTAGAGATCATTGAAGATAGCAGGAGCATTTGTCAACCCGAATGACATGACCAGGAATTCAAAGTGTCCATACCTTGTGCTAAATGCCGTCTTTGGGATATCCTCTTCCTTGATCCTTATCTGATAATATCCAGACCTGAGATCAATCTTAGAGAAGATCTTTGCACCTTGAAGACGGTCAAGAAGTTCATCTATTCTTGGGATGGGGTATTTGTTTTTAATGGTTGATTGATTCAACCCTCTGTAGTGAATGCATAGCCGAAGCGTTCCATCTTTCTTCTTTTGGAACAGCAGTGGAGCTCCCCATGGCGAACTACTAGGATGGATCTAACCTTGGTCTAATAATTGCTTGAGTTTCTCCTTCAGCTCAATCGCTTCCGGGATGGACATCCTATATGGTCTCTTTGCGATTGGTGCAGCTCCTAGCGCTAGCTTGATTTCATGATTGACTTCCCTTTGAGGAGGAAGCTCCATCAGCTCTTCAGGAAATATGTCTGTGTATTCCTTTAACCATGAAGGTTCTTCCCTAGATTCTTGATTCTGATCTACCTTATTTAGTTTAATCAAATAGACCGGTAGGACCTTCCTAACTCCTTTTATTATCCGTGTTGCTTTTGCCAGCTGAATTTTTGGCTTACCAGCCTCTCCTTGAGTTGTAACTAGTTCCCCTTCATAATTTCAAAAGGAGACTTGGCCCTTTCCACAGTGAATGTGGGCATCATTGGGTATTAGCCAATCCATTCCAAGCAAACATTCATGGATACCTAGGTTCATTACCCTGAATCTGACCAAAGTCGACTTTCCTCCTAGTAGGAATTTCACATTAGCAGTTTGCCTGGTACAAGAGACCTCACGACCATTTGCTAATTTAACAAGTAAGGTAGGTGCATCTTTTGTGGTTATTCCTAATCTTCTTGCACAGACTGGTGAAATGAAGAAATGTGTACTGCCACAATCAATCAAGGTTTTGAAGCTTTTACCTTGGTAATTTGAGAGCGGAATTTTGATGCCGAGAAGTGCTTTAAAATAGCTAAAAATTACGAATATCAAGGGAAAAATATTCAACGTCGAAGGCGGCGGCTCGATCTAGGATGATTTTAAGCACCAAAGTGCGTTAAAGGCGCCCGAGCGACACTTATTGATTTTTGATAATTTTTCAGACTGCCGTGCGGGTTGTCAGGAGTTGCCAACCGATGCGGGATGTCAAGCCGAACGCGCAGAAATTTACAGCACTCGATTTGGACACCGGACGGGGAAATGGCCAATAAATGGTCAAGATATGAAAAGGTGGACATTGGAGAAGACCAAAAGGGGTGCCCTTTGGGATATTAAACCAACCCCCCCTCCCCCCCCCCCCCCCCCCCCCCCCCCCCCTTCAAATTTTTGATTAAGAAGCATGAAAAAACGTGGAGAGAGAATGAGGGATGAAGAAAAAACGTGGAGCAACATGGCGGCCGTTTTTTGCGCCCTCTCATGATGGAGATGGAGTATGCAGGCTGAAAGCAACCCATACAATCGATCATGGGGCTGATCTTCTCCTTTCTTGCTGGTCTTATCGCTTGTCTTCACCCATGAAATGGTTGTGGGAATGAAGAGATGGAAATCTAGTATTTCTCTCTCCTTCCTCTCTCTCCCTTAAGGGGTTGTTCTTGTGTGGATGAAGACAATGAAGAATGGTGGAGGAAAGCTTGTCCGGATGAGACCGGATTGCTTCCGAATGGATGAAGATATGAAGAATGCTGATTTTGAAGATGCTGGACATTGAATGAGGGCTGACATGCAGTGCCGCACCAAAATCGAGATCCTGAGACACAAAGCCTAAGCGGTAATTCAATTTTTATGAAGAAAAAATGAGTTTTTATGCTATTTGGGTTATGAAATATTGTTCACATGGGCTGATTATGCATTATGTTGTTGTTTGCTATGAGTTTGATCAGTTTATGCTCAGAAAAGTATAAGTGTTATGACTGAAATTAATAGTATAAAACCCATAAAACACTCGTTTAAGTATATTGTTTCCAAATTCAAGGTACCAACTAGTTCACTGTTTCCAGCCTACAAATAAGCTCCAAAACTAAGCATTTAACACTCCAATATCATGCTCAAATGCATGATAATAAGGGCATATACATTGTTAGGATGAAAGCCACCAGTGCCCTGGAATCACATGCTGTTTATTGCAGTAAACAACTAATCTGCACAAGTCTATGCTGAATATCTCAAAATCTGAGGAATTTGAAAAAACTTTCTTCTGCAAAGTTGTAGACACATAAAAAAGGTCAGGAATTGCGGGCTGTTTCTCCAAAAACCATTTCTGTAGCAAGATATAGCTTCTGCAAAAAAAAAAGGGCTGCAGGCACAATCTCCTTTGATGACGTTTTCTTCAGATTTGATGTCTTGATGTCAAATGGACACTGCCAAGCCTTTAGGATTCTAGCATTCAAGCTCTAATACCATGTTGGAAGAGAGGGAGAGAGACAGAGTGGCGTGGAAGATGAGCCTCAGCTCATTGTTGTTCTTTTTCCATTATTCTTCCATCATACTAATTGAATGAGACTTACATACATAGGTATGACTAAACAAGACTAACTGTGGTTAACTCATTGACTACATCAACTTATTGAATGTCACACATGTATACAACTATATCGTCACACACATAAAGATAGTATGATTGAAGAGTAACGAGAGCTTGATATTCTAACATGCCCAAGGGAACACTACCCTAATCACTACTAAAGATATTGCGTTTGTAATGGAATGAAGTCCAACAATTGCCCTTCCTTACTCCTTAGGATATCCCATACAGCTTGGTATAATATACCACGTAAAACAGACATAGAGGAGGCAATCTCTCGGCTGAATACTGTGGCCCCACCGGAGTTCTCCTACATCGAGAGGATTGGCCCCCCGATGCGTTGCTCTAACATAAAGTATATATGAACAATCTCCACTCCTATATATTTTGAACAATTCAGGAGATAAATTTTCCTCACTTAACAAATTCCCAAAGATTTGATCGTCTAGCCTATAGCTTAGGTTCCTCACAACTCAGCATGGGCCATGTATATCAGAAACCAATTGCAATGCATCTAGGAGTTACCATGTGATATGGGCAATGCAACTGTGAATGCCATAGTGCTCAAAAAACATTTAATAAATCAGCTTTGCGTAGTGCAACAAACATGTCTTTCCATGATTTCAGTTTACACGTCATGTTTTGTTGCTAAGGGTCATCCCCGAGCCTTCTCGTGTGGCTTAACCCCCTTTTAACTTAATTTATAACCGTCTTATATGGTATGCACAAACAAATAGACCATAATTTCATATATTTTCAACAACTAATCAACATCAAAACCCCTCTTCACCCCTACCATTTAGATTTTGTATCATTTTGATAGGTGTAAAGAGCAGTTTTTTTGTGTGTTTTACTTATAAAAAATAATAAAATAGAATTTAACATGAAGACATAGATGAACTGAGGCTTATCCCTAATGTTATTGCCATGCCATACATTCACTCACATAAACCTTATTTTTTCGTAATTTTCTAGCATAAAAAAACTAATTTTCTCTATTTTTTACTATTTATCTTCATTTATTTCTTCATAAAAATGTGATCTTTCAGAATTATGAGTTCTCACTGATCAAGGACACTTACCATTATTTTCACATCCATTTTTATCCCATATGATCCCAAAATACTTGACAAAAACCCCAAATTCCATTATTTTCATAAAAATCGCAACTTATAGGTTTTGCATGTTTTGTAAAAAATTATTATATCATCGTATTTTTTGGTTTTTTTTCATATTTCAGAGAGAATGCAACATGGAAAATGAAGAAAAAACAAAATCAAACACTTCAACCATTTTCTGTAAAACAAAAGAACCACTCACTTACGCATAAAAACCGTGATTCCGAGGCTCGTATCTCGTAGTCGGGAGGCCACTGACACTTTTTCTTTGCCCATTGACACACTCTCTTAGCCTGGTCTACATCCTCCATCGCTTCAGCATCATCATTTGATTCGGATTCTTTATCACAACCCTCCCTCTTCTCTCTTGAATTGATGCATATGAATAGCCGCTAAGAGGAGAGAGGAGAGAGAAATACTAAAAATTCAGATGTTGAAATCCTCCATTAGAACATGCAAGCTTACAATCATCTCGTTTCTCTCTCTGTCGTGATCAAGAATCTCCCTCTCTCTCTCTCTCTCTCCAACGGGTCAAGGTTGGAGCGGTATCGAGCAGATTTGGAAGGGGCACAATTTTTTTATACCTGCCCTCCTTCGTCTAGTTTTAGGCTTTTATTAAGCCTAATGTTAAAACTTTAAAATAACCGGTTCAGGATTTTGTGTTCACATTATCCCACAAGTGGATATTTCAATTTTGGATAGGCAAATGAATTCGGAATCAAGATCCGTTTGGACAGACGGCTTTGCAACACCAAAATCTATAAACCTGGCATTCGTTGTGCACTTTTTGGCTCCTAGATCTAGTAGCTGCTTTATAACGCCAAATCTTACGGGGATTAAATGGGGGGTCAAACGACCTTTGATCGACAAACTAAGACTTGCCTTGGATTCCTTACATCAAAATTCATCAAATTTTAAAAATGGCTTGTAAAAGCTCCTTTGACTTTAGTTCCTCATATATATACGAATACATATAAGCATGTGACAGAGGGGGTCCATGCTTGTAAGCTTTTGTATAAGATCCAAATGACACCATGATGTGGATATTGACTTGTGTACAAGGGTGAGGTGTCCTCTAATGATGGTGATAGATTCCAAATCTTGGTGATGCAGGTGAAACTCACGTGTAGTTGGAGGCTAGTACTTTGAAAAAATCTATGCACTCACTTAACCCCTAGGTGTAATCCATTTCCATCTTCACAAAGATAACCCATCCCTTTTACCCTTTACATTGACATCCCTCCTAATAACTTGTTCCCCCACTTGTTGGAGTTATCATAATCAAGAAGCAATAATGTAGCACACCTAGTGCTTGAAGAGTAAACCCAAGATGATATGGTAAGGCTCTTGATAGGGGTTTTGGCCAAATTTTGTGGTAGAAATCCGGTTTGTAAAAAATCGAGATCACTAGCCCTCCCCTTAGGCTAGAGGCATTGATACCTCTAGCTTACTAATGATGGTCCAATAGAGCAAGGAGGACTGTGCCCCCTCATTGATGGCTCTTTGTTGAATGACTACTCCAAAGTGTCCTTATTTCTTTGAAAATAGGGCTTGAGTCGCCATCCATTTACCCTTGTCTTGTGAATCCTCCCATCCGTGTCACGTAGCTTATAGCTACCATTTGGATATCTCCTTATGACCATGAATGGCCCTTCCCACTTGAACACAAGTTTAGCATCATTTCTGTTATCAAAGCGGTTATCATAGCGTAGCACAAGTCATCCTTTCCTTATGTGTTTGCTAGCCAGCTTCTTATTAAATGTCTTCCTCCTCTCTTTAGCCTGTATGGTGGAATAGTGTTGGACTACTGCTTCTCTTTCTAACTCCAACCTCTCTAGATTCAAGATCCTTTCCTCTAACTTCTTATCTTGATTCTTCTCTCAATCGGCTACCAAAACACATAAGCTAGCCAGTGCTACCTCTATAGGAAGCAAAGCCTCTTGGCCATAAACAAGGTGAAATGGAGTATAGCCAAGTGAGATTCTGAATGAAGTCTTGTAGGCCCAAAGAGTTGCACTCATTTTTTATCCTAGTGCTTGGGGCGCATGTATACTTGCTTGGTAATTATCTTACAAATCAGCATATTCACTTTTTTGACCAAACCATTACACTGTGGGTAGTAGGGAGGAGAATGCTTGTGCTTGATTTTTAGCCTTTCCATTAGCTCCCCCACTAGATTGGCCCTAAAATCAAGACCTCGGTCAGAGATTATTTCTAAAGATGTGCCAACCTGTAACAAATTTTTTGAAACACAAATTTCCCCACTTCTTGGGCTGTGATCCTACTAGTTGTTGAAGCCTCTCCCCATCTCGTCATGTAGTCTACAGCCATTATGATGTATTCCTTGCCAAACTGAGTTCGTGAGAGTGGCGCATTACATCAATCCTCCACTTCTCAAATGGGCCATATGTAGTTATGGGATTTTGTTCCTCATGCACTAGCTTCCTTGGTCTGGCCTTTTGGCAAGCATCACAAGTGCGGCACCAATGTTGCACATCTCGATGTAGACTAGGGCACACAAAACCAGCTTGGAGAATCTTTCTGTTGGTTATTTCTTGAGCAAAATGTCTGCCACAAACCCCCTCATGGTAGCTCTTAATCACATCCATAATCTCCTTTGCTGTTGGCACCCTTGTAAGCATTGCATCCCTGAAACAAGGAAAGCTTTACCGTAATGATGCCCACCATTACCTCTTTCAATTTTTCAGCTGCTAGAGTATCTACGTCGCCATTTGTGCACCTTGGCACAAAATATATCTAGGCTTTATGTAGCTTCCTCATGAGATTTTTAGCGTCTCTCATTTTCATGACTAAGTTATCATTTTTACAAGCCCAGATTCCTTTCATTTGCTTAACAATTAGCATAGAGTCCCTAAAAGCATTAAGTCTAGTGACACGATGTGAGAGACACCACCTCAAACCTAAAAGCAAGGCTTGATATTCTGCCTCATTGTTAGAATGGACATCCTCCAAGTTGATACCTTCTTCATAAAGTTTTTTACCTTCGGGACTGAACACCAATATTCATGCTGCCGCTCTGTCTTTAATACGCTTGTAAGCCCCATCAAAGTAGAGGGCATGGGCGTTCTCCACTTGTGGTGGGTCTTCAATAGGAGGTGTCTCCTCTTTTACCTTTCCCTTCTCTTTTCCCTTCTTTTGATGGCATCTATGGGTCAACAAATCAGCTAGCCATGCCCGAATATAAATTCCTCCACCTTGAAGGTGTAGTCAAACTCTTGGAGTTGTATCATCCACTTAGTGATTCTGCTGAAACATCCATGTGCTGTAAGGCATAGGAAAAATGCTCTTCTATCGTGATCACTCTGAACGACCTAGGGAGAAGATAAGGACAAAACTTTCTTACAGCAAACATTAGAGACAAAACCATCACCTCCACAATCTTGTACCCTTGTTCTGATGCAGTCATTACTCTGCTAGAAAAGTAAATCGGCCTCATTAGGCTAGTTTTAGTATCTTTTTATATTAATGGTGCCCCTAGAGCATCTTTCCCAAAACTTGGGTTGACAAAAAACTATTGATCCTAGTGATTCAGGTTTTTTATAAACCGGATTTCTACCACAAAATTTGGCCAAAACCCCCTATCAAGTGCCTTACCATATTACTTTGGGTTTACTCTTCAAGCACTAGGTATGCTATATTATTGCTTCTCAGTTATGATAACTCTAGTAAGTGGCAAAACAAGTTCTTAGGAGGGATGGCAATGTAAAGGGTAAAAGGGATGTGCTATCTTAGTAAAGATGGAAATGGATTACACCTAGGGGTTGAGTGAGTGCATAGATATTTTCAAAGGACTAGCCTCCAACTACACGTGGGTTCCAGCTGCATCACCAAGATTTGGAATCTATCATCATCATTAGAGGACACCTTACCCTTATACACAAGTTAATATCCACATCATGGTGTCATTTAGATCTTAGACAAAAGCTTACAAGCATGGATCCCCTCTGTCACATGCTTATATGTATTTATATATGTATGAGGAACTAAAGTCAAAGCAGCTTTTGAAAATTATTTTTTATAATTTCAATAAATCCCAAAGAAAAGAAAATATCAAGAAAATTCTTGCACATCCCAATCGGTTTCGACCAGATCTACAAATTTGCATAAGAAATTTTTTTAGATTCTTCATCGATTTGAAGTTATGAAGGTGTAGACTGCTGGGCTACATGCAATTTTCTTCTCTCTTTCACCACATTGGATTTCCATTTTATCCTTCTTGTAAATATATTATAATAATGTGCTTTGGACACCCACTTCTTGTAATCTAGCTCCCTTTCTCTAGCTTGTCTACCATCACCCTTGGCTTCTTGCATGATGACCAAGGTGGGGACTTGTCCTATCCACTATTCTCCATATTTTCAAAGATGCCATACATCATCTAGGATTATGTTAATAAAAAAGATTAGCTTAATATAATCCCTCGTGGAGGTTATATAAGGAGCCCATGGAGATGTAGACAAACACAATGACAAGCACATGAGAGTACTCTACAATACCCTCATGCTAGTCCATCTCTTTGAGGTAAGCTATGAGTGAGTCTCTTTTATTATGTAGCATAATGACAAGATTCCTCTACCTCTTCTCCTCTTGTCTCCCTCTCTTCTTATCTTCTCATTCCATGAATACATAATGGCAACCTTCCTCTACCTCTTCTCCTCTTGTCTCCCTCTCTCTCTCTCTCTCTCTCTCTCTCTCTCTCTCTCATATTCTAATATGTTGTCTAAATCATATGTACTCTCTTCTAATTCTCCATTTATATTCATACTTAAACTTATTAAGTAAGACTTTCCATACGCTCTATTGGTAGGGAATCCTTATTTTCTCATGTTATATATATATTCATGGTAGAATTTAGGAGCCATAACCTCTCTTAACCTTCCATAATCTTCAATTCCATTAAGATGGGCTAAAAAATTCTCTGTTGAAGTTGTGTTTTTGGTTCTTTTCATTGTCTTTGAGGAAAGGGATGTCCTAGCCCATCCTCCCTTTGGCTAGGTGGTGCCACTCTTTAGCTATCTTAGTAAGAATTGAAGGCTGGGTGGGTAAGAGGCACAACCAATTCATCTTTTCAGCTCTCGTTTTTTGTGCCCCCGCTAAGGAGTTCTCAAGCTAAGCTTTACAATTTCTATGAAGGAATAAACGTCTAAGGAGTTTTCATCTTCTTCAATGAGTGTTTGTCAAGGGATCAATGAGGAGGAATCTTCATCAAACCCTATTCAAGGGATTCATTGCTCAAGAGTACCACTATGGTCTCCAAAAGAAGCTCAAGAGAAGAAGAATCTTTATTGGACAATGACACTTATGCAGGTAAAGCAAGTTAATTACACACACCCTTCTTTGCTTCAAGAGAAATCTTCCTCTCATCAAGTCTCTAGGTCAAGGCATTGTGTTGAGTGCTTGGTATCTATTGTAAAGACACTCTTTGAGGAGCCTCTTCTTCAAGTGGTGAAGGCGCTTTCAAATTCGGGGATTAACAAGTTTTTGGAGAGGGAGTTACACATCAATGGTGTGCGGTATTGGCGAGAGGCTACATATAGTGATGCGCTTCAACTACTATTAGTAAGAAGGCTCAAAGTAACTGAGAAGGTAGCTATCAAAGCCTATGAACTTTACAAGGCTAATGATAGTCACACCAAAGCTAGGCTAATCACTGGTGAGCAAATCCTTTGCATCTCTCAAATGGTGGGATCTAAGAGGCCAGAGCTTCAACAACATGCTTCATGAAAGTTTGTAGTGAAAATTTATAATTAATACATAAATGAATACTCCTATTTTCTACAACTTTCAATTGATTCAAAACATTAGGGTGGATGTATGCATTAGTAGAAAGATACATTTTCAGCAAAGGTTGGTCTTCTATTTTGGAGCTGAGAGGTTGAGAGAGATCTTGTTGTCCCATGATCCCATAATATTCCTTATTTTGGATTATAAAATCTCCTTTAATCTGCACATATTCATTCTACTCTAAGTGCATCCCATGAACCATAGGGATTTGTACGGATCTATTGTTGAGATATTTGCTATCACACCTAATGTAACCTTTTTGTATGAGGTAGTTCTCGGCTTAAGACATGTAGGCAGAGTGAGTCCCATATGCACAAAGAGGGAAACTGCTACCCATCCAACAACTATAAAGTATTGTACCTGACTACCACTTTAACATATGAATGAATACATGATGATGCTTTTCTTTATCAATTAGTCACGGGGGGTTCACTCATAGTAAAGAAGACATGTCACCTACGTGCAAAGACTTCTAAAAAAATCCCTATTTATGAAGCTTGTAAGACTAATATATCCCCCTATTTAATCTTATAGTATATATACATGTATGAATTTTTATGTATCCCCTTTCTTAAATGTAAGTCTTCATAGAACATATAGTAACTTTCTTTTTAAAAGTTGAAATTATCCTAAGAAATTAAAAGTATCAAAATGGTCATACCATAAAGTGATTTATGTAGTGGCACTTGGATACCATCGAAGTATGTATCGCAATGTTTTTGAGTGCTCGTGCCCCCTTACCACATGAGGAGAGAGAGTAGGGGAATCGAACCCCCTTATACTTAAAGTTACTACACCAAGCGGACACCAAGCTCTCTTTGGAAGAAGGGGAGTTGAATCTCTCTATCAAAACCATGGGAGAGTGCCAACTCCCCCCTCCCACACTATGATTAATTCAATAACCCTACTATGTGAGGGTTTAGGGTTTTAACCTTACTTGTCAAGGTCTCTTGTATGCCATGGAGAAACCAATCTATGGAGAGAGGTGATCAAATGCATCCCCCCTTCTTTTTTCCCTATATCCCCTCCTTAAATTTAAGTTCAATATAGGAAATGAAGAGGGGTCTACCTCTAATGTATATGCTTAAGTGTCCCCTTCCAAAAAACCCCCTCCCTTACACTCACGTGATACCATACAACATCTATAGTGAACCCCCCAGGAAATTAGTATCAGTCTTGTACTTGTCAGTCCAATACACAAGATTTTGTTTATGAGTCCAATCTGCCATCTTGGAACCTAATTCACTTGTGTAACAGTTGATCTCGTACTTATACTTCACTTTGCTCTTTTGGTCTGCATGATTGATATTTTTCTTCTTCTTCTTGTGCTCTCCTTTGACTTTGTTTGCATTAGTTGCATTGTTCTTCATGTCCATGTCTCCCTCAAGAAAAGGAATCATCATTTTGAAGAAGCAGAGATGTCTTCAAAGTCTTCTAATGAGATCATTGATTGTACTGGAGTATAGACAGCTTCATGTCCTCGTGCAAGTAGAATATACATTTTTCCAGTGTAGTATAACTGAGTAACAACAATCATGTTACTTCTCTTGAATGAGTTCCACATTAAGGTCTTCATAATTTCCATTGAGAATCGGTCTTGAAACTTTGAAACTTTTCAGCAATAGAGTTGAAAACTAATGTGTCAAAAGACACAAACAATGGTAGTGTGAAAACACACTATGTAGGTACTATGCTTGAACTTGATGTTGAGCTTAAATTTCTTGTTGCTTGCTCCAAATCTTTCAAGTCGGTAAGATTTCCCCTCCTTACTGATTTGTTGGTCTTTTTAGGCTATAGACTTGAGTGGCAAGAGCTCTAGTGAGCTTGAGAAAGTGTAAAGGATGAAATTTGGAGCTTTGGCTATGGAGTCCACACTCTAGGGTTTACAGCGCATCTGTTTTTTTCATCACAGTCGTGCGTGGAGTGGATGATTTGGTCGAATCTCTAGTGTAGAGGTAGCTTAGGTAAGGGGCTATCAAAGCCCTATGGTTCCAGGGCAGGGAATGCAACAAGCAGAGCACACAGCAGTATGACCAGTTTGCATGTGCATAACTGGATAACGAAGCGCAATATTTAGAATGTCGGGCAGGACAATGACCATTGTCATGCTGTTATGTGATAGGCAGCAGTGGCATCAGAGTGCAACTGAGCATGGCACATCTCCATTTCACTCTCATCTAGCTTAGCTTGAGCTCAGTCCAACTCAGAACAAGTCCAGGACCTCATCTTCCGCTCCTTCTCCACTTGACCTTGTGGCAACCATAGCCAGCAATACCCTGCCTACTTCTTGAAGCTCTCATATCTCTCTCTACCGGCCAAATCTTATTGAGCTTCCTTTTGGAAAAGTGTTTTCCCACTATTGAAGCTTCTTTGTATCACTTGAAACATCAGCATTGCCCTGCCACAAGCTCAGCATTATCAATTTTCTCAGGCTCTGCTCTATGTCTACCATAGCCAGATTTTCACCTACCTCTGATTGAGCTTCTTAATCTCCCCCTACATACAGAGCATAACTCCACTTGCTTCCTTCTAGGGAATTGCTCCCTGGCTCTAGCCACTACTGCCTATCACATAATACCATGATATTGGTCATCATCTTGCCCGACATTCTGGAGATTGTGCTTCATTATCCATTTATGCACCTACAAACTGGTCATACGGTTGTGTGCTCTGCTTGCTGTGTGCCCTGTCCTGGAACCATAGGGCTTTGATAGTCCCTTATCTAAGCTACCTCTACACTAGAGATTTGACCAAATCATCCACTCCACGCATGGCTATGATGAAAAAAATAGATGGGCTGCAAACCCTAGAGTGTGGACTCCATAGCCAAAGCTCCAAATTTCATCCTTTACACTTTCTCAAGCTTACTAGAGCTCTTGCCACTCAAGTCTACAACCTAACTAGACCAACAAATCAGTAAGGAGGGGAAATATTATAGACTTGAAATATTTGGAGCAAGTAACAAGACATTTAAGCTCAACATCAAGTTCAAGAATAGTACCTACATAGTGTGTTTTCACACTACCATTGTTTGCGTCTTTTGACACATTAGTTTTCAACTCTATTGCTAAAAATTTTCAGAGTTTCAAGACCAATTCTCAATGGAAATTATGAAGACCTTAATGTGGAACTCATTCAAGAGAAGTAACATAATTATTGTTACTCATTTATACTACATTGGAAAAATGTTTATTCTACTTGTAGGAGGAAATGAAGCTATCCACACTCCAACACAATCAATGATCTCATTAGAAGACTTTGAAGACATCTCTGCTTCTTCAAAAATGATGATTCCTTTGCTTGAGGGAGACATGGATATGAAGACCAATGCAACTAATGCAAGAAAAGTCAAAGCAAAGCAGAAGAAGAAGAAAAAGATCAATCATGCAGACCAAAAGACCAAAGTGAAGTACAAGTACGAGATAAAAAAGAACAAGCTGGACTACATCGACAAGAAGACCTACAATGAATTGAAGATCTATGTAAAAAGAAATGCTGAAAACTGCAAGGGCCTGCCAGTCCTTGACCCAATTTTTACTAGACCTTTTTAGCCTTGTAATGTCTAAATCTCTAATGCTTCTATCATAAGCCTATAAACTCCTCATGTAGCCTTGTACTATAGCCTCTGTACACTTTGTGAGGCTCTTGTTACAGCCTCTGGATGTCCACCATGTTTGTGGTATCCACACTTAGCTTGTTTTGCGATAGCCTTTTGGTGTTTGGCCATTTTTATGGTATGTCCACACTTTATAGGTGTTGCTCTCACTGAAGCCTCTACACACTTTGTACTTTTTGGTTGTGATTAAGGAGGAGTGTTGAGATATTTGCAATCACACCTAATGTAGCCTTTTTATATGAGGTAGTTCTAGGCTTAAGACATGCAGGCACACTGAATCCCATATGCACAGAGAGGGAAATTGCTACCCATCCAACAACTATAAAGCATTGTACATGACTACCATTTAGTGTCAGTCTTGTACTTGTCAATTAGTGTCAGTCTTGTACTTGTCAATACACAAGATGGCAGCTTATCTTTATCAATTAGTGTCAGTCTTGTACTTGTCAGTCTAATACACAAGATTGTATTTATGAGTCCAAGCTTCCATCTTGGAACCTAATTCACTTGTGTAACAATTGGTCTCTACTTGTCTATGTCATCATGAGTTTGGTCTTCATCTTCCATCCACCATAGCTTTTGCCATGCTCTAGATCCGTGTCTTTTGACACCTATCCATCCTCTTGCTAGGCAAACTATGCACATAATAGTTAGCACAAAACTCAGGTTCCAAAGTTGTCGTCTTGCTGAAATTAATGCATATGTGAATCCATTTATTCTACCCTTAATAAGATATGACTTGGGCCTAGACGTGTTCATCTTTGTTTTGTATTGAACTAAATTGACATCTTCCTATCATGGCTTTTCCAAGCTTTTTTGGGCACAAAGGGGAGAAAACTCTAGACTTTTTGGATGACTTAGAAATGACATTCCTAGTCACATGCCGGGATGATGAAGCAACCAAAGTATGGGCCTTCTCTTTAGTTCTAAAGGGTGATGCTTGAGTTTGGTATCAAGCTCTCCCAGAGGCTACAAGGGGTAACTGGGAGGATCTCAAGACCGCATTCTTGCACAAGTACCAAGATATAGAGCCTCCTGAATATATTTGGAGAAAACTCCTAGATCTTTGCCAAACCTTACCAGGGGAGTACCAACATATGAATGCATGTTTATAAAATTATGGGATAAATGGACAGCCTCCTTAGCCGAGGGAGAGAGAGTACCTGATTTCCTTAAGAAAGATTATTTTTTGGCCAGACTCTACCCTCTACTAAGGGAGAAGGTCAAAGGAAATTTTCCCACATCCTATCAAGAATCAGTCACTTATGCTAGGGAGAAAGATAGGATACTAAGGTATCAAGCCCAATTGAAGGGGGGAGTTGAGCCCATGTAGGTTTTATCGACCATACAAAGGCCTAGAGAAAGGCCCCACCCGAACTAGAGATGCCACACCAATAGCTCGTACAACGCATTACTAGTCAACTTGAAAGCCATTTTTTGAATTTAATGCAAGGAGTACGGTCCCCTCCCCTCGCAAATGAAGGCAATCGAGGTCCAAGGAGACAAGAAAGAGAGTTTGTTTGCTATAATTTTGGGGAGATTGGCCATGGTATGTACTTTTTCCCTCATCCGAGGTGTCTGCCAGCAAATGGGTTTCAACCAAGAAGGAGGGGACAACAAGTGACACCACCTAGGGAGAGGCTTGTTCCACCAAATCTAGGGCCTCCACCACCGATTCAAGTTCTCTAGCATACTCAACCACTTGTAGAGGTGCCGCCCTTGCCTATCTAGCTGCCAGAGAATTGTGACATCAGGATGATCAGTTTGGATGAGAGTGATGTCAAAGGGAAGGCCAAATTAGTAGAGGTTGAAGCAATGCTGGTGAAGAAAGCCCGTAGAATTGAGAGGATTGAGTCTACACCACCAAAGGAGGTTGAAAATATGGAAGAAGAGGCAGAGTCTTCAAAGGCTGCAAAGACACGTAGTAGTAAAAAGAGGAGGGATCGCTCACACCGACGCATTGAGCCAAATGATTTTTCCCTGGGTAAAGGTACTAGAGCTTATGATTTGCTTGCTGATGTGAGGGATTAAGGGCCAAAAATTTCATGGCCACAATTACTACATCTATCTCCAAGAGTGCGGCGACAATGGTAAAAAATGGTAAGCATTAGACCCATGAAGAATAGACACATGAACGCAATCCAAGCTAGAAAGACAAAATATATTGTGCCTCTAGTGGAAGCCAAAATCAATGGACAGAGAGTATCAAAGACATATGTGGATGGAGGTGCAAAGATTTGTGTCATGACAGAAAATTTAATGCATCATTTAGGATTAGAGGTAAATGAAACTACTGAATTTGGGGCCAAAATGGCTAACAATGTAGTAGTAAGTTGTTTGGGAGTTATAAAGAAAGTCAAGGTAAAGGTGTGTGGAGTGCAATTGGAGCTTGACATGTATGTGCTACCAGTGAAGGGGGATAGCTATACACTCATTCTCGGGCGACCATGGCTAATGGGAATGAAAGTCAAACAACATTGGGAGAGAAGGGTTTTAGAGCTAAGGCCACAAAAGGGGCTGCAAAAAATGGAAGAGCACTATCTACAACATGAAGTAGGGCCGACAAGAGGATCCTGTGTTAGAGATCATCGTTGATGAATGGAGTTCCATCAAGGATTGGTCATCTACGACAGAGGGCGAGTCTTGTAATGAGGAGGAAGAAAGATCTCTAGAAGTAATGGGGATTACATTGAAAGGGCCTTTTAGTAGTGAAATTCTGCAGCAGCTTCCAAAGGTCGAGAAGGAGGGGTTAGAAAAAATGTTTGCTAAGGATCTATCAATTGAGGACAAGGCAACCTACATGAAAGTGGTGATAAAATACTCTGCACTTTTTATTTTCGATTATGAACACATCACAAGTGTGACAGCAGTACAACATCACATTAATCTAAAAGATGGAGCAAGGCCAGTGGTACAATGACTATGATGATTGGGAGTAGTTCAACAAAACGCTCTACTCACTGAGGTGTAGTGACTTTTGAAGGCAGGTTTCATCTATCTAGTAGGGGACTCAAAGTGGGTTTCATTTGTAGTGCTGACACCCAAGAAGAATGGAAAATGGCGGATATGTGTGGACTACAATCTGCTAAATGCTGCAACAAAGAGAGATCACTTTCATCTTCCCTTTCAGGATGAAATACTCAACGAGGTGGCCTAGCATGAGAGAAACAATGTTTGTGATGGGTATTCAAGTTATTTCCAGATCCAAATAGCTGAGGAGGATCAATAGAAGACCACCTTCATCATGCCTTAGGGGTGTTTTGCTTACAAAGTAATGCCATTTTTCCCAGCTACCTTTCAGTGATTCATAAATTATGTCTTCCAGCCATATTTTGGAAAGTCCATCAGGTTCTCTATTGATGATTTTGGTATTTATAGTTCTAAGGCTCTATATCTAGGGAAGGTGGATGAAGGTTTCAACTACCTCGCACAAATGGGGGGCAGCTAAACCATGAGAAGTGTCGTATTGGCAAAAGTAGTGTAACTTTGTTAGGATATGTTGTAAGTGAGAGGGGCACTGAAGCGGATCCAAACAAAATTAAGGCCCTATTGGTGGTGCCATCACCATCTTCTGTGAAGCAACTAACCTCTTTCATTCAAAAGGTGCGATATATGGAGCAGTTCATTCATCTCCTCTCCCAATTAGTGTTTCCACTATAACAGTTGACCCACTCTGAGGAGCTCCTATGGAGTGACAAAAGCGAAAGGTGCTTTCATGAGGTGAAGAAGACTCTCAGCACCCTTCCCATAATTTTACAGCCTTTCTGGGATCAAGAGTTTTTTTGTCAACCTGAGTTTTGGGAAAGATAATCTAGGGGTAGCACTAATACAAAAGGATGCTAAAACTGGTTTGATGAGGCCAATTTACTTTTCTATTAGAGTAATAACAGCATCAGAATGAGGGTACAAGATGGTGGAGGTGATAGTTTTGTCTCTATTGTTTGATGTAAGAAAGTTTTGTCCTTATCTTCTCCCTAGGCCGTTCACAATGATCACAACAGAAGAGCATTTTCCCTATGCCTTACAACACATGGATGTTTCAGCCAGAATTGCTAAGTGGGTGATATAACTCCAGGAGTTTGACTATACCTTCAAGGTGGAGGACTCTACTCGAGCATGCCTAGTTGATTTATTGACCCATAGATTCCATCAAAAGAAGAAAAAAGTGAAGGGAAAGGTAAAAGAGGAGACACCTCCTCTTGAGGACCCACAATGGGTGGAGAATTCCCATGCCCTCTACTTCGATGGGGCCTACAAGCGTATTAAAGATAGAGCGGCAGCATGAATAGTGATGTTCAGTCCCGAAGGTGATAAACTTTATGGAGAAGGTATCAACTTGGAGGATGTCCATTCTAACAATGAGGCAGAATATCAAGCCTTTCTTTTAGGTTTGAGGTGGTGTCTCTCACATGGTGTCACTTGACTTAATGCTTTTGGGGCTTCTATGCTAATTGTTAAGAAAATGAAAGGAATCTGGGCTTATAAAAATGATAACTTAGCCATGAAAATTGAAGAAGCTAAAACTCTCATGAGGAAGCTATAGAAAGCCCAGATCTATTTTGTGCAAAGACGCACAAACGGCGATGCAGATGCTCTAGCAACTAAAAAATTGAAAGGGGTAATGGTGGGCATCATTGCAATAAAGCTTCCCTTGTTTCAGGGTAAGTTTCAACTACAAGATGTGCTTTATTTTCTTGAGCATGGTGAGGCACCTACACATATGAGTAAGAGTGAGAAAAGGTGGTTGGCTACTAAGGCCACTAAATACCACTTGATAAATGATATGTTGTATTGCAAAGGAAAGGATGCAGTGCTTCGAAGGTGTCAACAGCAAAGGAGATTATGGATGTGATTAAGAGCTACCATGAGGGGGTTTGTGGCGGACATTTTTCTCAAGAAATAATCAACAGAAAGATTGTCCAAGTCAATTTTGTGTGGCCTATTCTACATCGAGATGTGCAAGATTGGTGCCGCAACTTGAGATGCTTGCCAAATGGCCGAACCAAGGAAGCTAGTGCATGAGGAAAAAAATCCCATAACTACATATGGCCCATTTGAGAAATGGGGGATTGATGCAATAGGGCCACTCCCACAAACTCAGTCTAGCAAGGAATACATCATAATGGGTGTGGAGTACATGACGTGGTGGGTAGAGGCTTCAGCAACTAGTAGGATCACAACCCAAGAAGTGAGGAAATTTGTGTTTGAAAACATTTATTGCAAGTTTGGCACACCTTTAGAAATTATCTCTGATCGTGGTCCTAGTTATAGGGCCAATCTAGTGGGGGAGCTAATGGAAATGCTAAAAATCAAGTGCATGCATCCTACTCCCTACTACCCACACTGTAATGGTTTGGTCCAAAAGGTGGACGGGCTGATTTGTAAGATAATTACCAAGCAAGTACACATGCACCCCAAGCATTGGGATAAAAGTTTGAGTGCAGCTCTTTGGGCCTACAGGACTTCATTCAGAACCTCACTTGGCTATACTCCATTTCACCTTGTTTATGGCCAAGAGGCTTTGCTTCCTATAGAGGTAGAACTAGCCAGCTTACGTGTTTTAGTAGCCGGTCGAGAGAAGAATCAAGATAAGAACTTAGAGGAAAGGATCTTGGATCTACAGAGGCTGGAATTAGACAGAGAAGCAGCATTCCAACACTATTTCATACAGGCTGAAGAGAGGAGGAAGACCTTTAACAAGAAGCTGGCTAGTAAACACATAAGGGAAGGATGACTTGTGTTACGCTATGATAACCGCTTTGATAACAGAAAGGATGCTAAACTTGTGTTCAAGTGGGAAGGGCCATTCATGGTCATAAGAAGATATCCAAATGGAAGCTATAAGCTAGGTGACATGGATGGGAGGGTGCACAAGACAAGGGTAAATGGATGGCGACTCAAGCCTTATTTTCAAAGAAATGGGGACACTTTGGAGTAGTCATTCGACAAAAAGCCACCAATGAGGGGATTCAGTCCTCCCTACTCTATTGGACCATCATTAGTAAGGTAGAGGCATCAATGCCTCTAGCCTAAGGGGAGGGCTAATGATCTGGGTCTTTTACAAACTGGATTTCTACCACAAAATTTGGTCGAAACCCCTATCAAGAGCCTTACCATATCATCTTAGGTTTACTCTTCAAGCACTAGGTATGCTACATTATTTCTTCTCAGTTATGATAACTCTAGCAAGTGCGGAAACAAGTTCTTAGAAGGGATGTCAATGTAAAGGGTAAAAGGGATGGGTTATCTTGGTGAAGATGGAAATGGATTACACGTGGGAGTTGAGTGAGTGCATATATTTTTTCAAAGGACTAGCCTCCAACTACATTGGGTTCCACCTGCATCACCAAGATTTGGAATCTATCACCATCATTAGAGAACACCTCACCCTTGTACACAAGTCAATATCCACATCATGGTGTCATTTGGATCTTACACAAAAGCTTACAAACATGGACCCCCTCTGTCACCACATGCTTATATATATTTATATATATATGAGGAACTGAAGTCAAAGCAGCTTTTGTAAGACTTTTTTTATAATTTCAATAAATCCCAAAGGAAAGTGAATTTCAAGAAAATTCTTACAATGCTTGATTGGTTTGGATTAGGTCTACAAAGTTGCAGTAGAAACTTTTTTCAGATTCTTCATCAATTTGAAGTTACGAAGGTACAAACTGCTGGCTACATGCAATTTTCTTCTCTCTTTCACCACATCAAACTTCCATTTTATCCTTCTTGTAAATATATTATAATAATGTGCTTTGGACATCCACCTCTTTAATGTAGCTCCCTTTCTCTAGCTTGTCTACCACCACCCTTAGCTTCTTGCATGATGACCAAGGTGGGGACTTGTCCCATCCATTATTCTCCATATTTTCAAAGATACCATACATAATCTAGAATTATGTTAATAAAAAAGATTAGCTTAATATAATTCCTCATGGAGGCTATATATGGAGCCCATGGAGATGTAGACAAACACAATGACAAGCACATGAGAGCACTCTACAATACCCTCATACTAGTCCATCTCTTTGAAGTAAGCTATTAGTGAGTCTCTTTTATTATGCAGCATAATGGCAAGCTTCCTCTACCTCTTCTCCTCTTGTCTCCCTCTCTTCTCTCTCTCTCTCTCTCTCTCTCTCTCTCTCTCTCTCTCATATTCTAAATGTACTCTCTTCTAATTCTTCCTCTACATTCATACTTAAACTTATTAAGTAAGACTTGCCATATGCTCTACTGGTGGGGAATCTTTATTTTCTCATGTTATATATATGTTCCTGAGAGAATTTAGGAGCCATAACCTCTCTTAACCTTCCATCATCTTCATTTCCATTAAGATGGGCTACAAATTCTCTCTTGTGAAGTTGTGTTTTTTGTTCTTTCCATTCTCTTTGAGAAAAGGGATGTCCTAGCCCATCCTCCCTTTGGCTTAGTGGTGCCTCTCTTTAGCTATCTTAGTGAGGATTGGAGGCTAGGTGGATAAGAGGCAATCCATTCATCTTTTTAGCTCTCACCAGCAAGGCTGTAAAAGATGAATGGGTTGCCTCTTACCCACTCAGCCTCTAATCCTCACTAAGAGAGATAAAGAGGGGCACCACCTAGCCAAAGATAGGATGGGATAGGACATCCCTTTCCTCAAAGAGAATGGAAAGACCAAAAAAACAACTTCATGAGAGAGAATTTGTGGCCCATCTTAATTGAAGTGAAGATGATGGAAGGTTAAGAGAGGTGATGGCTACTGAATTCTCACATGAACATATATATAACATGAGAAAATAAGGATTCTCCACCAATTGAGCATATAGCCAGTCTTACTTAATAAGTGTAAGTATGAATGTAGAGGGATAATTAGAAGAGAGTACATATGATTTAGATAACATATTAGAATATGAGAGACAGAGAGAGAGAGATGAGAAGAGAGAAAGATAAGAGAAGAAAAAGCAGAGGAATCTTGCCATTATGTATTCATGGAATGAGAAGATGAGAAGAGAGGGAGACAAGAGTAGAAGAGGTAGAGGAAGCTTGCCATTATGCTACATAATAAAAGAGACTCACTCATAGCTTACCTCAAAGAGATGGACTAGCATGAGGGTATTCTCTAGAGTGCTCCCATGTGCTTGTCATTGTATTTATGTTTCTTTAGATCTCCATGGGCTCCTTATATAGCCTCCATGAAGGATTAGATTAAGCTAATCTTTTTGACTAACATAATCCTATATGATGTATGGCATCTTTGAAAATATGGAGAATAGTGGATGGGACAAGTCCCCACCTTGGTCATCATGCAAGAAGCCAAAGGTGGTGGTAGATAAGCTAGAGAAAGTGAGCTAGATTACAAGAGGTGGATGCCTAAAGTACATTATTATAATATATTTACAAGAAGGATAAAATGGAAAGTTGATGTGGTGAAAGAGAGAAGAAAATTGCATGTAGCCAGCAGTCTGCACCTTCGTAACTTCAAATCGGTGAAGAATCTAAAAAAGGTTTCTTCTGTAACTTTGTAGACCAAGTCAAAATCAATCGGGCATCGTTAGAATTTTTCTGAAATTCAATTTCTTTTGGGATTTATTGAAATTATAAAAAATGGCTTCCAAAAGCTGCTTTGACTTTAGTTCCTCATATATATATATAAATACATATAAGCATGTGATGGAGGGGGCCCATGTTTGTAAGCTTTTGTGTAAGGTCCAAATGGCACCATGATGTGAATATAGACTTGTGTACAAGGGTTAGGTGTCCTCTAATGATGGTGATAGATTCCAAATCTTGGTGATGCAGGTGGAGCCCACGTGTAGTTGAAGGCTAGTTCTTTGGCAAAATCTATGCACTCACTCAACCCCTAGGTGTAATCCATTTCCATCTTCACTAAGATAACCCATCACCTTTACCCTTTACGTTGACATCCCTCCTAAGAACTTGTTCCCCCACTTGCTAGAGTTATCATAACCAAGAAGCAATAATGTAGCATACCTAGTGCTTGAAGAATAAACCCAAGATGATATGGTAAGGCTGTTCATAAGGGTTTTGGCCAAATTTTGTGGTAGAAATCTGGTTTGTAAAAAACCCGGATCAATGTAAAGCTCCACATCCTCCTCTTCTAGCCCATTAAAGATGTGTACAGGGTAACCTAAAGCTGGAAAATTTGGTAGTCTTGCAAGAATTGCAATAGTTTATGTCATAATAATAACTGGATTTGCTATAGGAGTTTGTAATAGTGTGACTGCAACCCCACTTGAAGTGGGTTTAGTTATTGGGAGAACAGAACACTAGAGATTCCTTCTTCTTCTAGTGGATTGTTTGTGGTACTAGGGTTACTAAGACCTCTCCCTCATAGGGGTATCAAAATACTGCATTAAGGGGAATACCTCCTAAGGATTTCAGCCAGCCTTTTAGCCCTTTCGAATAATTCTTATTTTTGGATCTCAGCTTGGTGGTGATTATGGGAAAATAATGGGTCTATCTCGATGCTCTTTGGTATACACTAAAGGTGACTCGTCCTTATTTAACCGAGATTCAAAAATCGCTAGTTGTTAGTGGCTCCCAAAAAATGCACCACTTGTGGGGACCAGAAATGGGCCCGACACTTGCTCTAGGGCTCTAGCTGGGCCTTTGATACTCACCCAAACAACTGCACGACCTCGTGGCCATGAGTGTAAAGATACTATGAATTAATTTATCAAAAGAATGCTTTTGTAGATACAATCTCTAGATTGTAGTCTAATGTGATGCCCTTCTTAAATCTAAGCAGAGACAGTATCCAAATACACAGGTGGTTAGCACCTCATAATAGACAAAGGGACCACCCCTAGCTTATCGTTGTGACCCCACTATGGCTCTCCTATATCTTGGGGATTGGCCCCATGATGTGCTGTCTCAAAATATAACACATATGCACAAAGTCCACTTTTCGTAATATTCATTTCAGAAGATAGCATATTTCTTACCAAATAAACCTATACAAACCTATAGCATAGGGAGCTCACACTCATCATAGGTCAATAATTTGAAACCAAGTCCTATGCATCCAAGAGACTGCTCTCTTTATACCATGTCAATGCATTGAAATGCAAAGTGCATGACTTTGAGCGCAACATTTTACTTAAACTAAATGAGCATTGTAAATGTGCTCGAATATTCTTTTCATGATTTTCTTTCACTAACGACTTTTTGTAATGCTAAGGCAATGCTAGACTACTGTGTGTCACTGTATCTCTTAATACTTAAAATAAGATTGAAACCTATATGAAAAGTGCAGCAAACCAATTAGATTTTGAACCATATTCATCACATAAACCCCCCTCTCCCTACCATTTAGGGTTTTTCTTGTGATAGATAGGCTAAGATGTGTTTCTATGTATGTTTCTTTATAATGTAAGCAATAAATATGCACTAAAACAAACAAATGGATGTAAGGTAAGGTAAATCCTCATGCCCTATCTCCATTATACTTGCACAAACATAGCCCTAAATTTTTACTATTTTCCATGCAAGGTATCTAATTTTTTCTCAATTAAAACTCATATCCCTTTCTCTCGACAGCGATGGTGGGCCATAACACTATCTTCCATGAGGATGAACGGCCCAAATCGATCAACAGAAAGTGGGGATCAATGGCCCAAATATACGCTATCGTTCTCATTCTACGATACTTTATTATTACTTTTTGTTGAAACCCAGAGAATAAGCACGTGTGATGCGCAAATCGGATGTCGTATGTGTACGTTGCAAGCGCCAGAAGGTCCCCAAGAACAAAGAACTCTACTTTAAGCTTAAAATTCAAGAGAATAGACTTGCACGACATGAGAAAAAAAGACCAACTAGGTACAATCTCCCCCCATGCCTTGTGTGAGCACTCCACAAAGCATGTATTTATTATTTTATTCATCTCCAAGCTCAAAAATAGCCCAATTTTACAATTAGCATGCTTTAGAATTTATGTTTTTTTTTTGTCCAAATAAAGAATAAAGCAGTTGGGCAGCCCAAGAATCGGGCTATGCCCAAATACAATGTCCAATAATAAATATTTAAACGGTTGATGGGGCGGTTAATTCCTTATTTGGAGCACCCATATCTGGAGCAGAGATACCATCAGGGGAAACTCATCTGGTGGAGCAAAGGATACAAAGTGATTGAGCAAGAAGACGGAACCTTTTTGTGGGAGATCAAAGTCTTCTGTCATCACTACTTATGACTGTTGACAAGGATCCCTGTTGAGTTCAATAAAGAAGGTGGGATGGAGCCATCCGTTCACCCTCTAAATATGCTAAATTTTGACTATCATAATTACGAATAGAGGAGTTCGTGATGGGCTGTGTAAACCCGTTGTGGATGTACACATTATATTTTGACAGACCATCTAGGGGCCCTAATAAAAAAGGGAGTGTTGGAGTAGTAATCCGATATCCCCGACGTAGAGTTACAATGAAGTTAGCTGCTTATCTCGGGGTAGGATTCACTAACAATATGGCGGAGTATAAAGCCTTGATTATGGGACTGCATATTGCCAAACAAGGTGGTATTCGATGGTTGTTAGTAAAAGGGGATTCCCAGTTGATCCTGAATTAACTAGATGGGACATACACAGTGCGGAACCCCATCCTTTACATGTATCATCGAACTGCCATGACCCTAGTTGAGGAGTTTGAGAGAGTGTCTTTTCAGCCGATTCCACGTTACTGGAATAAGTTTGTGGATTCACTGGCAAACCTTGCTTATGAAGAATACATTTTCTTTAATTGTGGTCCTAGTTTGGATATTGCTATCAATAATGAGACAGGACCCGGTCGCTTGTGGGGGATGTTATCAGAACATGAAATATATGGCAGGCGATGGTTGATATGGGTGATGCAAAGAGTAGCCGAGACCAATCTACCGTTGTTATCCTGGACCCATAGACTGATTAGACAACATGTTATGCGTACGCCTCTTGCTATATATGCAGGAGGGATGGTTCATAACCTTATGCATTTAGTTTAGGGCTGTGAGCCCTGATTTTTTCTCCTTGGAAAGGAGCATATTATTGTATATCTGTACTATTTCAGGGAGGGATGTGTAGGTGCTATTCTGTTTGATTTCGCTAGGCCAAGAGGGCCAGTTTGCAAGGTTTTAAATGTTCTATTTCTTTAGGCCAAGAGGGCCGGTCACTTTTGTAGTGAAATGCTATATTTCATTAGGCCAAGAGGGCCAGTTGTCTGTTTAGTACCAGTGCGGTTAATGGTTTCGTGTTTTAGTCTTGTGCTAGACAGGTTCAAAGACAAGCTTGGAAGGAGCCTTTTGTTGCGTGGGAGCTTCTTGTGGCCCTATCCAGGTGATATCTCTCCTTTATGAGTACCATGTTTTTATGCTATATGTGTCTGTGTACTTGTAGGGGATTTTCTTTTCTTGTTGGGGACCAGAGTCCAAGGCATGAAGTCCCAAGGTTTAGGTTAGGTATGTCTGAGGGAGGTTTGAGTAGTCATTGCCTCCTGTAAAGACATTGCCAGACATCAAAAGACCTGTTTCAGAAGGGAGTTCTAGTGACCCTGTTCTGCTAGCCTACTAGGCAGCCGTTCTAGGAGTTCTTGTTAGTTGTGAGGCAGTTAGAGAAGCCTGCCGATGAAAAAGAAAAATGATAATGATAGAGAGGAAAAAAAACCCTGAATATCTCAAAAGACAATAACTATATACAAAGGTGTGTAAAAAAGGGTTCTAACCCCTATAAGAATAAAAAGAAAAGAAAGGAAAATTTATAAGCAGTTGATCATTGCCTATTGAAGGCCTGGTAGGTTCCTGGGGATGAGTCTGACCCGTGGCCGATGCCTTGTCTTCCTAGGGGTGGCGTCTTGCTGGAAAAGAAGAAAGTCAGGAAGGTTGGAGCGAAAATAAAAGTGAGCATCAGAAAAGGATTAAGTGTCACCTTCCGAGGGCTTGGTAGGTTCTTGGGGTACCGAGACAGGACCTGAGGCCGATGCCCTATTCTCCTTGGGTCACTACGCTCAGCTCCCTCATTTTTACATGCCCGAGTATGGAGAAATAAAAGCCCTAAAAGAAGAAATGTGCTAAAAGAAAATACATCTTGATCAGGCTATAGGAGTCCTCACCTAGTAGGAGCTCCTAGTTTATTTTAGTTTGGCCGTGTTGGAGAAGTTAGTTAGTGACTAGCTTTGGACCTTTTCTCAGGCTATGCTAGGCCTACTCCTTGTGGATGTCATGCCTTGGTTTTGTCAAGGGGTAGGGTGAGCATTGTGCTGTGTTTTAGTGTGTATCTATTTTGTATTAGCTTGATGCTTTCTTTGGTTGTTTTGTGCAGAACTATTGTGGGATTCGACGGGCTGAGTCACCCTATCCCGTGGTCGCCAATGAGAGCGGAGTTTTGAGCCTAGGACATGCCTAAATTTTGCCAAAAAATCTAAAATTTGGGGAAAAAATATTCAACATCGAAGGCGGCGGCTCCAGCTAGGACGATTTTAAGCACCAAGTGAAATACGACTTTTAAAAGGTGCCCGAGAGACACTTGTTGATTTTTGATAATTTTTCAGACTACCGTGTGGATTGTCAAGAGTTTTCAGTCAATGTGGGATGTCAAGCCGGACGCGCAAAAATTTACAGCACTCGAATCGGATGCCGGACGGGGAAATGGCCAAGAAACCGGTCAAGATATGAAGAGGTGGACAAACTTTGGGCCAAATGGCTAGTGACCTTTGGGGCTTGGGGCATTTTATGCCAATATGAAACTTCACATGAAAAAATCATGATGAAGGGGAGGAGCATGATGCCTGTCAACGGCCAAAATTTGTGCCATATGATGGGGGAGATGGAGATGGCAGCCTACAAATAACCCATACAATCGATGATACCCCCGATCTTCTCCTTCCTTGCTGATCATATCGCCGTCCTTCGCTCATCCAATGATGGCCTGAATGCAGAGAGCCAATTCTAGTCTTTCTCTCTCCTCCCTCTCTCTCCCCTAAGGGGTTGTTCTTGTGTGCAAGAGGAGAATGAAGAATGGTGAAGGAAAGCTTGTCCAGTTGGGACCGGATTGCTTCTGGATCAATGTAGACATGAAGATTGCTGATTGTGAAGATGCTGGATATTGAATGTGGGCTGACCCGCAGTCCCGTACCGAAACCGAGATCACGAGACACGAAGCCTAAGCGGTAATTCAAAAATTTTTGAAGAAAAAATGAGTTTTTATGCTATTTGATTGATGAAACATTGTTCCCATGGGCTGATTATGTATTATGATGTTGTTTTCTATGAGGTTCAACAGTTTATAATCTGAAAATCAGAAAATCATAAGTGATATGGCTGAAATTAATGTTATAAAACCTGAAAAACATGCATTTAAGGGGAAATATGAGACATAACACCTATAAAACTTGAAATTTTGCTGTCAAGGAACCTAAGGGCCACACCCACAATCAATCTTAATTTCTAGTCATTTTTTATTGAAGAAAGTAGAGAAAAAATACCAAAAATTTGTGAAAAATGGGTTTTAAATGGGAGAAAATTAGGAAATGATAAAAGGAAAATTCCTGAAAATTACATATGTATTTGTGCAGCGTATGATGAAGGTAAAGCACGAGGTTGGTCTCGGTTTACCCTCGCTTCTATGTTTTCGTTTGTGTTTATCGCTTTCTTTGTAAAATAATACACATAAAACGACCTTTTCACCTATCAACGAATGCAAAACATTAAACGGTAGGGTGAGAGGGGAGATTGAGCGTCAAAATATAAACTAAAATCTATTTTATGTGTTGCATCATGTCTATAGGACGTTGTTTTAAAATAAAGGGAAAGCCAGCATGAGCATAAGGCTCGGTGTCTTTTCTCTTTGCATTATATAAACGCTAGCATGGAAATCATGAAAAGATTGGTTTCGCACGATGCACAATGCTGATTTTCTTCTGTTCGTGCACGAAACCATTCACATTATGCACTATGCGTAGTTCATGGTATCAACGGAAAATCTCTTGGACTGCATAGCAATTGTTTTCTTAGGACTTTGACCCACGATTGAGAGTGTAAGGTTATCCCTTGATGTAGGATAGAGGGCCGGTTTCCTAAGGGGCTGTTAAGTGAGGACACATGGTATATCTCCTGGATTCGAAATATAAAAGAAAGGAGTTTGTGCTCATTTGTGTTATATGTTGAGTAGCGCATCAAGGGGCCAATCCCTGCGATGTAGGAGAGTTACAGTGGGGCCGCGATGTTTCCACCGAGAGGTTGCCTCCATGTATGTTATCGTGGTATTTATTGCCAATGTGTATCGGTTCTCCCTCTGAGGAGTTTATAGAAAGGGAAGCATTGGACTACAAAACGATGGAACTATAAACGCATAGATTATGCTTTAGGACAGTTTTGCCTTTAGCATTAGATTGACGCTCCTGGTCCGCGAGGCCGTGAGGGTGTGCTTGTTTGTCATGAGTATGAGGTCCGCTAGTGCCATAGCTAGTGCCGACCCATTTTAGGTCCCATCATGACACTACCGGGTGTGAGGATAGTCACAACCTTTAGCAAGGGTGACCTCATCGAACCTCAAGGGAAAGGCAAGGAAGGTGTTGATATAACAGTCAAGCCTGCTAACGAGAGCAAGGACTTGTTGGAAGAGTTGATACAAGCGAACGACGAGAACCAATGAGTGAGGCCATGCCTGAAACAAGAAGGTCAGGAGATAATGCCAAGGACGGCCTTTGGACTTACAAATATCGTAGAAGACCCCAAAAGAAGCCCAAGCCTTATAGACGAAGGCATCGATGGAGGGTCAACACCGCGATGGATATCCAAAGCGTTGCTACGTGCTCAAGGATATTACGTAGGTAACCGATGGATTTGGGTGCCAAAACCCCCTGCTAAACCTCCTCTGTCGATTGAAGGCCAAATCATATCAAGAGCAAAGAAGCGTAGGAGGAGATCTAAATGAAAGACCAAGTCTTGAGTCAAAAACATTGGAGTGACTGAGCCCCTCACTGTCGAAATCAAGAAACCAAACGGGACCAATCGGAGAGTAGATCCTCCGCCTAGCGTGCTTGACAAGCAGATATCAGATGTAATCATTGAGGATATGCAAAAGTCACTAGTGCCTAAGAAGCCTTTGATTCCCCAAGAGGATAACAAGCATCATAGGCACAACATTGCTCATGGCAAGGTTAAATGCTCAACAAAGCAAATGGTAAAATCGTCTAACTACCACAAGCAAATCTTCTACTCAATGTCGGAGCCACTTAGGAGTCCCAAGTTTCCTACACCCTCTTTCCCTAAACGGACATAGGAAGCACAATAGCAGTCATCAAGTGTAGCTGCTCAATCCCAATCTCTATCTCCATCTAAGCTTCCAAATGTCCAAGAGGTGGGACATGACACCATCCGTAGCTCTTGGCCCAAGGATATGCCTATGCAACCTAATGTGACTAGATCAACTTATGCTCAATCTACATAGGTGAATGCTCAAAGGGCAACAAAAGACATGACCACTTCCAATTGCTCTAGGGACTTGACACAGCAATCCACCAAGAGTAGCCAGCCCACTGGACTAGCCGCTACTACTTCCAATCAGGGATCACAGCAGTCACAGCCCTTGGCCGTGACAACGCCCCTTGTGAAATGTGTCCTTAGAAGTTCACCTAGGGAGAAGGTGCCGCAACCAGCATCCTTGACAACTCCAACACTTTCAAAGTGCTTAAAGCCTAGGCTGGAGGAGTTAAACAGAAGGGAATTGGCTAAAGGAGGCCCAGCCAAGCACGTCAACGACTGACCTAGTTCAAGGTCTTGAGTCTTCAAGGGATACATCTTAATTGCCTAAGAAAAAGAAGAAAAAAGAAAGAAAACAACAATGGCAGTTGCAAGTGGCTGTAGACCCCAAGAAGATTGAAACCAAGAGTGTCGAAGAGTTGAGGAATAAAGCATCGAGACCATCCACCAATGAACCCATTGATGTCTCTCCTAATAGTGGTGAAACCTCAGGCACATCCATGTGCTTTGAAAAATCAAAGTAGCTGTTACCATCAACGGTTTCTTTCAACACTCAACCCACCGACAATAGAACTCGCATTGACCAATCAAGAGTGGATACAACGCTATCACAATAGGGTGACAAATTTATACCAGTCACATCCAAGGAGAACCATGACGCAATAACAAAGCCTTAGGAGAAACATGGAAACCCCAAGAGCATAAGAAATCCTAGCATTGACCAATCTTGCTCATTTAGGCCTGAGCCCCCAGCTATGCTAAAGCCTAGGAAAACTCTTAGAACCTTGCATGAGATAGCAATCGAGTAAGCCCTCATTGAACATAGAAGTGTCATAGAATGCTTAGCTGAGTTGGATGCTAAGCTCAAGGTGTTTGCACGTGTCTACGTCCTTGCGGACATGGGCGCATTCCCTAAGGAGTAGCTTGGAGAATACTTGCCATTTTCTCTATCCTGGAAAGAGCAAGAACATCTTAACAAGCACTATGACAGGCTCCTACATGAATGCATGTGACTCACCTCTGACGAGGAAGCCGACGAACTACGCTATGTGCCAGATGAGTTGAGATCCAAGTTGGATCCAAAAGCTGAGAAGTGCATCTTTATTGGTTACTCTCTGCACATCAGAAATGATATAGATGCTATAACCCTTCTACTCGTAAGTTTACAGTGAGTAGAGATGTTTTTTATGAGATGAGTAGTTGGTATAAAATAGTAAATGTGATTGATAATGTAGATACACAAAATGGTAATGCTGCACAGAACTCACAGCAGTAGTCATCATAAGATATTAGTGGACCTGGAGCGTCCTCTAGCAGTGGTTCACATTCTTCGCCATGGACAGGCAGATTGAGATCAGGAGAATCTTCTCAAAGCAATGTAGATAGTGGTATGCAGGTATCAGAAAAAGGAAAAGAGAAGGTAGATCAGCCCATGTTTGATGTGAATGCAGGTCACTCTTATGTGGATGGTGAATCCAGTGGCTCAGAAAAGAGCATTGATGATGAGTTGGGTATTCCTTCTATTATTACACCTGGAGTAAGGAAGACCAGGGATGTTTTGAGAGCAGCTGGGAGTGAACCTACTTTGTGCAGGTCTACCAGAGCTAGGTATCCTGTGGATAGGCTGAAATATGATGGATTTATAGCCATTCACTATGCCTATACGGTCAAAGTGATACAGGAACCAGAACCCACTTCTTTTGAGCAAGCCATGGGAAAAGAAAAATGGGAGAAAGCCATGGATGAAGAAATGGATGCCTTGGAAGCAAATGCTACATGGGAATTGGTACCTTTGCCTAAAGATAAGAATGCAATTGGTTGTAAGTGGGTTTATAAGGTGAAACACAATGCAGATGGTTCTGTGAATAGATACAAGGCAAGATTAGTAGTCAAGGGGTATGCACAAACATATGGCATTGATTATGAAGAAACTGTAAAAATTACACGGCACAGCGAACAGAATCTGAGAAAGAGATAGAGAGTACACAACAGATAAGAGGAGAATCAGTAAATTCTTTAACTCCAAACAACTGATAGAAAGATGGCTCTGTCAACTCGTGCGCTTCCACTGTGTGAAGCTTAGATGGCGATCTAGAAAAAAGATAGGTGAAGAGCTTAAGGCTAGCTGGAACAACAACTCTGACTGGGTGAAACATAAGTGATCGGTGGCTGTGAAGGGGTTTAGCTTTTATAGCCTGCAAAGGCCGTTAGGTTGGCTGACCGATCTACCATATAAGCCTCCACTAGTCGGCCAGGGAATATTCCATTTATCTCGCTTACCCCGCAACTTGATGCAATGCGCTCGAGTTGCTACCAACTTAACCACTCTGTCTAACCCAAAGATTAGACTCACAACGGTCACCTTTTTGCCATCCGGTCACCTAGACCTCATCTGATATACAAGTCACGACTCAACCAATGTCCAGGCTCACATTTGGCTTCTCCTCATAATGGGGGCCTTACAACTTTGAGCACCATGGATCATTGGTAGCACCTAATGAGGGTGGGTCATTGATCATATCTAACACCCCCCCTCAATGTCCACCCATAGGTAAACTATCTCCTCGGCCCAATGCCGAGTCTCTGAAGATGAACTTGAAGTAGATCCTTTGTAAGTGCTTTGGTGAAGATATCTACTCCATTCTCCTCTGTTGGACAGTAGACCAGTTCCACTATCCCATCCTCTATCAAATCACGCACATAGTGATACTGGATCTCTATATGTTTGGTGCATGCATAAAACACTGGATTTTTGGCAATGGCGATGCAACTCTGATTGTCACATCTTAGCACAGTTGGTCTTAATCCTGCACTCCCATATTCCATAGAATCCTTCTCAACCATAATGCTTCACATGCAGCAAAACAAGCTGCCTTGTACTCTGCTTCGGTAGAAGACAATGCCACTGTTGGTGGCTGCTTCTTACTAATCCAAGAGAAAATTCCTAAACCCAAAGAGAAACAATAACCAGAAACTGACTTCCTGGAATCACTGTCTCCTGCCTAATATGAGTAACAATTCCCCACAAGAGAAGTTTCGAAACTGTATGTGATACCATAGTCAAGAGTTTCCTTCAAGTATCTGAGCACCCGTATCCCAGCCTTCCAATGACTCTCATGAGGTTTGTTTGAGAACCTGCTCAAAACACCAACAGCAAAACTGATATCTAGTCTGGTGTTACACAAGTAGATCAGACTGCCAACCAACCTCTTATACCTCCCAATGTTTGCTAGTGCTGATGTATCCTCGACGGATAACTTTGCATTCACCTCCATAGGTGTAGCTATCTCCTTGCACTCGGTCATGCCAAATGCCTTCAAGATCTCCCATGCATACTTCTTCTGAGAGATGAAGATCTTTCCTGGCTCTTGCCAAACTTCAATCCCCAAACAATAGTGTAGCAAGCCCAAGTCTGTCATTTCAAACTCAGAACTCAAAGCCTTTCGAGTTTGGTTGATCATATCTTCATAGTGACCTGTAATAAGAAGGTCGTCCACATATAGGACAATCACTACAGACTTTTTACCATCCCTGTAAACATAAAAGTTAGCATTTGAGGCACATCTTTTGAAGTTTAGGTTTAAAAAGAACTTATCTATCCGCTGGTACCATGCTCTTGGGGCTTGTTTCAACCCATACAATGCCTTCTTCAACTTACACACTTTGTTCTCAGAATGGGGGCCCTTAGACCCTAGTGGCTGAGCCACGTACACCTCCTCCTTGAGGTTACCATTTAAGAACGTTGACTTAACATCCATTTGATACACTGGCCACTTCTTGTGAACACAATATTAGTGAGTTTGGAAGTCTCCCAATTCCCATTTTTTGAATACTAAAAAGGTGGCACCCAGATAACACACACATAAGTTTCTCAAAACCATATGGTGTGACCTATCATTGGAAAGCACTTGAAAAATAGAATCTATTGAGCTATAGAGCGTTCAATTTGGAGTTATAGTTTTCAAGTTATGACAAATCCAAAGATTTGACCACGTGTCCCAAACTTATGGAAAATTCCCATATTCCCTAATATGGTGTTTGTGGGCAGCCACTGCAAGTACTATGCGAATAGTGGTCATTCTAGCAGTTCGGGCAAATGACTCTTGAAAATCAAACCCTTCAACTTGTGAAAATCCTTGGGCAACCAATCTAGCTTTGTAGTTTTCTAAGGTACCATCAGCCTTGTACTTTACCTTCCAGATCTACTTGGTGCCAATAACCTTCCGCTTTGCTGGTCAATCCACTAGCTCCCAAGTGTCATTCTTCATTATGCTGTCATACTCCGCTTGCATAGCAGCCTTCCATGATGGATCTGCAAGTGCTTCTTCTAAGTTAGTTGGCTCCTTTACTTCTCTCATAATCTCAACCATCAAGGCCATGTTGACTATGTGAGCAGAAGCCCTCCTTTGCTCCTCTATTCTCTGAGACCTCCTTGGTCCACCTGCTTTCTCCTCAACAAATGCAGGCATAGGATTATTGTGGTCATAGAGCTGCTTCACCCAGTGCGGAAATGGCTTTTCCGGTGGGGTGATGCCAGGTTGGTGAACTTTTTCCTCATCATCTGAAGATGATGCTTCCTCCTCCTTAAGGATAGGGTTAGCTCTTGGGACAGGTTCATAGTGGACTACTTCTTCGCTTGATGATAAAGTGGAAGAACTTGCCTTCTCCTCCTCCACTGTATGCGGCTCCTCCTTGAACACCACATCACGGCTGGCGATGATCTTCTTTGCCTCTTGGTCATATAATTTGTAAGCCTTCTGCTCATCACTATAACCCAAGAAGATACATTTTTTGCTTTTTGGTTTTAACTTGTTTCTCTTCTCATCTTGAACATGTGCATAACATTCACATCCAAAAATTCTGAAATGTGAGACAGATGGTTTCTTACCAGTGTAAGCCTCATGAGGTGTTTTTCCCTTGAGAGCCTTTGTGTAGCTCCGATTTAGAATGTAGACTACAGTATTAATAGCTTTAGCCCAAAAATGGTTAGGCAATCCCTTGCCCTTTAGCATGCATCTTGCCATCTCCACAATGGTGCGATTCCTGCATTCCACAACACCGTTCTGCTGAGGTGTGTGAGGCGTTGTCAATTGATGCTTGATCCCTTTGCTCGTGCAAAAGCCTTCAAACTCCTTTGAGTTGAACTCACCACCACCATCTATTCTAAATTTCTTTACACTTTTCCCTATTTCATTCTCAAAAGTTTTAGCCATTCTTTAAACTTACCAAAAGCTTGAGCCTTATCATGAAGGAAGTACACCCACATCTTCCTACTATAGTCATCGACAATCAACATAAAATAAGAAGATCCCCCCAAGGCCCGTGTAGGCATCTTACCACACAAGTCAGCATGCACCAACTCTAGAGGAGCATGTGCTCTATTCTTGCTTTCTTGTGGAAATGCCCTTCTCTGTTGCTTGCCCATCATACAAGCTTCACATGGTTCCTTCAATTCAGCTATTGTAGTTAGGTGAGCAACCATACCTTGCTTTTGCATCTCCTTCAACATTGCAAATCCGATGTGTCCAAACCTTTCATGCCAAAGCTTACTTGTGCCCACTCAAACGGTGGCTATAAGAGCACTTAGCTCATACAGGTTGTTCCTTCTTTCTCTTTTGCCAACAATTGTGCCAGAACTATCAAGAATTTCTGCACCTGTCTTCTTGAACCTCACTTCATGACCAAGATTAGTTATGGCAGCCAATTGATAACAGATTTCTCCTGATTTCGGGAACATACAACACATTTGAAAGCTTTTTGACTTCACCATTTGCAGCAACAAAAGAAATAGTACTTGTGCTCTTAGCAGGGCATTTAACATCATTTCCAACCGTCATAGTGATGGATTCTTGTAGAGGCTGCATAGAACTGTGTAGACCTTTCTTGTTGGTCATGTGACGGGAGGCCCCACTATCCAACACCCATGAGTCAGTGGTAGATTCTTCTTGCACCGAGGAGCACACTTCCTCAATGGTCGCCATGAATAATTCCAGCTCTGCTTCAGCCGTATTGGCTGTCTCTTTCCCTTTACTTTTAAGGGTACCATTCTTTTCATCTGCCTTCTTGACACGACAATCTGCAATTGCATGTCCTTTCTTCTTGTAGTAGAAGCACTCTCCTTGAAACTTCTTCTTGCCGCCCTTCTTCTTTTTGTCACCATCATTTTTGGTTGAGGAACCACCTTTGCCTTTTGCATTGGCAGAGAATGCAGCATCTCCATTGTTGCTTCCTTCTTGGGCTTTCAGTCTCAACTCCTCCTCCATCAATAATGCACAAAACTCCTCAAAAGTCAAAGCTTGAGGTCTCACCTAAGTATTAAGGGCAGTTACTAGTCCATCAAACGTTTGTGGACAAATCCGAAGACACCTCTGAGCTATCTCTTTGCTAATCTTTTTTATCCCAGCGCCAGCCATCTGGTCCGCAGATTCTTAATCCGAGTGATGAATGCTTCAACCGTCTCTCCTTCAACAAACTTCTCCGCTGCTAGTTGATTCTCCAAGTTTTGAATCCTTGTTTGGTTTCGTGTTTCATACTGACTCCTTAGTACATTCCAAGCCTCTGATGCTTTGGTTGTATTGCTGAATCAAAGTCAGAACACTGTCAGAACAACTTGTAACTAAGGCACACAATGCATCTGCATTCCTTCGTTTCCAATCTCATAGAAGATCAGCATTTGGAGGAATCATCACACTAGGATTTGATGGGTCGGGGGTAGGTTGTGATTCTGCATCAGTCCCCAGCACAGTCTCCAGAAGCTCATAAGAATCAAGGATAGTTGTAATTTTGAACTTCCACAAGGTGTAGTTTGTACCATCTAACTTCCCTTCGCTGAAGGTTGGTGAACGAATCCTCAATGTTTGAATAGCCAGTACAACAGCACCACCTCCTGCACCGCTTTCTGATGCACCAGAATCGCTTCCCGAAGTCGACATAGTTTCTCTTTGCTGTTGAGGCCTTTGCCTCTTGCACACTCTTCGATCTCTAGAGCCCCCTAGGCTCTGATACCATGTAAAAATTACACGGCGCAACGAATAGAATCTGAGAAAGAGATAGAGAGTACACAACAGATAAGAGGAGAATCAGTAAATTCTTTAACTCCAAACAACTGATACAAAGATGGCTCTATCCACCCGTGTGCTTCCACTATGTGAAGCTTAGATGGCAATCTAGACAGAAGATAGGTGAAGAGCTTAAGGCTAGCTGGAACAACAACTCTGACTGGGGGTGAAAGATAAGTGATCGATGGTTGTGAAGGGGTTTAGCTTTTATAGCCTGCGAAGGTCGTTAGGTTGGCCTGACCGACCTACCATATAAGCCTCCACTAGTCGGCTAGGGAATATTCCCTTTACCATCGGGCCAGGGGCACTACCCCTGGACCCCCGCTAGGGGGCTGGCCCCCCTGGGACCCCCCAGCCAGGGGCCGCTTCCGTGGCCCCCAGACCCCAAAATAGGGGCCCCTTTTAACTCCCTTACCCCGCAACTCGATGCAATGTGCCTCGAGTTGCTACCAACTTAACCACTCCGTCTAACCCAAATATTAGACCCACAACGGCCACCTTTTTGCCATCCGGTCACCTAGACCTCATCTGATATACAAGTCACGACTCAACCAATGTCCAGGCTCACATTTGGCTTCTCCTCATAATGGGGGCCTTACAACTTTGAGCACCATGGATCATTGGTAGCACCTAATGAGGGTGGGGCATTGATCATATCTAACATAAATATTCAGTCTGGTTGCAAGGATGGCAACCATAAGAGCAGTCATTACTATGGCTGCATCAAAGGGATGGTCTTTACATGATATGGATGTAAAGAATTCCTTCTTGCATGGTGATTTGCAAGAAGAGGTCTATATGGAGCAGCCACCAGGTTATGTGCATGCTGTTCATCCTGAGTTTGTTTGCAGGTTGAAGAAAGCCTTGTATGGCTTGAAGCAAGCACCTAGAGCATGGTCTGACAAGATAGGACAGTATCTTGTCACTATTGGCTTTTATATTTCCAAGGTAGATTTCTCACTTTATGTGAGAAAAACAGAGAAATATATTATGCTACTTGTCATTTATGTTGATGATTTGATTATGACAGGTGACAGTGATGAAGATATCCTTCATGTGAAAATGCTATTGAAGCAGAAGTTTGAGATGAAGGATTTGGGAGAGCTGCGTTATTTCTTAGGCATTGAGGTGATTAGATCACCAAGTGGGATACGGCTCTTGCAGAGGCAGTATGGATTGGACATGGTGTCCAAATATGGGATGACAGGCTGTAAGCCTATTTCAGTTCCTTTGGAGTAGTATGTGAAGCTGAGCGCAGATGCAGGTGAGCTTCTCGAAGACCCTACTATGTATAGATGCATAGTAGGAAGTTTGATTTATATGACTATTACCAGGCCAGATTTGAGCTATGTTGTTGGATTGGTAAGTCAGTTTATGCAGGCTCCAAGGAAACCGCATTTGGATGCGGCTAGACATATACTTAGGTATGTGAAGTCCACATTGCAGTATGGACTATTTTATGAGACTGGGGTTTAGATACAGTTGCATGGATACACTGATGCTGATTGTGCTAGTAGTATTTTTGATAGACGATCTACAAGTGGATATGTGTTCTCTTTTAGGAGTGGTGCAGTCACTTGGAGCAGCAAGAAACAGCCTACAATTGCCTTGTCGAGCACAGAGGCTGAGTACAGGGGTGCAGCAATGGCTGCATGTGAGGTAGCTTGGTTGCATAAGCTACTCTATGATATGCATCAGCCTACAGATGGGCCAGTTGTCATTTATTGTGACAACATGAGCAGTATACACTTAGCAAATAACCTAGTCTATCATGCTAGAACAAAGCACATTGAGGTGCATTATCACTATGTGCGGGAGAGGGTTTTACTAGGTCTTATTGATCTAGTTTATGTCAGCACAGAGAATCAGGTAGTTGACATATTCACGAATGCATTGGGCGCAGAGAAGTTGTGCAAGTTCAGAGACTTGCTTGGTGTGCAGGAATTTGCATTGAGCTCGAGGGGGAGTGTTGAGATATCGAGCTCCACTCGTGATATGCCAGGGTAATCGTTGTGCATTTATGTCACCGACTTGTTAACTGCAGATGCGTTTGGTACACCGCCCATGAATAATAGCTAGATGACAGCTATCCTTATCTACTCTAGTTCGTGGCTCAGTTAGTATGCCACCTTAGTTAGTTGAGTTTGGTTTGATACCCATATATAGGGTTCTTCTATTTCTTTGTACAACTAAGAAGAGGAAAACTGTTTTTCAGCCTCCACTTGTGTGTGTATTCCCCCATTGTGTAAGTGAGAAAGCTACAAGTGAGACTCCTTCCTTCTCTCCCACAATCTTGACAGAGCCTTGTCCCACTCCATGACAACCAGTCCACACAACTTAGCATAAGCCAAGATCTGCTAATGGCTAGAGGCAAAATGAACATCATCATGGGGGCCATCCTTCTACAACAAACATTGCATGCCTCACCTCTCCCCTCCTCATCATATGCGCTTGATAACCCACTGTGTAATCCCTTCCATGCGAATAGTTTTATCTTGCGTCAAGGCCTAATCCTTGGTTCGCATTTTGCACGTCCCCCTATGGTAGCCGACATGGAGCACCCAGTGCAGCTGGCTTGCAAGGACGCTATGCGTCATCCAAGGGAGCATGTAGCATAAGCTCCTCCACCGGAGTGCTATGTACCTACCCTTAAAAGGTATATAAAGAAACGAGGCCCCAAGCAACACCACTCTAGACATAGGCCAAAAAATCCCCAGGATAGGGGAATAGAAGCTCAAGGGAGCACATGGGGCATGGCAACACCGGTCATGGAGACTCCCACCAGACGATCGAGCACCAGGTGCTCAAAAGAGGAGAAGGCAGCTCGAGACAAGCAAGAATTTGACGCATTGTTTAAAAGCATTCTAGAAACAGTTGCGGCCAGGAACTACACCATTCAAGTCCCGGCCGACATTTTCCCTGCCCAGCCTCACATGAGCCCCTCACCAGCACAACCTCAGTCGCCCAACCACCCAGACTCGCCCCGCCTCGTACAAATAGAGTAGCCCCATGTTGTATAAAAGGCTTATCAAATGCTACTTGGCCATGACTTTTTGACTTTAAATGGTTAAGTGCTGACATGTTTCCCAATTGTACAAACTTTTCATATTTGCGTTTAATATATCTCACGTCTTTAGTAAAAGAAAAAGCTAATCAAGCGCAGGTGATAAGTATCTAAGCCAACACCATGGAATTTAGATAAGTGATGTCTCATTGCATTGCACTGGTTTATTATAGTTGTGGCATATGCCATGCATATACTCTCATGAAGTGACGAGTGGATGCAGGATGACACAGGTCTTTGTGCGAAAGTATTCAATGGTCAAGTCACCGCAAGACCACTGACCCCACAAAGAGCCGTGATAAAGCCACGCTGTGCCGAAAGCAAAAATCACCCGTGCGAGTGCCCACGCCGCATGGCCCAAAGCATGATCTTAACCACTTCATCTTTCTAGGTTACACTCTATGCCGGGCACTCATGTCAGCTGTTACCTCAATTGTATCAACATCGCACGTTCCAAAGAGGGTTGCAATATCTCAAGTGTATCTCCCCATCTCAACAACTACTTCTGTAACAATGAGGCTAGGGCACAATCATCACTGTAATATCCATTTCCTGAGCCTTCGAAGCTTGACATTTTCCAAACCCATTGAAAGGTTGATAGCCTCAACATATTGCAATGGTTGTACTCAGGCAAGTCCAAAAAAAAAAGAAATAAAGAAATAAAGAAAGAAAGAAAGAAAAAAGAACAAGAAAAAGAAATGAAAAAGAAAACGGAAAAGGAAAAAAAAAGGAAAAGAAAAGAAAAGAACGAAAAGATATGAAGCACCCATGATCATAGCATAGCACCTAGGGATCCTCAAATTAGGTACGTCTAGTGACCTTGGTCGGTTGGCTCCGTCCCTAGTCCCCTAGCCCTTTAGCATCACCCACAATTGTTCAGGGCACATCAGGGGCAAAACATACCTAGGGAGCTTGTCTCGCCTATGGTTAGACCTGTCACCCTGACCCATTTGCACAATTCCCTCTTGCACTCTGCCTTAATACCAATGCAATCAATTGTGGTAAGCACCGCACGAATGGCCATGAAAAGTACACCGTCCTCATCAAGCAAGTCCCATAGCTCCCAACTACCGAAAGTGTGGTATCACTATGTTCAATTATGCTACATTGTGTAGTCACAATGCAAAGGATATCTCATACACCTTCATGTGTACTTCTTCTCAACATGGATAACTTTTCTTCATTCACACATTGTTACGAGAAACCAGCCCGCGGTCTTCTAACTATGTAATATCTAATATGCATGAGCACTCACATAATATATGCATTGAAATATATACACAGTTTGGGTCCTCAAGTGCAGAACAGTACTCTCAGCTTGCTTAGAGTTCGACCTGTCTCCCAAAATAATTGAACTATGTCTTGTGCACGATAGAGAAGACTAGTACTACCCCTAGGGAGAGACCACCTATGAGAGGTTTTCAATTGCAAGTATTGAAGACTCCAACGAAAGTGTCGTTCGCTCTTCATCGACACCCAATGAATTCTTATCCTTTACCATCCTGCACACCCGCCAAGAATCGTCATGTGTAGAATCTCCAACAAACCAACACTTGTACTGGCCATCAATGCAATCCCCAACAAAGAATAGCCCTACCACCAACTCCAACAACCCTACCACCAACCACCTAGGCCACCAACGCGCCCCAACAACCTTCCTCCACACCACCACCAACACTCCTCCAGGGAAACCACCGATGTCCCTTCCATCCACGTCTTCACTGCATGCCAAAGCCTGCTACCTACGACGGTGAGTGCCATGGGACTGGCACTCGTCTAGGCGAGGGGTAATGTTAACCGGTAGATGAATAATGTGAGAAATATGGAAAAGCTAAAATAGAAGATAAAGGCCAAGGCAAAGTGAAATGGAAGACAAAGGCACACAAGGAAAATCTAGAAACATAAAAAGTGCAAAAAATCCCTAAATAAGGGAGAAAGGTGCACAAGAAAAAGCGCAAATCAATACTTTTATAAAAGAGCACAAGTGCATAATGATTTAATTTAAGGAGCATTGGGCTCTCACCTATGCAATTTGTAAATGTAGATGGGTGGTGGAAAGGAAGCTAGAAAGATAGAAGGACAATGGGAAAAAGGGTCTAGGCTACAGGCGGCCATGTAAAAAAGGGGATAAGGGGATGACCACCCAAAAGTGATTTAGGGTTTTGTATATAAAGTTGAAAAGTGAATGAGAAGCTCATTCTTGTGTGTGGCCAAAAGTGGGTCTCCTCTTCTTCTTCTTCTTCCTCTTCTTCTTCTTGCTTGCTTGAGCTTGTGCTTGAGAGAGGGAATGTGAGAGTGTGAGGGAGTGTGAGAGTGCGCAGGAGAGAAGGTAACTCGATTGGCATGAAGGTAAGCTCACTACACCCGTAGATATGGATGGTGCGTCGGCTACGTGAGATGTAGCCATTAGTGCTCGACTTGGAACGCTTGAAACAATAAGTGGTCCTATTGAGATGGCAAGCTCAATACGTGCAGATATTGATGATGGACCACCTAGCTAGATGGGTCCGCACGTCTACACTTAGCACATTGGTGGTCATTATGATACTCACATGGCCACTGACTTATCACTTATTATATTTAGTTTGTTACACCTACCTACAGTTGGCAAAGACATAGCACCAGTCGATTAGTGTAGTCGGTTATGCACTGTTTGACTTAATAGGCCACTTTCCTTTATGTTGTGTCTTATCTATACTTTGTGTACATTGTATAGTGTGTGAAAGAAGAAGAAACCAACAAGAAAACGTTTTGTCCTCCATCTCTCTTCTTGTGTTCTTGAGTGAGCTTCCTCTTGTGTATATAGTGTGTGTTTGATGCAGCAGCTCAAGCAAGCCCCCCACCACGCAATTCTTGACATGGTATCAGAGTCGTAGCACTAAGAGAGGCTGATTTCGAAGGCCGAAGTGAAGGAGAAGAAGCAAGGTCTGAGCAAGCAAGCCACAGGTAAGAAGCTCTCCCATTCTTCCACTCTCTCTCTCTCTTAGATAGTGCCTGTTGAGGCACTGGAAGCAAGGTCGAGCAAAAATATCAAATTGCTGTGAGATTTGATGTATGAGCAGATCACTCTATTTTCTAAAAATAAGCCCTTTAGGGCAATGCTGCAGTTATTTTGGGTGTCTGAGGCCGTTTCAGGCCCCGTTTTAGAGCCGCAAGGTTGCGGACAACAGTTTCAGGATACACTGTGATTTCAGCTGTATTGACCGAAAGTGGGTGCACAGGTTTCAGATTGTGAATCTGTTAAATTTTTAGGTGTTTGCAAGAAGTAAACATAAGGTTTATCTGCAAACAAGTTGCAGATTACATGTACTATTGAGCAATCAGTGAAAAAGGTTGCTTGGCGTAGTGTTGTGCACGTGTTGTGAAAGACTGTAGAAGATTAGCTTGTTGTGTTGTATCCTTGTTTGTGATAATGGCAGAGAATAGTGGAAATCCCATTATTGAGAAGCTTGACAAGAACAACTACCCTTCATGGAAGTTCCGTGTGACGAACTTCCTCATTAGAAAGGGTCTTTATGAGTTTGTCTCAGGTGAAGAAAAGGAGATAGAGCTGGGTATCCCTTCGCGATTGCAGATGAATTAAAAGCATGGAAAGAGTGGAATGCAAAAGATAAAAATGTGATGTATTGGTTATCTGCAGTCATTGATAATACTATGCTGGGACATATCAGGAATGCAGAAACTTCACATGCAGCTTGGACAATTTTTGAGAGCATGTTTTCAGTAAATACAAAGGCACAAAAGATTCAACTCAAGCAAGAGTTGAATGCCTTGAAGAAAGGGAAAATGTATGTCAATGAGTATGTGTTGAAGGTAAGGAGCATTACAGATGCTTTAGCAGTGATTAATGCAATGTCGGATGATGATGATTTGGTTTCATCCACTCTGAGTGGCCTTAACAATGAGAAGGCATGGAAATCATTTGTTACTTTAGTATATGTACGAAAGCCATTTTCAGATTTTGATGAGCTGATCTCTCTCATGATTACTGAAGAGATCAATATGCAGGTTGATTCATCTGAAGGAAATGGTGAACAAGTCCAAGCATTTTACTCGAGTTCAGGAAGGGGACGTGGTAGATCCTCTTCGAGAGGCCATGGTATGGGACGTCTGGCGATAACCAACAAAACAGTTTCAATCAACAGTTTGGTGAAATGTAGGTTTCTGGAGGTAAAGAAAAGTTTAGAGGCACGGGGAGCTCTAGAGGAAGAGGTGGATGGCAGAATAGAGGTTCTGGTAATTCTGCTATTGTTTGACATTATTGTGGCAAAACATGCCATATTAGAGCCCATTGCTATGCAAAGAAGGATGATATTCGCAGTGATAAATTGCAGCAAGAAAACTATGCATCGTCTTCATGACAGAATGAAGACAAATGAGTGTCTATTTGTTATGCAGCATATGATGAATGTAGTTATAGGAAAGGGGACACATGATGATGTATGGTATGTCAATTCAGGTGCATCTAATCATATGACCAGTCATGTTGAATGGTTTGGAGAGATGCAAGACTTACAAAACCCAAGTTATGTGTAGATGGGTGATGATTCATGCCACCCAATTTCACACATTGGAAAGGTTCCCTTGTCCTTGTATGATAGCCAGACAAAGAGCCTGACAGATGTATTACATGTGCCATCAATTACAAAGAATCTAGTATCTATTGGCCAAATGATAGAGCAGGGATTGCAAGTCCAATTCAATGCAAAAGGTTGTTTTGTAGAAGACTTTAATGATAAGTGCACGTTGGTCACAAAAGAAAGTAGAGTTGGCCGAATGTTCACCTTAGATGATGGAATTCTTGCAATGGATGCTGCTATGTATGCTAAAGGAAAAGGAGTAGTTGCAGATATTGAAATATGGTATAAACGTATTGGACATGAAAATGTGCAAAGACTGAAATTAATGTAGTCTAGGGGATTGATTACAGGGTTGCCTTCTTTTACAGTTGCAGAATTGCATAATGTCTGTGAAGCATGCCATTTTGGTAAGCAAGAAAGACAACCCTTCTCCCATGATAGAGAAGTGAGTAGAAAAATACTTGATGTAGTGCATACTTATGTTTGGGGGCATACACAGAATATATCTCTTGGTGGCAGCAAATACTTTGTCACATTTATTGATGACTGTTCAAGGAAGTTATGGGTATACTTTATGAAGAAAAAAAGTGGTGTTTGAGCACTTCAAATCTTTTAAGGTAGCTGTTGAAACAGAAATAGGCTTAAAAGTAAAGTGCTTGAGATCAGATAGAGGGGGAGAGTACCTCTCTAATGAGTTCAATGGCTTCTTGAGGACTCATGGGATAAAGAGAAAATTTACTTGTAGGTATACCCCACAACAAAATGGTGTTGCAGAAAGAAAAAAAAGGCATATTGCAGAAGTTGCACGAGCATTAATGGCTGAAAAAAATATACCCAAACATTTTTGGTCTGAGGCTATCCATACTGCTGTCTACATTATGAACAGAACTCCCATAGCTATAGTTCATGGGATGACTCTTGAAGAATGCTTTACTGGAAAGAAGCCTGATGTATCGCACTTGAAGGTATTTGGTTGTATTGCATATGTTCATGTGCCAGATGAGCTATAGAAGAAGCTTGATCCAAAGGCAGAAAATGTGTTTTTATTGGATACTCTTTAGAGCAGAAAGGGTATCGATGTTATAACCATGTCACAGGTGAGTTCAGAGTGAGCAGGGATGCTATCTTTGATGAGATGGGAAGTTGGTATACACCTGCTGGTGATGTTTTGGATGATGATAATGATTAGGATAGCTATGTGCAGAAAGATAAACAAGAATCATGGAGTCTTAGTGGACCAGAAACATCATCTGGTACTACACCTATAGTGAGCCCTTGGTCTGGGAGACTAAGGAGTAGCCCCACATCTTCAAGTGGATCTATAAGTCCTGTAGGGAAGGACAAAGAAAAGAAGAAAGTGTTGGATGGTAATGATGCATCTACCAGTCATTTGGGATTTAATGGAGATTCCAGTGGTTCAAAGAGTTTGGATGATGATCTTGGTATTCCTTCAGTCAGGACACCGGATATACAGAGAGCTCATAGTAATGTAAAGGCTCCATTGAGTGATCCAGTGGTACACACATCTAGTAGGGTCAAATACCCTATTAAAAGATTTGGCTTTGAAGGTTATGAAGCTCACCATTATGCTTATATGGTGAATCTAGTTGAGGATGTTGAGCCCACTTGTTTTGAGGATGTTGTTGGTCATGCTCATTGGGATGCAGCAATGGATGAGGAGATGGCTGCATTAGAAGCTAATATGACTTAGGATTTGGTACCCTTACCTAAGGGTAAGAAAGCTATTGGCTGTAAGTGTGTTTACAAAGTCAAGCATAATGCAGATGGTTCAGTTAGCAGGTATAAGGCTAGGTTGGTTGTAAAAGGCTATGCTCAAACATATGGCATAGATTATGAAGAGACATTCAGTCCAGTTGCTAGGATCGCAACTGTTAGATGTGTGATTGCCTTGGCAGTAGCCAAAGGTTGGATTTTGTAGCAAATGGATGTTAAGAATGCCTTCTTGCATGGTGAATTGTAAGAAGAAGTGTATATGGAGCAGCCAGTAGGTTATGAGGATTTAGAGCATCCCACATATGTGTGCAGGTTAAAGAAGGCGCTCTATGGGCTGAAGCAAGAACCTAGAGCATGGTCTGACAAGATTGGAGAGTATCTTGTCAATATTGGATTTTGTATTTCTAATGCTGATCACTCACTTTATGTGAGAAAGGGAGATGCAGGTTTGGTCATCAAAGTCATCTATGTGGATGACTTGATTATTACAGGTGACAGTGACAATGGGATTGCTGAAGTTAAGGACTTCTTGAAGAAGAAGTTTGAGATGAAAGATTTGGGTGAGCTGAGATGCTTTCTTGGTATTGAGGTGATCAGATGTGATGATGGTATATGGCTATCCCAAAGGCAGTATGGCTTGGATATGTTATCTAAGTATGGTATGACAGCATGTAAGCCCCTTTCAGTACCATTGGAGCAAAATGTGAAGTTGAGTGCTGATGTTGGGGATGAGATAGAAGACCCTACTATGTTCAGGAGGATAGTAGCGAGTTTGATTTACATGACTATCACAAGGCCAGACTTGAGCTATGTTGTTGGCCTTGTTAGTCAATTTATGCAGATGCCTAGAAAGCCTTATTTGGATGCAGTTAGATGTATATTGAGGTATGTGAAGTCCACTTTACATTATGGACTTTTTTATGAGGTAGGTAAGGACGTACGGTCTTTGGATACACAGATGCAGATTGGGCTCGTAGCATATCAGATAGAAGATCTACAAGTGGATTCATGTTTTTCCTTGGTAGTGCAGCAGTTACATGGTGCAGCAAAAAGCAACCTACAGTTGCTTTATTGAGTACAGAGGCTGAGTATAGAGGTGCTGCTATGGCAGCATGTGAGGTGGTATGGCTACAAAAGTTATTAGGTGATTTGGGTGTGCAGGGTGATGGTCCACTTGTCATTCATTTTGACAACATGAGCAGCATACAGCTAGCTAGGAATCCAGTGTTTCATGCTAGGACAAAACACATTGAGGTGCACTACCACTTTGTGAGAGAGAAGGTACTTGCAGGAGAGATTGACTTGGTATATGTCAGCACACAGGATCAGATAGCTGACATTTTCACAAAGGCATTCTGTGCAGAGAAGCTTCGAAATTTTCGAAGCTTACTTGGAGTTGCAGAGATAGAGTTGAGCTTGAGGGGGAGTGTTGAGATGGCAAGCTCAACATGTTGAGATGACAAGCTCAACACACGCAGACATTGATGATGGACCGCCTAGTTAGATGGGTCCACACATCTACACTTAGCACGTTGGTGGTCATTATGACTCTCACATGGCCACTGACTCATTACTTATTATATTCAGGTTATTATACCTATTTACAGCTGGCATAGTTATAGCGCGAGTCGACTAGTGTAGTCGGTTATGCATTGTTTGACTTAGTAGGCCACTTTCCTTTATGTTGTATCTTATCTATACTTTGTGTACATTGTAAAGTGTGTGGAAGAAGAAGAAGAAACCAGAAAGAAAACGTTTTGGCCTCCATCTCTCTTCTTGTCTCTTGAGTGAGCTTCTCCTTGTGCATTCTGTGTGTGTTTGGCGCAGCATCTTGAGCAAGTCCCCCCACCATGTGATTCTTGACATTGTATCACAACCGCGCCACTGAGAGAGGCTAATTTCGAAGGCTGAAGTGAAGGAGAAGAAGCAAGGTTCGAGCCAGCAAGCCACAGATAAGAAGCTCTCCCATCCTTCCACTTTTTCTCTTGGATAGTGCCTATGGAGGCACCGGAAGCAGGACAGAGCAAAAATCTCAGATTGCAATGAGATTTCGTGGGCACGAAGAGTGCTGTGTACTCTGCAGATTAGCCCTTTAGGGTTTCCCCGCAGTTATTTTGGGCATCTGAGGCCGTTTCAGACCCCGTTTTAGAGCCACAAGCTTGCGGACAACAGTTTCAAGGTACACTGTGATTTCGGTTGTTTTGACCAAGAGTGGGTGCGCACGTTACAGATTGCAAATCTATAATTCTTGAGGTGTTTGCAAGAAGCAAACATAAGGTTTATCTGCAAACAGGTTGTAGATTGCATGTATTGTTGAGCAGACAGTGAAAAAGGCTGTCTGGTGTGTTGCTGTGCACTACAAGTCGAGGGTTGTAGAAGATTTGCTTGCTGTTTGGTATTAGTTTGTGATAATGGTCAGAGAACAATGGAAGCCCCATCATTGAGAAGCTCAACAAGAACAACTAGCCTTCATAGAAGTTCCGTGTCACGAACTTCCTTATTGGAAAAGGCCTCTACAAGTTTGCTTCAGGTGAAGAAAAGGAGCAGGAGGCGAGTGATCCTCCAACTGCAGAAGAGACAAAGGCACAAGAGGAATGGAATGCAAAAGACAAGAAGGTCATGTATTGGCTGTCTGCAGTAATTGGCAATAATATACTGGGACATATTAGAAATGCATAGAATTCATATGCAGCTTGGACCATACTTGAAAGTATGTTTTCTGTAAATACAAAGGCACGAAAGATTCAACTCAAGCAAGAGTTGAATACATTGAAGAAAGGGAATATGTCTATCAATGAGTATGCACTGAAGGCAAGGAGCATTGCAGATGCATTGGCAGCGATTGATGCAATGCCCGATGATGATGATTTGGTGTCGTCTATCTTGGGTGGACTTAACAATGAAAAGGCTTGAAAGTCTTTTGTAACTTTCATATATGTCAGAAAGCCATTTTCAGATTTCAATGAGTTGGTCTCCCTTATGATCACTGAAGAGATCAAGATGCATAGTGAGACATCTGAAAGAAGTGGTGAACAGGTCCAAGCTTTCTACTCCAGTTCAGAAAGGGGACATGGGAGGTTCTCTTCAAGAGGCCGTGGTACAGGACGTGGTAGTGACAACTAGCAAAACATATTGAATCAACAATTTGGCAATATGCAGGTTTCAGAAGGTCGTGGTAACTTTAGAGATAGGGGGAGCTTTAGAGGAAGAGGTGGATGGCGGAACAGAGGCACTAACAACTCTGGTATTGTGTGTCACTACTGTGGCAAAATAGGTCATATTGTAGCCCAATGTTATGCTAAGAAAGATGATATTCGCAATGGTAAGTTGCAGCAAGGAAATTACGCATCGTCTTCACGACAGAATGAAGACAAAAATGAGCGTATGTTTGTTATGCAACATATGCTGAATGTTGTTATAAGAAAGGGAACACATGATGATGTTTGGTATGTTGATTCAGGTGCATCCAATCATATGACCAGCCATGCAGAATGGTTTGGAGAAATGTAGGATTTGCAAAATGCAGGTTATGTGCAGATGGGTGATGATTCATGCCACCCAATTTCACACATTGGAAAAGTTCCCTTGTCCTTGCATAATGGTAAGACAAAGAGTCTTTCAGATGTACTACATGTGCCATCTATTACAAAGAACTTAGTGTCAGTCGGTCAAATGGTAGAGCAAGGGCTGCAAGTCAGATTTAATGCAAAGGGCTGCTTTGTAGAAGACTTCAATGACAAGTGCAGGTTGGTAGCAAAGGGAAGTAGAGTTGGACGTATATTTACTCTGGCTGCTATGTATGCTAAAGGAAAAGTTGTTGCAGATATTGAAATTTGGCACAAACGCATTGGACATGCAAATGTATAAAGGCTGAAATTAATGCAGTCCAAAGGGTTTACCTACATTTAGAGTTGCAGAATTTCATAAGGTATGCGAAGCATGTCAGTTTGGTAAGCAGGCAAGACAACCCTTTTCACATGACAGAGATGTAAGTAGAAATATCCTTGATGTTGTGCATACAGACATTTGGGGGCCTACACAAAATGTATCTCTTGGAGGCAGTTCATACTTTGTCACATTCATTGATGATTGTTCTAGAAAGCTGTGGGTATATTTTATGAAGGAAAAGAGTGAAGCATTTGAGCACTTTAGAACTTTCAAGGCTATAGTTGAAAGAGAAACAGGCTTGAAAGTAAAGTGCTTGAGGTCAGATGGAGGGGGAGAGTACCTCTCGAATGAGTTCAGTGATTTTCTGAGGTCTCATGGGATAAATAGATAGTTCACATGCAGATATACCCCACAGCAAAATGGGGTTGCAGAAAGGAAAAGCGGGCATATTGCAGAAGTTGCACGTGCCTTGATGGTTAAAAAGAATATGCCTAAGCATTTTTGGTCTGAGGTTGTTCATACTACTGTTTATATTAAGAACAAAACTCCCACAGCTGCAATTCATGGGATGACTCTTGAAGAATGCTTTATTGGCAAGAAGCCTGATGTATCACACTTGAAGGTATTTGGCTGTGTTTCTTACATTCATGTGCCAGATGAGTTATGGAAGAAACTTGATCCAAAGGCAAAAAAATGTGTTTTTATTGGATACTCTTTAGAGCAGAAAGGGTATCGTTGTTATAACCCTATCACATGTAAGTTCAAAGTGAGCAGGGATGTCATCTTTGATGAAATGAGCAGTTCGTATGCATCTAGTGGTGATGCATTGGATGATATGATGATCATGACGCTCATGTGCAAGCTGAAAAGCAAGAATCATAGACTCTTAGTGGACCAGAGACATCATCTGGTAGTCCTTGGTCTGGGAGACTAAGGAGTACCTCTACATCTTCAGGTGCATCTATAGCACTACAGGTAAAGAAAAAGGAAAGAATAAAGTATCCGATGGCATTGATGCAATTCTTGATGGAGACTCCAGTGGCTCAGAGATCTTGGATGATGAGCTTGGTATTCCTTCTGTCAGGACACCAGGTGTACAGAGAGCTCATAGTAATGTAAAGGCTCCATTGAGTGATTCGGTGGTACGGAGATCTAGCAGGATCAAATACCCTGTTAAAAGATTTGGTTTTGAAGGTTATGCAACTCACCATTATGCTTATATGGTGAAATTAGTTGAGGATGTTGAGCCCACATGTTTTGAGGAGGCTGTTGGTCATGCTCATTGGGATGCAACAATGGATGAGGAGATGGCTGCATTAGAGGCCAATAAGACTTGGGATCTAGTATCATTGCCGAAGGGCAAGAAAGCTATTGGATGTAAGTGGGTTTATAAGATTAAGCACAATGCAAATGGTTGTATTAGTAGGTATAAAGCTAGGCTGGTTGCAAAAGGCTATGCCCAGACATATGGCATAGATTATGAAGAAACCTTCAGTCCATTTGCTAGGATGGCAACTATCAGATGTGTGATTGCTTTGGCAGCAACCAAAGGTTGGAGTAGCAAGTGGATGTGAAGAATGCCTTCTTGCATGGTGATTTGCAAGAAGAAGTGTATATGGATCAACCAGCAGGTTATGAAGATTTAGAGCATCCCACGTATGTGTGCAGGTTGAAGAAGCCGCTCTATGGGCTCAAGCAAGCACCTAGAGCATGGTCTAACAAGATCATAGAGTATCTTGTCAATATTGGCTTTTATGTTTCTGATGCTGATTACTCACTTTATGTGAGAAAGGGAGATGGAGGTTTGGTCATCATAGTCATCTATGTGGATGATTTGATTATCACAGGTGATAGTGATAGTGGGATTGTTGAAGTCAAGGATTTTTTGAAGAAGAAGTTTGAGATGAAGGATTTAGGTGAGCTAAGGTACTTCCTTGGCATTGAGGTGATCAGATGTGATGATGGTATAGGGTTGTCCCAAAGATAGTATGGCTTGGATATGTTGTCCAAGTATGGTATGACAGCATGCAAACCACTTTCAGTCCCATTGGAGTAGAATGTAAAGTTGAGTGCTGATGTTGGGGATGAGATAGAAGACCCTACTATGTTTAGGAGGATAGTGGGGAGTTTGATCTACATGACCATTACAAGACCAGACTTGAGCTACGCTGTTGGTCTTGTGAGTCAGTTTATGCAAGTACCTAGAAAGCCACATTTGGATGCAGTCAGACGCATATTGAGATATGTGAAGTCCACATTACATTCTGGACTTTTCTATGAGGCAGGTACAGATGTACAGGTGTTTGGATACACAAATGCAGATTGGGATGGTAGTATGTCTGATAGAAGATCTACCAGCGGATACATGTTCTCTCTTGGTAGTGCAGCAGTTGCTTGGAGCAGTAAAAAGCAATCTATAGTTGCTTTGTCGAGTACAAAGGCTGAGTATAGAGGTGTTGTTGTTGCAGCATGTGAGGTAGTATGGCTACAAAAGTTAATGCCTGATTTGGATGTGCAGGTGGAAGGTCCAGTTGTCATTTATTGTGACAACATGAGCAGCATACAGTTGGCTAGGAATCCTGTGTTCCATGACAGGACAAAACATATTGAGGTACACTACCACTTTGTGAGAGAGAAGGTACTAGCAGGTGAGATTGACTTGGTGTATGTCAGCACACAGGATCAGATAGCTGACATCTTTACAAAGGCATTAGGTACAGAGAAGCTTCAAAAGTTTCGAAGCTTACTTGGAGTCTCACGACAGGCTCTTCTGCCTGCCCAGCTGCCTGTCCAATACCTTGACCATGAGCATCTGATGCAGCTATAGGCTGTCCAACTAGCTATGCGGGAGCTGTCGCCTCCTCCTGAAATATGACCTTGTGGATCTCAACAACTCTCTCAGGCTGCCTATGCATCTTGTCTTCATGGAAGACTACATCATGACTGCGGATGACTTTCTGCGCTTGCAGATCCCAGAGACGGTAACCCATCTCACCTACATCCCCATAACCAAGGAAAATGCATTTAACACTCTTAGGATCCAGCTTACTTCTCTTGTCCCTGGGCACATGGCAAAATGCCTCACATCCAAAGACATGGAGATGCGCATAAGAGAGAGGTTTTCTAGTCCTCCATACCTCCTCTGCAACCTGGAAATTTAAACCACTAGAAGGTGATTTGTTTATGATATGCATAGCAGTACTAACTGCCTCAGCCCAAAAGCTCTATGGTAGGCATGCATGGCTAAGCATACTTCGTACATGCTCCTAGATGGTTCTATTCATCCGCTCAACCAAACCATTCTGGGGGGTAGGGGGCAGTCAACTGATGCTTAATACCCCTCTCATTACATAACTGCTCAAAAGCACGTGAGACATACTCACCCCCATTATCTATCCTTAGACATTTTAGCCTATACCCAGACTGGTTCTCAACCAATGCAAGCCATCACTGAAACACAACCAAGACATTGGATTTCAGCTCAATGGGATAAGCCCAAACTTTCTATGAAAAATCATCTATGAAAGTAACAAAATACTTTGCACCACCCATAGACTGACAAGGCATGGGCCCACAGACATCCGAATGTACCAATGCCAAGGGCTCACTCATGCGTGGCGGCCTACCAGACTTCTTATGCGTGGCGGCCTACCAGACTTCTTATGCGTAGACCTAGTCTTCCTACCATAAAGACAATGCTCACATGAATCAAAACATCCATAATCAAGGGGCGGTAAGTACTGCAAACCAAAAAGCATTTTCATTCCCTTCAAAGACATATGGCCCAAACGGGTATGCCAAAGAGATACATGTGTGATAGAACCCACAGACAAAACATGATGAAGGGAAGAAGTAGATACAATCACAGGATAGAGGCTGCCATCCTTGGCACCTCTCACAATCGCAAGTCTGCCATGAGTAATCTTCCATGTAGAGTCTCCAAAAGATACATGATAACCTGCGTCATCAAGTTGTCTAGCCGACATGAGACTACGTATCAAAGCAGGTACATGATGTACATCGTGCACAAAAAAACTACTGTCAAAATGAAACTGCAGCCTAACATCACCAACGCCATCAATATCAAGAGACCTGTCATCGCCCAAGTGCACAGAACCCGAAACAGTACGGTATGAATGAGACCACTCTCGACAAGGTGTCACATGAAAGGACACACCTGAGTCCAAGATCCAACACTGTGCATACATAGAGTGTATCTCTGTCATCTGTGAAACACTAAAAGAAGCTGCAAGGATATAATCATCATCAACATCCTTAGGCTGCATAACATTGATCTCTTCAATTTTAACACTGGACTTTGCAGGCACTATGCTGCGATCAGAAGACTTATCCTGCACTTTGTCTTTCCCCTTATCTTTGCACCTTTCATTGCGTAGTTAATGGCATTTTGGCCTAATATGGCCCTTTTCCCACAATGGTGACAAGTAACATCTGCATTCCTGCCACGAGATTTGCTACGTGACTTCCCACAAGACTTGGATCAAGATTTCTAAGAATCCCGTCCACGGCCACGGCCACTGCCACTGCCATGTTTTCCATATCCATCATTCCTGCCTCATGAACAATTCTCTTATGCCATAATTCAACATCCTTATCTTGACCATGCCCATTTTCAACATACATAGGATTGTGAATGATGGGAGTACCTACATCCAAGGCAAATAACTTGCCTTTCTTCTTCCCTTTTGCAATCAATCTGCTAGGCCTTCCACTTTGAAATCCCTCAATGAAACATCCATATCTATTGAATCTCACCTGCATTCCTCAGCCTCCCAACTGATGCTAAGTTCTTAGTGATTGTAGGTACATAAAGTACATCCCCAAGCTTATTTTCAACTCCATCTCTAGTGACAAATGGCACACTACCAATATGAGTGATTTTATGCAAACTATCGTCCCCAAGAGCCACGCATTCTTCATTCTTCATTTGCTATTTTGTGTCAAACCACTCAACATGATGAGTCATGTGATTTGTAGCCCCTCAGTCCAAAAACCAATCATCCTCATTGGGAGGGTGTGTCATGCTCCCTAATACATGTTCCATGGCAAATAAATGGCCTCTAGCAGAGCCACCTCTAGGTCCATAACTTATACCTCCATAGTCACGTGCATAATGGTTATATTGAGTCCTTCCTTGACCCCTAGGCATAGCATTTTTCTTGTGATAATATTCCCTTTCAAAATGTCCCTACTACCCACAATAGTTATGTGCATCATCTCTATGTAGAGTAGATCGTCCTTTACCTCTAGAATAAGCTCTCCTCCTACCTTTAGGCATGAAACCACCACGACCAAAGGTACCTTGACCATGTGCAAAGCTATCACCTCCACGGCCATAAGATGAGCCTCTAGCTCTAGATGGACTACCATGCCCTCTCTGATGATAAAAAACACTATCTCCACTTGTATTCTTACTGCTGCTAGATGCATTTAAACCCAACTTTATTTATGGTGTAAGTAGCAAAGAAATCAATTCTTCAAAGTCTCGCATAGATCCTCCTCTAACTGAAATAGAGATATCCAAAGATTTATATGCTCGGCCAAGTCCATTAAGTGTGACTGAAACCAAATCATCATCATCCACTGGTGCATTTATAGATGTAAAATCTTCTGCAACCTGTTTAATCTCTATAATATAATCACTGATAGTGCAATTTCCTTTCCATGCTCCATGAAATCTTTGCTTAATTTGTATCTTCCTTGCCTCTGTGCATGTTCCATATATTTTCTCAATGATCTCCCTTCCCTCTTTACAAGTATTTTCCTTCTTGATATGAGGAATCAAAGTCTCTAATATGTATATAGAGATCCAGTGCAAAACCTTCCTATTCTTTCCACTCCAATCCTTGTATACCTTCTTTTTCTCTTTCTTTCCTCAAGAAGCTCTAGACATGCATCATCACCTATAATGAGGTCCCAAGGACCTCCCTCCATCCATCATAAAGTTCTCCATTCTATATGACCATATACTATAGTTGTCCTTGGTCAATTTATCTCCAACAATCTCGGTAATTTGAGCTATGTCTGACATTTTGATAGCTTCACTTTTTGAAAAAATAGCCATATGTATTGTCCCAATCAAGCATTTAGCAACATGAACCAATCCAGTGCCTCAAATGGTCAACTCGAGACAAAAAATGTACCAAAATAGCAAAAATTTATATGCGTTTCCTTCCAAGATAATGGCTGCTATAAATGAGCTCAAATGTTGTCATATACATGCAAACATGATGATCATACATCATACATTGGCTGTCCAGTAAGAAACATCCAAAATGGAGCTCTAACGGTGCTCATACGACCCAAAAAACATCAAAATAAGGGCTTAAAATTGACCAATTTCCTTCTTGTTTTTGTGCATTTTTTTGTGCCAATAATGAATTCCCAGTCAAGATAAAGCTACAAAAAATTTTCAAGAAAATTTTTTGCCTCCAAAATGACACCCAAAAATGACATAAAAATCGGCCTTATGGCAAGAATGCTCAACTCTAGACACTTATTTAACATGCCATTGTGGCAATAAATCTGAGTTGCCAATTATATTTTTAGTTAAAAGAGATGCAGCTTCATGGTGCAACCTCCATATCAAGTCACAACAGTAGTTTTTGATTTGCACTGGCTTCACCAAAAATTTGTTTTTTTCTTCCATTTTATCTTGTTGGGGGTAAAGGTGCCTCCACCTAGCCGCCCGTGTATTACTACACTGACAGTACCCACCACTACACACTACAGGTGGTGGACACCCATCAAAGCTTCAATGGCAGCCATGGCACCTTCATTTGTAGGTATGTTTTGATCTCTGACCTCCTCCCCGAGCTTCCGGACCTTCATCGACTTCTTCTCAGGCTACATTGGAGCCCCCTCGACATTGCCAAGTGCCCTCAAGGCCTATTGAAGACCCCCTAGCCTCGAGGAATAGCTAGTGTAATTTTTGGTACATTTTTAGGGGGCTGGGCTGACCTGCTGCGGGCATTTCCTTGCTCTTTCTCAACTTCCTGGCACTCTTGGCAACCTTCCCGAGCATTGTTTGACTCCTCAGCATCAGTGCTTGGCTCTCGATGATCAATTCGAGTGCTTCCCCCTTCAACCCTTTTCTATATACACAGTCCCAGGACTGTCAAAATAGGGCAGCACTTGGCATTTACTGTTTGATGCTTCTTGGCATTGCCTGTTTGATGCCTATTGATGTCTGGTGATGCCCAGATGTTATGGGATGCTATGTCTATGCTTTGGGACTAATTTGGAGCAGATTTGAGCACCGTTTGAGCTTCATTTAATAGTAAATTGTTTGCTGTAATACAATGGACTAAAGCTCATTTACTTGGTGTATGCATTGGTTCATGGATACGGGGTGCTTACTGGAGTTTGAATGATCATACCGATGTATTTGGAGGTTTTCATATGCTTCTTCTTGGTTTCGGAATGCTTTTGAGCTTGGATTAGGCTCCGACTTGGTTGTTCTTCAGTGGCATTTCGTTTCAGTTGTTGGCATACTTTGGACCAGTCTATGCCTATTGTCACTGCTTGACATTTAGGCTTCTTACATTTATGCTTTGGTCAAATATGGATGCCAATTGGTTTGCCCATGCTTGACCGTCACTTGGAGCTTCGTCTTCACATTTATTTGAACATTTTGGACCTACTACACATTACATTTGGTTGTCAGTTACATGCTCTTTGAATGCTTTCAGGCTTATGCTTTATGGGTGTAAGATAGCTTTGGATTTATGCTCCAGATGTATCCTATTGGGATTTGGCATGTCTGATACTATGTATTTGATGTATTAGAGTGTTTCTTTCTCTCTTTGCATCTGAATTCACTTCTAGTGGGAGCCTCTTGGTATATGCGGCACAGAGTCTTGTTTACAGATGAGCTTGAGCTTGTTGGATAGTTATATGCATTTTCTCTCTTGAGAGCTTTATGTCTACAGTTTGTCTATAGTGGGCTGATTTGATACGCCTATTGGGGCAGGCACCTATCTCTGTCACAAGTTTGTCAGTTTTGTATGCAACTTGGATGGTTATGTATTGAAGCTTCTTGCTCTATCATTTGTGCTTGTGCTTGGTCTCTTCTCTTACCCCAAGACCCATTACATGCATGACTTCTAGACCTATGAGATGTCTCTTGCCTGATAGGTGATTGGTTTGACAGTTCTTGGTACCTTCTTGCCCCTAGAAACTCACTGTTGGATGTATCTTGCTACTTGGCAGTTGCAGTGACATATGTATTAGTGATTGCTTTATTTTGGGACAATTTTACATACTACTGTCATTTATTACAAGCTGAAATCTGTAGATTTTGAGCACTTCTATGAGGGTAATGCTTACTATTTTATATTATCTTAGTCATATTTGGTGGACAAGTGCTTCTCTTGGTGAAATCCACCCTTTCAGCCAATTTTAGCAATGGTTTTAGTGCATTTTCTGCTAATTACAGCAACCTGCAATTTTACTTCTTTGCTTTAATTTGGGATAGTATGGCTGGTCATCTGAAAGATACATCTATCTTTAACATTGCCAAGTTGGATGGTACCAACTATGAGTATTGGAAGTCCCAAATATGGTAGGTTTTGGTGCAAAAATTGCAGATTAAATCCTTGTGTTTCAAGGGTATTAAACCTGAGGACATGGATGATGGTGTTTGGATGGAAGTTGATAAGCTATGCAAGTCTACCATTATTTTGTCACTCTTAGAAGAGGTCCATCATAATATTGTTGAAGATGTGAATAAGAGTGCATGGGATTTATGGGAGAAGATTTAGGAGCTCTATACGCAGCAGAGTCTTGCGTCACAGATGTATTGGCTGAAGCAGTTAATAGACCTTTGCATGAAGGAGGGGACCTCCCTTTCATCTCATTTCAGTCAGTTTCATGCTATCATGAAGAGTCTATTGTCATAGGGTATTGAGTTCAAAGACAACTTGCACCCGTTGTTTCTGCTTTGCACCTTGCCTGAATCATGGGATGTATTTTGTACTGCCATATGCACGAACAAGCTTGATGGGCTAAAAATCAAAGATGTTGAGAGTGCTTTATTGACTGAGAAAATCAACACGAGAAACAATGATGCTTCCTGCTCTTCACATATATTGACCATTAGAGGTGGTAGACATGGCACACAACATGATAATGATCATAAGGGTAGAGACTCTCAGAAGTCTAGGTCCAAGTCATGTGGTCACAGTAAGTCGTGTGGATGGAAGTCTGATCTTACATGTCATTATTGTGGGAAAGCAAGACATATTAGGCCGCAGTGCCATAAAATGGGCGATGACAAGCGTAAGGAAAAGGGAAAAGAAAAAGTGCACGAAAAGTCTTTTGAGTGTAGTATTGTACCTGCAAAGTCCAGTGTGAAAATACAAGAAGTTAATGTCATGCATGCCATTGATTCAGATGATGATTACATGCTTGCAACTTCTTCATGCGATGCCTTACAGGCTTCTGAGATACATTCTATGTATGCGCAGTGCTGGCTCTTGGATTCGGGTGCATCCTTTCATGTGACACCCTATAGAGATTGGTTTCATACCTATCATACCATGTCTGGTTCTGTGCATCTTGGTGATGCAGGTCTCTTGACATTGTGGGCATTGGAGATGTTAGGTTGCACTTTCCTTCTAGCAGTTCTTTTGTTTTGCATGATGTATGCCATGTACCTTCGTTGACTTGCAGCCTTATGTAAGCTAGATAGCTTGATGATGTTTGTGTCTTTTGGAGACTTTGCATGAAAGATTACTCATGGCAGGCTTGTACTTGCAAGAGGTGCCAAGTCTAGCAGCCTCTATCCCTTACTTGTATCTAGAGCTACATTGGATTATGTTTTGTCTGTGGGTTCTATTCTCTATGTATCCCTTTGGCATGCTCATTTGGGGCATATGTCTCTTAAAGGAATGAAAATACTCTGTGCTTTGCAGTATCTTCCGCCTTTTGACTCTTTGCATTTTGATTCTTGTGATCATTGTTTGTATGGCAAGCATACTAAAAATACGGATAAAAAGTCTGGTAAGAAACGCATGGGTGAGCCCTTGGCTCTTGTGCACTCAAATGTATGTGTACCCATGCCTTGTCAGTCACATGGTGGGGCAAAGTACTTTGTTACTTTCATAGATGATTACTTTCATAGATGATTACTTGGTAAGAAATGCATGGGTAAGCCCTTGGCTCTTGTGCGCTCAAATGTATGTGCACCCATGCCTTGTCAGTCACTTGGTGGGGCAAAGTACTTTGTTACTTTCATAGATGATTACTCACGTAAGGTTTGGGCTTATCCTATAAAGAGAAAATCTGATGTCTTAGACACATTTCAGCATTGGCTTGCATTGGCAAAGAACCAGTCTCGGAAAAGGCTCAAATGCCTAAGGTCAGATAATGGGGGTGAGTATGTTCACATGATTTTGAGCAGTTTTGTGATGAGTGGGGTATTAAGCATCAGTTGACCACCCCATACACCCCACCCCAGAATGATATGGGTGAATGCATGAATAGGACCATTCAGAAAAGGGTCTGTAGCATGCTTAGGCATGCTAGCTTACCACAGCACTCTGAGGTAGTTACTACTGCAATGTGTCTCATTAACAAGTCGCCTATTAGTGGCATTGACTTTTAGGTTGCAGAGGAGGTATGGCAAGCAATCCCCCCTCTTATGATCATTTGCGTGTCTTTGGATGTGAGGCATTCTACCATGTGCCCAAGGACAAACGCAATAAGCTGGATCCTAAAAGTGTCAAATGCGCTTTCATTGGCTATGGAGATGCAGGAGAGATGGGTTACCATCTATGGGATCCGCATGCATGGAAAGTGATCCGCAGCCATGATGTCATCTTTCATGAGGACAAAATGCATATGCAGCCTGACAAAGTGGTTGAGGTACGCCGAGCTATCTTTCGGGAGGAGCCACCTGCTCCCATTCCGCTTGCTCCACGGCCAGCTAGACAACATACAGCATCACTTGATGCTCATGGCCCAAATGCTAGACATGCTTTTAGCAGGGACAGCTCATGAGGAGCTAGATGCTCTTAAGGCTCAGCTCAAGAAGATATTTGAGATGAAAGATTTGGGACATGCCTCTCATATACTTGGTATGCGCATTATGCACGATAGATCTTAGGGACTCCTCTATCTGTCACAAAGGGAGTACATTCATAAAGTCCTTGAGCGCTTCTGCATGCAAGAAATTAAGCCTATTGGCTATCCATTACCTTCTCATGTGAAGGTTTCACTGGCCGATTGTCTGCAGACAGATGAGTAGAGGGCCAAGATGGCCAAGATTCCCTATGCATTAGCCGTGGACAGTCTTATGTATGCCATGATAGCCACCCGTCTAGATATTGCTTTTTCAGTTGGGGTTGTGGTACGCTATATGGCTACACTTGGCAAGAAACATTGGAATGCTGTGAAGGGTATCATGAGGTACCTAAAGGGCACAACAGATATGTGTCTTTATTATGGAAACCAGGATATAGGAGTCGTGGGGTACACTGAATCTGATTATGCAGGACATGCAGATAGTAGAAAGTCCATTTCTGGCTATGTGTTCACTTATGTTGGAGGGGCTATCTCTTGGATGTCCAGGGTGCAGAAGTGTACGACCCTTTCTACTAGAGGCCGAGTATATTGCAGCCACAGAAGCTTTCAAGGAGGCTATCTGGTTAGGCCCTTTGATTGCTGACCTTTGTATGATAGATGCTATGCCTACACTACTGCATTTGATTCCATGAGTGCCATTCACTTGGCCAAGAATCCGGTCTTCCATGCAAAGACAAAACATATCGAGGTGAGATATCACTTCATTCGTGAGGTTGTTGAGGACAGGTATGTTGACCTTGTCAAGATTCCAACTAAGCAGAATCCTGCAGACTTGCTCACAAAGAGCCTCACTACCTAGTACTTTGCCTTCCTCAGGAGATTGATGGGTATTTGATGAGATGACATCTTTTTCCTCATCATGTTGTACATGTGTACATGTTGTACTGTCTTTTCTTTTTTCTCTCTCACTGGGGTAGATTCTCCTTTAAGTGGGAGGTTGTTGGGGGTAAAGGCGCCTTTGCCTAGCCAGTCGTGTACTACTACATTGATACTACCCCCCACTGAACACTGCAGGTAGCAGGTGCCGTCACAGTCATTTATTCTTTATTCTTTTAGTGACACTTTGAATAAAGGAAGGCCTGGCCACACATTGTGGTTGTTGGAGTTCCCACTTTTGAGTCTCTCTCTCTCTTGGCTCTTGCTCTCTATCCACCATAGCTCTCACCGCCAAGCTTCTTCCTCCTCAGTTCCACTTCCCTTTCACATCTCCTTGAACTCTTCAAGAGAACTCCCAATGTCTTCTGTGTTTCTACAAGTTCCATCTCCAATGATCTTATCCATTCCAATGATGCATCTAGCAAAGCTTCTTTGGGAGCATATAGCTCTTGCACTCTGTTCAGCAAAGTGACCTCTTCTAGCTTATCTAACCTCTTCTAGACAACTAGAGAAGCTTCTAGGTAAATTGATGAATAGAAAGCATATGGAGGTTCTTGATAAGCTGATGTCTCATCATAGAGACATGGTCTTGAGTGGGATTTCATGTCCTTTGAAGTGACTGTCCTACTATTGCCATTGTTTTTACATCAGTGAATATGGTGCAAACTAGACATAATGCTCAATATGTCCACATGCCCAAGCCTTGGTGGTTATTGGAGCCCCAAGAGGAACACCAAGGAAAAAGGGATTCTACTGCAAGAAAATCTATCTTGTAATATCAAAAAGCTTTTATTTCATTCTTTTGATCATCAAAACAAAGAAAACAGCAAATCTTCACGCAGTATCATAGTAGATATCTCCCACCGATTTGATAGAATCAACCATAATCTTCAACATCTTCATAGAATTCTTCAATATAACAATGAACACAAAAGAATACACCATTTTAAAATGAAAATAAATCACATATTATTCATCTTCAATGTCTTCATAGTCTTCTCTCTCAATCTCTCATATACAGTTACACTGTTTTGATAAAATTGACTCTCTGGCTCTCTCTCTCTCTCTCTCTCTCAATAGTACATCATCTCCTCACTAAAATACTCTCATAATAACTCTCAATAATCCTTCTTAGGTCGTGGATGCACCTCCCAAGAGGTATGTCTGATGTGAAGAGGCACCAGAGCCACTACAATGTCTCTTCATAGCTCACTACTGTCACTGTCACTGTCACTCTAGTCTTCTCTTCACTCTTCAGTAGCTTCTTCTTCCATTTTTTTTAGCTCTTTTGAACTTAGATTCATCCTTTCCAAAAATTGGAAAACTTTCCCAAAGTCACACATAATTTCTACATAACACTTACAGAAGGTCTATAGAACAGTATAGTACAGTACCAGAACAGATACAAAACAGTTACAGAGCAGAAATAGAGCAGAGACAGAGGCTCTACAGAAGGTTTACAAAGGGTTACAAAAGGTCATCAAAACCTCATAACTCATACTAAAACCATTCCAAATTATAAAAAACTATTCAATAAGCTTCCAAAATATTTCAATCTTTATCAATCATCAATCCGTGCTTCATACAAAAGAAAATCAGAACAAAATAGAAGCTATACAGAAGGTATACATAACCAATCAGAACCTCAACAGAACCTATCAGAACATCATAGAGCTTCATATATCTACTAAAAATCATAATGAACTTCCAAAACATAATCAGTATCATCCAAAAAACTCTCAAACACTTCCATTATCAACTATACATCACTCTAAATCCATCAAAAATCAATCATTCAGTCCTCAAAAACAAGAAAAATCAGTCAAAAATTCAGTCTTTTTCCACTCTCAACATATCCCCACACTTAGAAAGGAAGCATCCTCGTGACCTAAGGATAAGAAGAATATAAGTTCACTAAAGAGCTCATATTTATCTTCCGTAGGATCTTTAACAATCTTGCCAAACTACGACCCCAACTTATCACCTGTATCTCTAGAAAAATACTTCTAAAGGAAAAATTTGTTATTCATTAACACATTTGATAAACAATTGAAAGGTTCTTCTTCATCTTTCCACCATAAGTTTTCCATCCACCATCAATAGTTTGAAAATAGCTCTCGAACAAATTATTCTCAATCTATACGAACTCATCACATACAATTAATTACAACACACACTCAAACAGTAACAGAACCATCTGAATGATAGCTCCAAAAAGAGAGAGATATATCATTAAGAATCATCCAAAATACATTGCAAAGGCATCAATGAAGGCGATCCCTTTTGAAGGCTTGCTGGTTTCGAAAACAATCCATGGAGAAGGACTCATCTACAAATGTCTTGGGAGAATTTTGAAAGAACTGCAGGCAGCACATCCTTTCTAGCAAAACAAGGTATCTACTAGGGAGACATAGGGCATAAAAATATAGGACATCCAACTGTTGGGAATCAATGTTCACATTGACATTCATACAAAGCTTTGGAATGGCCTTTTGATCATTATGGGAATGCCTATGCATATATGCTAGATACCAAGCAAAATGAGCTATCAATCTCACTGAAGGATTTGGAGATTGTGAATATTGGTGAGCAAAATGGAGGTAATTCTGGTATGCTTGACTAGCAATAGTCCAGTCCCCTGGAATTAATGGCTACTTTATTTGTGGTCTTGTGAGAGAATCAATCGAGCTCCATCCTCTTCTTCTTGGAATCTACTGATCAAATCCATCATACTCACTAACCAACTGAGGGCGTTGAGAAATAGAAGTGACAGGAGTTGGAAGTGGAATAAGTAAAAGAGGATGAAGAGATGGGTAGGAAAAATCATAAAAGGAGGAATAAGATAAAGAAGGAGTGGCTGATAATTTAAGTGAATCAGTTAGGAAAGGTTTCAATTGATAAATAGGACAAGTAGAAGGTATATGGATAGATGGAGAAGGGCATGGTGGAGAAGGGAAAAAACTCTATCTTCAATGAAATAACAATAGGTAAATATAGGAATTTGAGGAAAACTCTGAGGTTGGAAAAGAAGAGGTAAGATAGCTCTGCTGAGTTGGTTTGATAAAGGGAAAGATAAGTATCATAGTGATGGGCCATTTGTTGGTAGTACAATAGGCTAGAAACAGAGGGACCTAAAATAGATCTTCTCTGGTAGGCATAAAAAAAGGATGAATCAAATGGATGGTTCTTGGAAAGATAAGCTAGGAGATTCACCCTCAGTTGGTTAGTGCTCTGCACATAAGTAGAAGCTGTATTCTGATGTTGATTCAGGACCACAGAATCAATCATTGAATGCCATGAATTGTCAGGGCAAGTAGCCACTTTTGAGGAATAACACTAGAATATGTCTTCTATCCGCAACTCCAAATAGTTGACATTAAAAATTGCTTGCAAAACCACATCCTCCACATACCAGGCCAAATCTACTTCATTTGAAATTAACAGATCACCTCATAGATACATGTAAGACAGCAACATGGTATCCGTCATCACAGAATCTTCAAACACCATACGGACCACTTCTGTTAGCAACTCAAAAGACCAAGCCCCACTCCAACAATCCTCTAGAAGAGGAAGATCCATCGTTGAAAGCTTCATATAGAAGGCCAACTTCTGCAACTGATAGTGGACAAAGAAAGAATGGTCTAGAGGAACATACTCCTGAAAGTGCTCAAATGTAGACCATAACAAATCCATCCTGGACTGTAATCTTTCCACTTTATCTTGAAACAATGGACACAATGTGGCCTGTCTCTGGAGAACTGCCAAGTCTTGCTTAGAGATAGAAGGAATAATAGGAACATTAGGGCTTGGAGGAATGGACCGTGACTGCATTAGTTGGTCTTGCAACTACTTAATGTGGGAAGCTTGTGATTCCACTGTATTATGAGCAGTCTATAAGGCTGATAATTTTGCATCTAAAAGAGTTTGAAACTCTTGAGCTTCTTTGGACATTCTCTCTTTCTCCTCTGAGACTCTAGTGACCTCTGATTGAGCTTCTGCTACCTTCAAAGAAGATATTTCTTCTCTCTGGGTCTCAATCATTTGGGTCTACTGCTCCATCTGCTTAAACAGATCTTCAAGTGTGTCTTTAGCAAAGGCTAACTCTATGGTTGCCTTATGCAACTGGTCTTTGGACTGCATCAGTTCTTCATAGAAAGAAGCATATATCTATTGATCGAACTCTGGATGTCATTACAAAGGAATGGAATAGCATCTCCTGACACTAAATTGTTCAGTGAAGGGACTAATATTTCCAAAGAACCCTCTCTATGTGCCTTGAACAAAGGAATGGAATAGCATCTCCTGACACTAATCTGTTTAGTGAAGGGACTAATATTTCCAAAGAACCCTCTCTATGTGCCCTGAACAAATTATTGCATGTGAGGTAGGTAGGGAGGTCACTGCCAGATGTAGCAGGGATTGTGATTGAAGGAAGGACTGAGGGAGTTTTATCTACCACACACTTCAAGCGCTTTCGCTAAATGACCAATGGAGGAGGGGAATCAATATCCTCTATGTCAATAGGTTCTGACTCTTCTGAAGGTGGAGGGGGAGGAACTGGATCAGATGGAGGAGGTGGTAGCACACTCTTCTTAATGCCTGAGTATGTCAAGAAAGCATATAGGTAGGAACCATAGGTGACATTTGTGACATTTCCTCTAGTTACTTTGACAAAATGTTGGTCCATCTTTGTAAGCAGGTAAGTACTCCAATCAATGGCCACCCCTTTTAACACCATCTTGGAAACTGTGAAGAGTTCTTTGGACAAATAATGAGATGGTGTTTTGGCAAGCATAAACCTGTCTTGGAGGAACTAGCAGACTAACTTCCAAAGGGGATAAGTGATCATGGAAAAATATACTCCTGAAGTATTTATCACTTTCATGATATCTAGAATCTCTTTGGTTTGCTTCTGTAACAGCTTGAAAATCTCATCGTTGGAGAATAATTGTCTGGCTGTAACAAAGGGCTCTCCTTTGTAGGGAAGAGACAAAGCCTTCCCTAACCCTCGGGGTATCAATACAATGGAAGCACCATGAACCAGGCCCACCTTCTTACTGTATAATGCAAGAAACTCATCACACAGGGATGGATTATCTAGAATTAATGGGAATGAAGCAGCCACGAAAGTCGCAAGCCCTGCTTTCACTATAGGCTCAAAAGTCAGTAGGGAAGAATAATCCCTACTGATCAATGAGATATACTGGATAGGAGGAGGAGCGTGATGCACCATTTAGATGGAAAACACACACCACAAACACAGACAATCACAAAGAATGCCTGCAAAACAACCAAAGAGCTATCAAAAAGAAATCTATCAATTGAAGTACACACATATAGAGGTAACTAACCAATTTACCACCCCAAACAACCCACATCCTAGAAAAAATTCGGCATGACCTCTACACATATGTGACCGAAAACTTCATGTGATGCAACAATCAGGCACCCAAAACCCCGTATCAGGCAAAAAAGAAAAATAAAACTTCAAACCACACCTGTAATCGTAGCACATAAGCAAACCATAATACCATAAAAATCTAATCATGACCTGACCATAACCTTGACCAACAATTTCAGCTAAGAGGACTTTACACGCCCATTCCATGAAGCGTGTTTATTAAAAGAGGGAAAAAAGTGTAGTGAGAGGAAATGGTTTTAATGGAGGATTCATTTTAAGAAATTATTAACAATGTGTAAAATTTTATTAGGTGATAAACCTTAATAAGAAAACGGCGGTTCCTTCTAAAATTTTAATTACAATTTATTAGGGTGAAACGGTGCTTTATCAAAACCCGGACTTCGATTCCCAGACTGGGGTCTCTAAATGCAAATTCATTAATTAGAAATTAATGGTGATGTGGAGCGCTTTTTTGCTAGTGCCTGCTTTTTTGTGACATCTAGTTCATTTTTATTAAAAATTAAGGTGCATTTGAAGCGCACGTAGCGAGTGCAAAGTGAATGGCGGTTTGATTTTAAGTTATTAAAAAAATGTGTATTTAGCGCGAGCGCACATGAAAATGTGGGTCAATAAAGTTCATTTTAGCAATTAATAGTGGCTAAGGGATGATGAAAATGAATAAATCTCAAAAAATAAATAGCTAGTAGGGGTGTGTATACAATAGACTGAAGGCGCACTGAGTAGTCCCAAATGCAAGGAATCCAGTAAAAAAAAACAAATACCACTGACTAGAAAAAATAAAGTACCTTAGTGTGTTTTTGTTATTTTTATTTTAATATTTTTAGGTTTTTTTTAAAATTTAAATTGTATTCTAGGTGTGTTTGTATTTTGTACGTTATGTGTGTGTTTTTTAATGGTTTTTTTTAATTTTTAACAATTAAAACGGGATATAGGACACATGAATATGTTGTGAAGTGTAAGGGTGGAATTTCAACAATCCAACAAGTGTCAACAATGTGTTTGAATTTATCCATGATTTTTCAACTGATTTTTTTAGAATTTAAAATGAATTTTCATGAGGTGAAGTATTAAATATAGGGTTTTGACTTCAAATAATACTTTAGCCATTTATGAAAGCATTTTCAATTTAGAAATTATTAGCAAAAGGGGAAAGGGGTTTGTAAAGTTTTTTGAAATTTTTCTAGAAATATTTATGAATTTTTACCAATTTTTAATTAAATTTACTCATTTTGCATGTGTTTTTGAAAGAATTTTGAAGTTTTGAATTATCTGCAATTTATTTTTTTGAATTCCCACTTTAGAAAATATTCCAAATGATTTCAAAAATGTTAGAAATTTTTAAAGAATTTTTTTACATTTTATTTGGATTTTAAAATATTTTTAATGAAATTTTGAAGTTTTTAGGTATTTTATGTGTATTTTTATGTGTTTTTATGTAGTTTTCGGGTTTGGAAATTAAAAGGCGGTACCGGAGCTACGTGTAAAGAGAGAAGGATGACTGCGTGTGAACGGCTGACTGCAACACTCCACTGCACGGACAAACCAGAAGCGCGTCCTCGCGCATGAACGCCCACTAGCAGCTCACGCATGCGTGCACACGCTGCGTTGTGAACAACGGAGGTAGAGGGGAAAAGGGCAAGATCGAGGCGAGCACAAGAGAAAACAAAAGAATTTAAATAAATTAAGTGGATTAGGTGAATTAAGTTGATTAGGGGAGGTAGGTATTCACCTTCAGCGTCTGTAGCTGCTCTGTAATCACATCCATAAGCTCTTTCTTGATACTTGCAACTGAGTTGGATAAGTAGTCCTTCAGATTCTCACCTCCTGAAGTACTTGTAGTGGGGTTTTGGGAAGCTTCTGTAATTACTGCATACACTGGTTGGGTCGATCCAGAGGGTCCTCTGTTCTGGATTTGATTCAGAGCTCCTGCTAAGACTTGGGGTTGTTGATTCGAGTTGGTAGGGTTCCACTGTTGTTGTGTCGCCATTGGAGGAACTGTTTGAGGCCACTATTGTTGTGGTTGAACCATCATTTGAGGTACTGTCGTCTGTGGTGACCACAATGGATTAGATACATTATACTGTGGCACTACTTGCATCTGGGGATAGGGGTAGGGAACTGTCCCTAGGACTACATTTGGTGGGTATACCATTCCTGGCATGGGAGGAGGTAAGACTCCTCTTCCTAGAGTCATTGACAGCCTTGCTTCAACTTCGTCATACAATCTTGCACCTTCCATTGTAGCTTGCAGATTGACTGGTCTTCTCAATTCCACGAACTTGCGAACTTCTTGTTGTAGGCCTCTGAGAAATACTCCTTTCTGGATACCTTCGTCCAAATGATGGTTAGTCCATCTCTTCAAGATGGATTCCATTCGCGAGACATAAGCTTCTACTCTTTCTCCAGAGGACTGACTTAGGTTCATGAACTCCTCTCACATCCGCTCTCCAAAACCTTCACGCCTGAATTTAGTGAGGAAGGCCAACTTCAAGTCGTCCCATGTGCCAAAATTTCCTGTTGCTTGTCTCTCATAGAACTGAAACGCCGCGCCCTTGCAAGTGGTGGGAAATATTGCTAACCAATGCTCAAGGGTTCTGGCATTGTTAGTCACACATGCTACCATGAATTCTACTACATGAAGATCAAGGTCTTCATTGTACTCTCCCTTAAAAACTGGCAATGGGACTATATTTGCTGGCGTGTCATCAATATTTCTAGGATGAATCTGACTAGGAAGGGGACCTTGAGTCGCCATGGAGACTTCTGTAAAGAGTGCTTTTAGGGTTTCAAAGGAGGCTTTTGTTGCGAGCTTATTCTCAGCTTTACTTTTTGCCTTCTCTCTTCTTATGTACCTCTGGACTCGTTCTAACGCTTGCCTCTTGATTGCGTCATTCATCAGGGGGTTGGCTCCAACCAGTTGTTCAGTACTCAGCAGAATAGAATCTGAGAGGTCTTCAGTCTCTGGGGGATTCTTTGGCAAACATCTCATCTACTTCCTTCTTTTCAACATCTCTGAATTCAGCTTTCAAACCACTACAGAGGGGGAGATATTCCATTCTGAAAGTATCAAAACTCATTCTTCTTAGGATCGTTGTTGTGTCATTATAATAATGCCAGCTTCTGAGGGTTTCAACAGTGTATGTTGTGAAAGACACTCTGTCTACCAACTTCCAGTGGGTTGCTAATTGGACAAACAGAAGATTATCAGTGCACCAAGCATCTCACGTATCTTGCTGTTGAGCATCCACGAACAAATTCCAACTCTTTTCCTTCTTGTTTTTGTGAACCTCCACAAACCACGACTCCTGAAGCTTCTTAACAACTTCCCACTTGATGATGTCTAGAAACTTCTCAATGAATGCCAAATCTTCCATGGATGTTCATTCTCTCTGTATCTGCTCTTCAGTTTGTTCCCAAACAATTTGCAACTAAGATGCAAGTTTCTGCTGCTTCAATAGGAAGAGGAAACATTCCACTGCATAGAGCATACATCATGATGGTAATATATTTTCGCCAATGTTGAATGAACTTCTTGTGGAAAATGTCTTTGATAATGAGAATCTCCAACTCTTCAGTTGAAGAAGGAACTTTGCAAACATCCATTGAATTCTCCTCTTCTTGGCAATGCCATTTCCTTCATTTTCAACCTCTTCTTATGCTTGTTGATGGCAAGCTTCCCCTGCTGCGCACCAAAAACATGGAGCCCCAAGAGGAACACCAAGGAAAAATGGATTCTACTGCAAGAAAATCTATCTTGTAACATCAACAAGCTTTTATTTCATTCTTTTGATCATCAAAACAAAGAAAACAACAAATCTTCACCCAGCATCATAGTAGATATCTCCCACGGATTTGATAGAATCAACCATAATCTTCAACATCTTCATAGAATTCTTCAATATAACAATGAACACAAAAGAATACACCATTTTTGAATGGAAATAAATCACATATTATTCATCTTCAATGTCTTCATAGTCTTCTCTCTCAATCTCTCATATACAGTTACACTGTTTTGATAAAATTGACTCTCTGGCTCTCTCTCTCTCTCTCTCTCTCTCTCAATAGTACATCATCTCCTCACTAAAATACTCTCATAATAACTCTCAATAATCCTTCTTAGGTCGTGGATGCACCTCCCAAGAGGTATGTCTGATGTGAAGAGGCACCAGAGCCACTACAATGTCTCTTCATAGCTCACTACTGTCACTGTCACTGTCACTCTAGTCTTCTCTTCACTCTTCAGCAGCTTCTTCTTCCATTTTTTTTAGCTCTTTTGAACTTAGATTCATCCTTTTCAAAAATTGGAAAATTTTTCCAAATTCACACATAATTTCTACATAACACTTACAGAAGGTCTACAGAACAGTATAGTACAGTACTAGAACAGATACAGAATAGTTACAGAGCAGAGACAGAGCAGAGATAGAGGCTCTACAGAAGGTTTACAGAGGGTTACAGAAGGTCATCAAAACCTCATAACTCATACTAAAACAATTCCAAATTATCAAAAACTATTCAATAAGCTTCCAAAAGGTTTCAATCTTCATCAATCATCAATCCATGCTTCATACATAAGAAAATTAGAACAAAACAGAAGCTATATAGAAGGTATACAGAACCAATCAGAACCTCAACAGAACCTATCATAACATCACAAAGTTTCATATCTCTACTAAAAATCATCATGAAATTCCAAAACATAATCAATATCATCCAAAACACTCTCAAACACTTCCATTATCAACCATACATCACTCTAAATCCATCAAAAATCAATCATTTAGTCCTCAAAAATAACAAAAATCAATCAAAACTTTAGTCTTTTTCCACTCTCAACAGTTATATTCGATAACAAGAGTTCTGATGACTTAGCATTGGAAGAGATGGAGAAAAAGTGCATTGTAACCAATGACAAGAGGCCTTTGATTGCAAGGAGGGTCATTGAACCTAACAGTGCCTAATGACGAGATAATCACCATTCTGATGTACCACCAGTCCCTGTCTTATGCCTTCTTGTCACATTTGATAGTCATGAATGCAGCTCATCCTGTCCGCACTCCCCCTAAAAAATTGGCCCATCCTGACTTGAATGAATATGCTTCTCTAGTTTCTGAAGACCAAAGAGTTCCATTAGATAGGATTGAGGTTCAAAAGCAGCGCCGCAGTAGTATGGACACTACTTATTGGAGCCTCATGCCCAAATGGAGGCTCGTCATTTGCAATTGATAAGGCAAGGAGGAAACTCTGGGCATTAATCGTAGAGAAAAAATGTGCACAGCAACATCAACATCGGCATCTACACCTTGCTCCCAATCTTTCACTTAGAACCACGAAACCATCTGTAGCTAAGCGTGAAGATGATGAATAGGTGGACAGTTTAGTTCTTCGTCTTGGCTTGAAACCTCATGTATTGTCAATTTGGTTACTCAAATCAAAACTTCTTGAGTTTGTCTTCAAGATCTTTCAATCATTGAGGATTGCTTTCAGGAATTGGGCTTATTTCATTGGCAGTACAATATTTGCATTTGACCAATTTCACAGAGCATTTCAGGCTTTGATACCATCATAAAGCTTCAAGTGGGGGAAGACAAAGATGGAGCAATTAGAGGTTAGGAGCTACATGCTCTCCTCCTCTTCATTTTTTTTTTCATCCTATCTTCTCTTCAACCTTTTCTTACAAGTCTCTCACACAAACTTAATACAAACATGGATAAAGCCTAGCCTTTTTCCTTATTTCTCAACAATAGTAGCATATGTTGATGGCATATTAGTGGAACATGTCATCATGGACACAAGATCCTTTGTCACATTATGAGTTTACAATTGATGGAAAGATTAGGAATAGAAATCCAAAAGGATGCCTCCACAATTCTCCGAATGGCCGATGATAGTCTAAGAAAACCTAAAGGTTGAATTACCAAAGTCCTGACAACTGTTGCCAATGTGAAATGCATTATGCACTTTAGGGTTATCAGGTTTGTAGGGTGGCCAAGCTATCAAGTATTGTTAGGAAGGCCATGGATCTTGCAATTCGATGGTCAAGTTGATATACCTACTGGTCATCTAATTTTTGATAGAGGTGCCCAATGTGTGATAATGGATACATATCTTGAATCTCCTCAAAGTGAGAGAGTACCTTTATCTTTGTCAGAATTGAATGCATTAGATGATTCATGTGGTAGTGGGACTTCATCAAGAGACAAATCAAAAGAGCTGTCCACTATAGAGGATTTCTACCAGGTGACTTTAAATGAGCTAATAGAAACTCAAGATAAAATAAGAGACACAGATATGATTGAGCTAGATCTCGGTATGTTGGCTGATCTACAACTGATAAAATTAGGATCTATGCTCAAATTGGAAGAACTGAAGGACTACATATCTTTGATTCAAGAATTTGGTGACATTTTTGCATGGAGGTATGATGGGCTAAGGGCTATTCCTCCTAGTCTGGCTCTGCATACCATTCCTTTGAAGGAAGGTAGCTACCCTGTGCAACAAAAAGTGAGGCATATGCCTTTTGACCTAAGTGGTAGACTATTTGAGAAGCTACAAAAATTGTGTAAGGTTGGCATGATATTTGTTGTACAACACATAGAGTGGTATTTGTCGGTAGTTATGAGGAAAAAGAAGAATAATCAAATCCGGCTTTGTGTAGATTTTAGAGAGCTCAATAATTAGACAGTCAATGATTATTATCCGCTATCATTTATTGACTAGAGTCTACATCAATTAGTGGGGGTAGAGATATCTATTCATTTATGGACTGCTTTGCTGGATATAACCAAATGGCTATTGTAGAGGAAGACAAGTTGAAAATGACATTTAATGTTGTATTTGGTACCGTTGCATATCATGTTATGGCATTCAAGTTATGCAATGCACCAAGTTCTTGGCAACATACAACTGATAAGACTTTTGGTTATATTTCCCTAGAGAAGTTGAAAATATTTGTTGATGATCTAGGGGCAACCACCATAAGGGAGAGATAGTTGGTTATTTTAAGAAAATATTTTGAGCATTGTAGACAGTTTTGCATTGCTTTCAATCCAAGAAAGTGCATCTTTGGAGTGCCTTATGGATCGCTATTGTGCCATGTGGTTAGCTCGATTGGTATTGCAACCACCGATCCTGAAAAGGTAAAGGTTATTATCACTATGAGTCCACCACGTACTCCTAAAGAAGTACATAGCTTTTTGTGATCACTGGGATACTATCAAAGATTTATCAATGCCTTTGTAGAGAGGACATTGCCACTAATGAATCTATTGTCCTTTAATTTTTTATTTATTTGGAGTGACCCATATTGACAAGATTCCTTTGAGGATGTAAATCAAGAATTAGTGAAAGCACCAATCTTGAAAGCACCCAAGAGAGGTGAGCTCTTCTATATATTTTCAGCAGCCACAATGCATAGCATAGCCTAGATTTTGGAGGAGAAGTGGTATCATCCAATTGCATTTGCTAGCTGTTGGGGATATCTGAGATTAATTACACCTACATGGAGAAGTTATGCCTTGGGATGGTATTCACGCGACAAAGAAATTGAGACATTACATTCTCTATGAAAAGGTGGTATTTTATATGAAGGCAGAGGGGTTTCGGCTATTGATGATGAATAGGCTACAGCAGTTTCCTGACTGCCTAACAAAGTGGTTAATCTCTTTGTGGGAGTTTGATTATTAAATCAAGATTAAGCCACCAAAGTTGCAGGGCATTGTCAAATGTCTTGTGGATTTCAAGAAGCCGAAGGAAATTTTGGCTAAAGATAGTGACCTTAAAGGTCTATTCAAATTTTATTTGGCTTCCATTCCATCTTGATATGATGCTATAATGCATTATCTATCTATAGGAGAGTCTAGAGCCGCTTCGTAAGAAGAGGAAAAATAAATAGCATACTTTGAAATTCGCTTTAATTGCAGGAACATTATATTGGCAAGGGACTGATGATGTTTCTTGTTGATGTGTTATGCTTGATGAGGTTCCATTTATCTTGGAAGAGTGTCATGACTCCACTTTTGGAGGACACTTTGCTGGATAGTTGAGTGCACAAAAAGCTTTAAGAGTCGGATATTGCTAACCATCCATTTTCTAGGATGTATTTGCATATGTCAAGAGATGTGATGTATATCAAAGACATGATAGTAGGGAGAATAGAAAGTGCCTACTGACTCCTATTATGGCTATACTATCATTCAAGAAGCGGGGCATTGATTTTGTGGGTCCTATTATCCCGTCATCCTTTGCACAAAAAAGGTATATCATAGTTGCAAGTGATTATTTTACAAAGTGGTCAGAAGCACGAGCAATGAGGAAGGATGATGCAAAGGAGACTGATAGCTTCCTACTTGAGCATATTGTCTGCCTATTTGGTCTACCAAAGGAATTAGTGTCAGACTGTAGAACCCAGTTTTTGAATAAGGTGATTAAGAGCCTCTGATTGAAGCATGGTAGATTAAGCACAATACAATGACACCTTATAATCCACAAGTGAATGGGTTGGTTGGAAGTACTAATAAACAACTTCTGGGTATTCTATCACAGATAGTATAAAAAAAGAAACGAGATTGGGATAAGAAGCTATGTGGCTGTGTGGGCGTATAATATGACCTTTAAAAGCAAGCTACTAGCCACACCCCATTCAAGTTATTTTATAGCGAGGAGTGCGTACTACCCTCAGAGATTGAGTTACCAACTCTAAGATTTTGATTAACCATTCTTTGGGGAACAAAAATGTTCTCTTTGAGTGCTTTATGACTTTAGCACACCTCGATGAGCTCAAATTACACGCTATTACATCAAGTGTTGAATGAAGTAGCTTCATGATTTAAAAGCAAAGAAGTTTACCTTCAAGAAAGGATAGTTATTTTCATATATAATGTATGCAGGGAGATATTTCTTGGGAAACTAGAGCCTAAGTTTAAAAGTCCCCAACAAAATAGTTAGAATCGAGAAAAATACGTCCACAACATTACTAGCGAATTTGCAAGGAGTGGAGTTTTAACAATAAGTTAATCTAAACAAGATTAAAACTTATTATATTTAGGCATATTGATGAGATAATTATCTTGTAGGTCAAGGTTGAACTAATTTATAACCTGCAAGAGAAGCTGGAAGTTGGTTGATAGGGTAGCTAATTCCCTACTTAGAACACCCATATCTGGAACAAAGATACCATCAGGGAAGACTTGTTTGGTGGAGCAAAGGTTATAAAGTGATTGAGCAAGAGGATGTGACATTTGTTTGGGAGATCAAAGTCTTCTGCCATCAATGCTTAATTAATTTGATGAGCATCCCTATTGGATTCAATGAAGAAGGTGGGATAGAGCCTTTGGATCATCCTTTGAATATGATAAATTTTGACTATCATAGTTATAAATAAAGGAGTCTACAATGGCCGGATGTGTAAACCCTTTATTGACATATACATTATATTTTGATGGAGCATCCAAGGGTCCCAATAAGAAAGGGAGTATTGGGGTAGTCATTAGAGATTCCTGTAAAAATTACACGGTGCAGCAAACAGAATCAAAGAAAGAGATAGAGAAAGAGAGTACACAATAGATAAGTGGAGAATTAGAAAATTTCTTTAGCTCCAAACAACTGATACACAGATGGCTCTATCTACCCATGTGCTTCCATAGTGAAGCTCAGATGGTGATCTAGATAGAAGATAGGTCAAGAGCTTAAGGCTAGCTAACTGGGTGAAAGATAGATGATCGATGGTTGTGAAGGGGTTTAGCTTTTATAGCCCGTGAAGGCGGTTAGGTCCGCATGATCTACCTACCATATGAGCCTCCACTAGTCAGCTAGGAAATATTCCAAGGAATATTCCCTTTACCATCAAGTCGAGGGGACCCCCCAGCCAAGGGCCGCTTCCGCAGCCCCCGGACCCCAAAATAAGGGCCCCTTTAACTTCCTTACCCCACAACTTGATGCAATGTGCCTCGAGTTGCTACCAGCTTAACTACTCAGTCCAACCCAAAGATTAAACCCACAATGGTCACCTTTTTACTATCCTGTCACATAGACCTCATCTGATATACAAGTCAGGACTCAACCAATGTCTGGGCTCACATTTGGATTCTCCTCATAATGGGGGCCTTAAAAATTTGAGCACCATGGATCATTGGTGGCACCTTATGAGGGTGGGGAATTGAGCATATCTAACAACTCCTGACATACAATCATGATGAAATTAGCTACCTATCTTAGGGCAAGATTTACTAATAATATGGAAAATATAAAGCGTTGAATCATGGGATTGAATGTTACTAAGAAAGGTGGTATTTGCCAATTATTAGTAAAAGGAGATTCCCACTTGGTTTTGAATCAATTGAATGGGATGTACATAGTATGAAATCCCATTCTTCATATGTATTTCTGCACTACAACACCACTAGGAGCTCCTACAAGGCGAGGACTCCTATAGCCTGATCAAAGAATATTTTCTTTCAGTACATTTCTTCTTTTAGAGTTTGTACTGGATGAACAGACTTGGGTATGTAAAAAGGAGGGAGCTGAGCGTAGTGACCCAAGGAGAACAGGGCATCGGTCTCAGGACCTGTCTCGGCACCCAAGAACCTACCAAGCCCTCGCAAGGCGACACTTAATCCTTTTCTAACGCTCACTTTTATTTTCGCTCCAACCTTCCTTGTTTTGTCATTATTTTTCCAGCAAGAAGCCACCCCTAGGAAGACAAGGTATCGGCCCCGGGTCTGACTCGTCCCCAGGAACCTACCAGGCCTTCGCAAGGCAATGATCAACTGCTTATATATTTTCATTTCTTTTCTCCTCTTCTTTGATAGGGGTTAGAACCCCTTTTTACACACCTTCGTATTGATATTCATCTTTTAGGATATTCAGGATTTCTTGGCATCATTATTATTATCTTCTAGCAGGCTTCTCTAACTGCCTCACTACTAACAAGAACTCCTAGAACGGCTGCCTAGCAGGTTAGCAGGACAGGGCCACTAGGACTTCCTTCTAAAACAGGTCTTTCAATGCCTGACAATGTCTTTACAGGAGGCAATGACTACTCCAACCTCCCTCAAACATACTTAGCCTAACCCTGGGACTTCATGCCTTGGTTGCCGGTTCCCAACAAAAATGTGCCCCCTCGACAAGTACAAATACACATATAACAGGAAAGAAAGGTACTCGTAAAGGAGAAATATCACCTGGAGTGGCCACAAGAAGCTTCCATCGCAGCAAAGGCTCCTCCAGGCCCCACAAAATTCCACAACCCGAAAAACCTGTCCAGCACAACACTAAACAAAAACCCAATTAAACGCACCCGCACTAGACAGGGAAATGGCCCTCTTGGCCTAATGAAATCAGACATGACTTTGCTACAAAACTGAATCGGCCCTCTTGGCCTAATGAAATAAAACAATACTTACATTCTCCTGGAAACAACCATGATAGACATCAAAGCATACTATTCCCAGGGGAACAAAGGCTCGTAGCCCTAAACTAGGTGCATTAAATTATGACCTATCCCTCCTGCGTATATCGCAAGAGGTGTTCGCATCACATGGCATCGAATCAGTCTGTGGGTCCCCGATAATAAAGGTAGATGAGTCTCGCTTACCCTCTGCATCACCCAAATCAACCATCGTCTGCCAAAGAGGGCATGTTCAGAAAGCATACCCCACAAACGACCAGGTCCTGTCTCACCATCAATAGATATATCGGGACAAGGGCCACAATTAAAGAAGAGGTCCTCTTCATACGCAAGATTAGCCAATGAATCGGCAAACTGATTCCAATTCCGTGGAATCAGCTGAAAAGACACTCTATCGAATTCGTCTAGCAGGGCTATGGCAGTATGATGGTACATACAAAGGATCGGGTTCCGCACCATGTACGTCCCATTGAGTTGATTTAAAACCAACTGAGAGTCCCCTTTTATCAACAACTGGCGGATACCACCCTTCTTTGCAATATTCAAACCCATAATCAGGGCTTTGTATTCTGCCATATTATTGGTAAAATTCGCCCCGAGATAAGCAGCTAACTTCATGACAATGCGTCGTCGGGGGTCACGGATGACAACTCCTACACTTCCTGTTTTACATGCACCCCTGGACGCCCCATCAAAGTACAAGGTATACGTCCATAAAGGGTTTACATATCCTGCCATCCTGGACTCTACGCGTAATTATGGTAATCGAAATTCAGCATATTCAACGGGTGGACTGTAGGCTCCATCCCTCCATCATCATTGAATTCGACAGGGATGCTCGTCAAAATTTGTAGGCAGTGATGGCAGAAGACCTTGATTTCCCAAATAAATGTCCCGCCTTCTTGCTCAATCACCTTGTATCCTTTGCTCCACCAAATGAGCTTTCCCTGATGATACCTCTGTTCCAAATATGGGTGTTCTAAATAAGGGATCAGACGACCCATCAACCTCTATCACGATTTCCTTGCAGATGTTTGATCGATCTTTCCTAGACCTGCAAGGCAGTCATAGCATTAGTGCAATCAGAAGTAATAAGGTTTAATCTTATTAAGATTAACCTTATTTTTAAATTCTATCCCCTCAAGGTCAGCTAACAACACTGTAGATTTATTCTTTCCTATCCTAACAATCTTATAGGGCCCATCCCATTTGGGTTCTAGCTTGCCTGGGAATAATTCACGTCGTGCGTCATAATACAGAACAAGCTGTCCTTTCTTGAAGGTGTATTTCTTGGCTTTGAGGTCGTGTAGCTTCTTCATTCGGCGCTTCGCCACTTCTTGGTGCAATAAGCTCTGCAACTTAAGCTCGTCTAAATGGGCCAGTGTCGTCAAGCGCTCAAAAAGAGCGTCTTCATCGCTCAAAGAATGATTGATGGCAAACCGAATGGTCGGCAGCTCAATTTCTAAAGGCAAGACACACTCCTCCCCATATACTAACTTAAACGGGGTATGGCCAGTGGCTCGTTTGAAAGTCGTATTATAGGCCCACACTGCCACGTATAACTTTTTATCCCAATCGCGTTTCTTTTCCGACACAATTTTGGACAGGATGCCCACAAGCTGCTTGTTGGTACTTTCGACTTGCCCATTGGCTTGCGGATTATATGGGGTTGTCTTGTTATGCTTGATGTTCCACAACTCTGTCAAACCTTTGATCACCTTATTCAGGAAATGGGTTCCGCGGTCCGACACTAATTCTTTCGGCGGACCAAACCGGCATATTATCTGCTCTAAAAGGAAACTAGCAGTTTCTTTAGCATCATCTTTCCTTGTTGCACGTGCTTCTGACCACTTTGTGAAGTAGTCAGTTGCGACAATGATGTACCTCTTTTGTGTAGTCGACGACGGAGTAATAGGACCCACAAAGTCTATTCCCCACTTCTCAAATGGAAGTATCGCCATAATAGGGGTGAGTGGTCGTTTCCTATTCTCTCGACTATCATGTCGTTGGCAAATATCGCATCGCTTAACATACGCAAACGCATCCTGGAAGATGGCAGGCCACCAATAACCTGCTCTTAAAGCCTTCTGTGCTGTAAGCCGTCCAGCAAAATGGCCACCGCAAGCAGAATCATGGCACTCCTCCAAAAATGAATGGCACCTCGTCAGGCATCACACACCGGCGATAGATGTCATCAACCCCTTGCCGATATAATGTACCTGCGATCAAGGCAAACTTTAACGCTTGCTGCTTAATTTTCCTTTTCTCAGCCTTAGATAACTCGGATCCCGCCTCTCCCGTTGATAAATAATGCGTTATTGCAGCATACCAGGAGGGAATAGATGCCGTATCTATCTTAAATATCATCTCCATGTCACTACCTTCAGCCACAGATTCTTTCGGCTCCCCAAAGTCCACTAGACATTCCACGATGCCTTGCAACCTTGGTGGCTTACTCTTGATTTCATAATCAAATTCCTGCAAAGTGATCAACCACTTCGCTAAACGATCAGGCGGCTGTAACTTATTCATCAATAGTCGAAGTCCCTCCGCCTTCGTATAAAGCACGACTTTCTCATAGAGAATGTAATGCCTGAACTTCTTGGTCCCAAAGACCATCGCTAGACACAGCTTCTCCATGTAGGTGTAATTGATTTCGGATACCCCCAGCTTCCGACTAGCAAAAGCAATCGGGTGGTACCACTTCTCTTCCCAAAATTGGGCTAAACAGCAGCTGATACTATACATGGTGGCTGCTGAAAATATATAGAACACCTCACCTCTTTTAGGTGCTTTTAAAACGGGCGCTCTTGCTAGCTCTTGTTTCACGTCCTCGAATGCTACCTTGCAAGGATCACCCCATACAAACGAACAGCTAAAGGACAATAAATTTGTAAGCGGCAACGTTCTTTCTGCTAAGGCGTTAATGAATCTACGGTAGTAACCAACCGAAGACAGAAAGCTATGAACTTCTTTCGGAGTGCGTGGTGGACCCATGGCAACTATAACTTTGACCTTCTCAGGGTCTGTTGCAATTCCTACCGAACTGACCACATGGCCCAGCAATAGCCCATAAGATACTCCAAAAGCACACTTCCGTGGGTTTAGGGCGATGCAAAATTGTCTACAGTGCTCAAAGCATTTTCTCAAAATGATCAACTGCCTTTCTCTCACGGTGGCAGCCCCTAAGTCATCAATAAACACCCTCAACTCGTCAGGGGATATGTCACCGAATGTCTTATCGGATGTTCGTTGCCACGAACCAGGCGCATTGCATAAACCAAAAGCCATCACGTGGTACGCAAAAGTACCAAATACAGTGATAAAAGTTGTTTTCAACTTGTCCTCTTCTGCAATTGCCATTTGGTTATATCCTGCAAAGCAATCCATAAACGAATATATCTCCCTACCCGCTAATTGATCCAAAATCTGGTCAATAAATGGCAATGGGTAGTAGTCCTTAACTGTCTGCTTATTCAGCTCCCTAAAGTCTACACATAAACGGATCTGATTATTCTTCTTCTTTCTAATCACAACTGGCGAACACCATTCCGTGTGTTGCACAGGAAAAATCAAACCCGCTTTTCGAAGCTTCTGTAACTCTTCAAACAGCCCGTCCCTCAATTCGAAAGGCATACGCCTTACTTTCTGCCGTACAGGACGACTGCCCTCTTTCAACGGAATTGTATGAACAGCAAGACTAGGAGGAATGCCTCTCAACTCATCATAACTCCAGGCAAAAATATCACGGAATTCCTGGATCAAGGCCACATAGTCCTCCCTTTCTGCTGTGCTGAGCATAGAGCCTAATTTGATTGGCCGCGAATCACCAAGCGTACCAAGGTCTAGCTCGATAACATCTGCATCTCTTATACGCTCTTGGCCCTCTATCGGCTCGTTCAAAGTGATCTGATAGATGTCCTCCGTGGTGGATCCCTCTTTGGACTCATCACTCGATGATGTCTCACTAGCAGATAAATCTTCTAATGTCTCCAATTCTGTAGAAGATAGAGGAGCTCTCTCACTCTGCGGGGACTCAGGATAAGCATCAACCACCACACGCTGGGCACCTCTGCCAAATATTAATCGACCGGCAGGTATATCAACTTGGCAATCCGCTTGCAAGATCCAAGGTCGTCCGAGTAATACTTGGTAACTTGGCCGCCCTGCAAAACGAATCACCCTAAAGTCCAAAATGCATTCTACATTTGCAACAGTGACATGGACCTTAGTAATGCAGCCTTCCGGCTGTCTCAAACTGTCATCTGCCATTCTGAGAATTGTGGAAGTATCTTTCTGAATCACAAGACCTAACCTTTCCATCAGTTCAGAACTCATAATGTTAACAGATGATCCCGTGTCGACAATGGCATAATCTACTAATATCCCATCGACATAGGCTGCAACCCTTGGGCAATGCTTCTCAGCATGCTCAAACCAGTCATCACCAACTCGCGCAATACCCAAAGGTTCTACGATGTACCCGGTACGTAGGATCTTTCTAAATTCCTTGCGTACTCCTGGGGAAAGATTAATAAGCTGTAAGAGGTTCACATCCGGCTTGACTTCGCAAAGAGAGCTCGCCAAATCGAATTCATGATAGTTCGATAGAGCTCGCTTTTCACGCCAAATCATCCGCTCTTTAGGTCGCTGAACTGGCTTTATTGCCTCTTTCTTAACTTTCACCTTCTTCTTTGGTGCTTCCTTATCGGCTTTACTCTCTACGGGCTTCAAAGGTCCCCCTTCTAGGGCAGGATCCAAAACTTGCGTTCCTTTGTCGCCTTGTTTAGGGTTTCCGTCGACAGGCTTATCCATGTCGGCTTCTCTACCCTTTTTACCTCTTGTAAGGACAGCTCGTAGATTAGAGGTTTCAGCATCATTAACGCGTACAGCCTCAATCAAACTAACCCCACTACCACTTGGTAGCTCCTCCACTGTAGTCTTTGGTCGTTGAAGTATTTGTTTAGGCCCGTCCTCTCGCTGGGGATCATTTCCTTGGGCACGATGATTAACAGGCCCGGGTTGCCGACTACCTCGCTGGAGGGAACTAATCTTACTCCAGCAAGTAGCTGCTAGATGGCCAGATTTTCCACAAATATCGCACTTAACATTTGGGCAATTTCTTGGATAGTGCTGCCCGCCACACCATTTGCAACTAAACCTCGACGGTGCACCCTCCTCTGGGTATCTACTTCCTATCAAATTTTGTTGTTTTTTAAGGAAGTTGACATCAACGGCTATTTGTCGATACTGCTCCATAATCATGTCGGTATAATGCTTCATCATGTCCTTAACCTCGCCAAGAACATTGGAAGAACTCGACTCATAGCCTTGGTCATTACCATGTCGTTCAATCGGCCTAACAATTCGATTAGGCACAGGCTGTTGAGCTGCAGGCATGGTGTTAGAATTGACCGCCTGGCCTCCACTACTTGGAGCCATTTGACTGCCCGTAGGCATCGACATGCTAGGGGGAGCTGGTAGTAAAGGGACATTCTGCATCATGTTCCCTCTCCCATTAGGGTTAGCCATCGCTATCCCTTGGCCACTACTGCCATTGGCTATTGCCATATTGTTTCCCAATACTAAACCCATGTTCGAATTGCCTCGAGAAGCATAGGCTGCTTGTAGTCGGGATTCCACCTCTTGTGCTCGTGTAATGGCAGTATCTATATCCCCCAAGGGAACACTACTCAACTGCAATTGGATATTAAAGTCCAAACCATGTAGGAAATATTGCAATTGGGCAGCTGCGGGGATAGGAATAGAGGTGTCCAACTTACGGAAGACCTCTTTTATCTTCTTCGCATAAGCACGAATATCCTCGTGTGGATCTTGGCGGGTCACGTTGAGTACACGCAACCAATATTGCCCACCCCTTTCAGGGGCAAACTCCCTTCGAAAAGCTCCATAAAATGCATCAATGTTCAATATGGTTCCGGCTTCTAAACCGTGATACCATATAGCAGCTCTTCCTTTGAGAGTCATGTTGAAGAACATCATTAAATGCCCTTCTTCTTGAATGCGACAGTTAAACATCAGCTTTTGAAACTCCCTAATGTGGAGTTCCGCATCTTCCTCAACTAGCCCATTAAAAATGGGTAGCGGGTAACCTAGAGCCGGCAAATCCGTCGTTCCTGCTGGAATTGCAATAGGCTGTGCCATGACGAGGATTGGATTTGCACTAGGAATAGGGAACGGTGGGGTTACACCTCCCGCAATTGACGTGGACTGGCTTATGGAAGGAAGGGGAGCACTAGAGCTTCCACCTTCTCCTAACTTACTACTTGTGGTCCTAAGACCACTAGATCCACTCCCTCGTAAGGGTTCAGCACCGCTACGCTTAGGGGAATATCTCCTAAAAATTTCAGCACGTCGCCTAGCTCTTTCGTCTCTTTCTTGCTTTTGGATTTCTGCTAGACGATGCTTATCAATAAATAACGGATCAAGCTCAGTATCCTCTGGCATAAACTGCTAGTTGGTCCTTAAACAACCAGGATTCGAGAACCGCCACTTTTAAGCAGCTCCCGGCAGACGCACCACTGATGGACCTAAAAACGGGCCGGCACTGGCTCATGCACTAGCCGGACCTCGTCACTATGCGCAAGACAACCCCTCGGCCTCGCGGCCAGGAGCGCCTATCAAAATCTCTGCCTTCCTAAACATTGCGTTTGTAATACGTTGTAGTCCAACTGATCCTAACCCAATATTGCTCCTCAGAGGGAGTCCCTTTCACATAGCCAAAAGGCTCGAATCACATACACATGGGGTTCCTCCTACGGCTGAATGCCGTCAACCCTCTGCGACTCTCCTACACCTTGGGGATTGGCCCCTCGATGCGCCGCTCAACATTTAGACATTTCGCACAAACGTCACTCAAGGTACCAAATAAACGTATCCAGGAATGTACCATTGTCCTTACTTGACTTCCCCTTTATGATCCCACGACTAGCCTACAGCATAGGAACCTCACGCTCTCAACGGTGGGTCAAAGGCCTACTGAAAACAATTGCTATGCGTATCCAGGAGCTGACTCTGATACTTTTAATTTCCTCTAAATGATCATGCAAAGAGGTGGATGCCTAGTGCTCAAACATTTTAAAAACCAGCAGCGTGCAAGTGCAAAACATCTCTTTCATGCTTTTCTTTCTAACCGCTGTGTGCTTCGCTTCGACACCTAGCACCGAAGTGATCTTCGTGCTACTAGGTTTTAATTTTTATCATTATTATTCCGTCCTAGATGCGATGCATATAAAATCAGCAAATTATTCCTCATGCTCAGCGGCATTTAACCATTTTTTCCACAACTCTACCCTTCCCCGTTTTGATAGTGCATCATTGCATTCATTTCTTTTAGGGTTTCCTTGTCATTTTATGTGGAGAAAGGAAGGAAACACGCACTAAAACATATAAACAAGGCTGAACTGAAGCATAACTTCATGCCCCAGCCTTGCTATACATCAACAAACATAAATCCTATTTTTCTATATTTTTCGTAGCCCCAAATGTATTTTTTCCCTATTTTTCATGGTTTTTTTTTATCATTTTCCCGCCATTTTCTTCATTTTCTTGTATTTTTTAAATTGCTGAAAATGAAAACCAGTTTGTGGGCTGTGGCCCTTAGTTCATTTGCAACAAAATTGAAAGATTAGTTGATGTGTATCGACGGTTTTCCCCATTTATATGCCCAAAACCCTTGTTTTTCCCCATTTTTCATGCGTTTTCGGGTTTCTTGACATTATTTCGAGCCATGAAATGCATGTTTTTCATAATTTCTGGTTATAAACAGTAAGAACTCAGAAGAATCAGCAGCATAATCAAATCTTAGTCCATATGAACGGCATTCCATCAATCAAAAGCATAAAACACTAAATTTTCTTTGTAATTTTTTTTAGTTTACCGCTTAAACGCGTGTTTCGGGTTTTTTTTTTTCCATGCTGCAAATCTGGAAAACAGCAACACTTCATGTCCAGCAACATCACAAATCACCATTCTCAGCCCGTGTAGCAATCCGGTCCATGCCGGACAAGCCTCCATCATTCTTTCTTCTTCCTTCTTCTCCCCACATGAACTGCCTCTTAGAAGAGAGAGAGGGAGGAGAGAGAAAGACTAGAATCAGAAATTTCAAACCAGGCCATCATTCGACGGGCGAAGGGCGGCGATATGATCAGCATACGGAGTGTAGGCAAGGGCCAATGTCAAATAGGGGGGTTGTTTGCAGGCAGGGATCTCCATTGATCAACATTGAGCGCAAAAATCGGCGCCATTCCTGATCACGTATTCTTCTTCTCCTCACGATTTTTTTTCATCTCAAATGTCAAGTGGCATCAAATGCCCCAACTCCCCAAAGGTCATGACCACTTGACCAAATTTTGTCCACCTTTTCAAATCTTGACCGATTTCTTGGCCATGTCCCCGTCCGGACTCGGAATCGAGCTCTGAAAAATCCTGGGCGTCTGGCTTAGCATCCCGCATTGGCCAGTAGCTTGTGTCAACCCGCACGACTGTCTGAAAAATTATGAAAAATCACCAAGTGTCGCTCGGGCGCCTTTAAAGCACTTTGGCGCTTAAAATCGTCCTAGATCGAGCCGCCGCCTTTGACAGTGAATATTTTTCCCTTGATCTTCATAATTTTTAGCTATTTTTAAGCACTTCCCGTCACCTAAATTCCGCTCTCACCATACATCATCATGTGTCCCCTTTCCTGTAACTACATTCATCATATGCTACATAACAAACAGACGCTCATTTTTGTCTTCATTCTATCGTGAAGACAATGCATAGTTTCCTTGCTGCAATTTACCACTATGAATATCATCCTTCTTTGCATAGCAATGGGCTGCAATATGGCCTATTTTGCCACAATAATGGCAAACAATAGCAGAATTTCAAGAACCTCTATTCTGCCATCCACCTCTTCCTCTAGAGCTCCCCCTGCCTCTAAAGTTTCCTCTGCCGCCGCTAGAAACCTGCATTTCACCAAACTATTGATTGAACCTATTTTGCTGGTTATCGCCAGCACGTCCCATACCACGGCCTCTCAAAGAGGATATACCACGTTCCCTTCCTAAACTTGAGTAAAATGCTTGGACCTGTTCACCGTTTCTTTTAGATGAATCACACTGCATATTGATCTCTTCAGTAATCATGAGAGAGATCAGCTCATCAAAATCTGGAAATGGCTTTCGTACATATACTGAAGTAACAAATGATTTCCATGCCTTCTCATTGTTAAGGCCACTCAGAGTGGATGAAACCAAATCATCATCATCCGGCATCGCATCAATCGCTACTAAAGCATCTGCAATACTCCTCACCTTCAACACACACTCATTGATAGACATTTTCCTTTCTTCAAGGCATTCAACTCTTGCTTGAGTTGAATCTTTCGTGCCTTTTTATTTACTGAAAACATGCTCTCAAAAATTGTCCAAGCTGCATGTGAAGTTTCTGCAATCTTGATATGTCCCGGCATAGTATTATCAATGACTGCAGATAGCCAGTACACCACCTTTTAATCTTTCGTATTCCACTCTTTTCATGCTTTTAATTCATCTATAGTCGGAGGGATACCCAGCTCTGGCTCCTTTTCTTCACCTAAGACAAACTCATAAAGGCCCTTTTCAATGAGGAAGTTTGTCACACACGGAACTTCCATGAAGGGTAGTTGTTCTTCTCGAGCTTCTCAATAATAGGATTTCCACTCTTCTCTGCCATTATCACAAACAAGGATACAACATAGCAAGCTAGTCTTCTGCAATCTTTCACAACATGTGCACTACACCAAGCAACTTTTTTCACTAGCTCAATAGTACATGTTATCTGCAACCTGTTTGCAGATAAACCTTATATTTGCTTCTTGCAAACACCTCAAAAATTACAATTTCGCAATTTGTAACCTGTGCACCTACTTTCAGTCAATACAACCGAAATCACAATGTACCCTAAAACTGATGTCCATAACCTTGCGGCTCTAAAACGGGGCCTAAAATGGTCTTAGACGCCCAAAATAACTGCGGGATAGCCCTGAAAGGCTGATTTGCAGAATATATAGTGATCTACTCGCACACTAAATCTCATAGCAATCCGAGATTTTTGCTCGACCCTACTTCCGGTGCCTCCACAGGCACTATCCAAGAGAGAGAGTGGAAGAATGGGATAGCTTCTTACCCGAGCTTCTTACCCGTCACTTGCTTGCTCGAACCTTGCTTCTTCTCCTTCACTTCAGCCTTCAAAATTAGCCTCTCTTAGTGGCGCAGATCTGATACCATGTCAAGAATCGCGTGGTGGGGGGACTTGCTTGAGCTGCGACGCTAGACACACACTGTATACACAAGAGGAAGCTCACTCAAGAACACAAGAAGAGAGATGGAGGCCAAAATGTTTTCTTGCTGGTTTTTTCTTCTTCTTCCACATAGTATACAATGTACATAAAGTATAGATAAGATACAACATAAAGGAAAGTGACCTACTAAGTCAAACAATGCATAACTGACTATACTAATCGACTGGTGCTATGTCTTTGCCAGCTGTAGGTAGGTGTAATAAACTAAATATAATAAGTGATAAGTCAATGGCCATGTGAGTATCATAATGACCACCAACGTGCTAAGTGTAGATGTGTGGACCCATCTAGCCAGGTGGTACATCATCAATGTCCGCACTTGTTGAGCTTGCCATCTCAACATGGCCATGATGCTATGCATTGTCATTTACTGAGGAGATTATCATACCCACAGTTATATAGCTAGTTGTACTACTTGTAAAATATAATGCTTCAATTTGAAAGGGGAGCTCCATTAGCTCTCCCAGTGCCTAATGATGCCAAGCGAGTTGGTCCCAGGATAGATATTAAGCCCACAGGCATACCTAGACCACTTGGACCCTTTGCGACCCATCCATCCAGCTATGCTTTGATACACTATATAGAGGAGCCGAACGAGGACGACACATACGTAAATCCTTACGTCTCTTACAATGAAGAGGGAAACCCTATTCTGATGGATTTTAGACCAATAGAAGTGATGCCATTAGGTTGGGAAAGGGATAGAGTGAGAGCCAATTTCCGAAGCCTGTTTTGAAGTGGAAAAGAGCCTGAGGCTGTGAAAGACCAATTTTCATGCAAAATAAAATGGTTGTAGATCGATGAGTTTGTTGAGATATCGAGCTCCACTCGTGATACGCCAGGGTGACCGTTGTGTATTTATGTCACCGACTTGTCAGTTGCAGACGCGGTTGGTACAGCGCCCATGAATAATAGCTACATGATAGCTATCCTTATCTACTCTAGTTCGTGGCTCAGTTAGTATGCCACCTTAGTTAGTTGAGTTTGGTTTGAGACCCATATATAGGGTTCTTCTATTTCTTTGTACTTGAGTTCTTTTGGCTTACACAACTAAGAAGAGGAAAACTGTTTTCAGCCTCCACCCTTGTGTGTCTTCCCCCATTGTGCAAGCAAGAAAGCTTCAAGCGAGACTCCTTCCTTCTCTCCCACAATCTTGACATGGTATCAGAGCCTTGTTCTGGTAAGGGGCTCAAGAAAGCAAGCCAAGCTCGCGGTGTTCTGGTAAGAGGAACAGTGTTGCTTTCATTTTCTGTTTTGGGAGCAAATCTCTGCAGGTAGCACAGCCGAAAAGTGCAGGAGTGCATTGTCTCAGGTTGAGACGTCCTTCGCGGTGAAGCAAGAGTGCATAGTCTCTGTTTTTTTGATTTGAGGCCATTTCGGGGCCTGTTTTGGAGGCGGAAGTTTTCTGCACGCACTCAGAAAAAGGCCCAGTTTTATGCTGTGCAGCCACTATTCTACAGGTCGGTGAAAAGTTACTATAGAAATTGCATCGTATGCTTATGCGCAGAGACATTGGGAGTTACAGAATCATCCTTGTTGCCTGTTGATGCAAAATCGTCACTAGGAAGTGACTGTGTGGTCAAATACCACTTTAGCCAGTTTTGCAGATTTTCCCTTGTGAGGGTGAAGCTGTGTTTTTTGCAGTGACAGAATTTTTTGCAGTGTTCTGTAATGGCATCTGATTCTCTTTCACAGATTGTCACTGAAAAGCTTAACAAGAACAACTATCAAGCATGGAAGTTTAGAATGACGAATTTCCTTATGGGAAAATGATATTGGGAATTTGTTGCAGGAAATGAAGAAGAACCAGTTCTTCCTGATGTTCCCAATCAACAGCAAATGCAGGCATTTAAAACATGGCATGAGAGAGCCAGGAAAGTTATGTACTGGCTGTCTATCAGCATTTCAGACTCTATGATTATGCATATTCAGGATGCAAGTACGCCAAAGGAGGCATGGGATACTTTGTCAAAAATGTATAGCACAAATACGCAAGCCAGGAAAATGCAGCTCAAGCAAGAGTTGCATAATGTGCAAAGAGAAAATATGAGCATCAATGACTACCACATGAAAGTGAAGAAGATTGCAGATGCACTTGCTTCCATCGGGTCGCCAATGGAAGATGATGATTTAGTTTCTGTGACCTTGAATGGTCTAGGAAAGGATTATGCACAGTTTCGAACATCCATTTCAGTTCGTGAAAGATTTCTTGATTTTGAGGAGCTGATTGCTCTTCTAATTTCTGAGGAGCAAAGAAATGGTGGTGCATCTTCTTCAAGAGGAACTTCAAAAGAAGTTGTCTTCTACTCAAATGCTGGAAGAGGTAGAGGCAGAGGTAGAGGAGGCCGATTTGGAGGCCGTGGCAGAAATCAGAATATGCAGCAAACTCAAGAAAACCAGTCCTATGGAGGAGGACGTGGTAACTCTAGAGGCAGGGGGAGCCAAAGAGGTTGTGGTGGATGACAAAGAGGTCAAAATGCAAACAGTAATGTTGAATGCTACTACTGTGGTAAAATGGGTCATATGGCTAAAGACTGCTATAAAAAGCAGAATGATATCATGAATGGAAAACTGCAACAAGGGAATTATGCATCTTCTAGCAGACAGGGTGATGACAGAAATGAGCATTTGTTCATGGTGCAGCACATGAACAATTTTGTGACAAGTGCAGAAGAAAGCAATGATGTATAGTATGTTGACTCAGGTGCATCAAACCACATGACAGGTCATGCGGAATGGATGGAGGATGCAAGGAAAATGGAAAAACCAGGATTTGTGGAGACTGGTGATGATACTGCACATCCTATTGTGCAGATTGGAAAAATTCCCTTGTCTATGCATGATGGGAAAAAGAAATACCTATCCGATGTATTTCATGTCCCGAATATCACCAAGAATCTGGTTTCTGTCGGTCAAATGGTTGGGCAGGGCTTGCAGGTCAGATTTAATCCTCATGGATGCTTTGTTGAGGATATGAAAAATAAAGGTCGCTTGATAGCAAAAGGAAAGAAGAAGGGTAGAATGTTTACGTTGGATGCAGACATGTCTGAATTGAGTGCAGCAATGTTTGCACATGGGACCGGTGTAGTTGCAGATATTGATATCTGGCATAAACGCATTGGTCATGTTAATGTACAGCGACTTAAATCAATGCAGGCCCAAAATATTGCTGCAGGATTGCCAAAATTCAAGGTTGCAGAAATGCATAAGGTATGTGAAGCCTGTCAGTTTGGAAAACAGGCAAGGAAACCATTTCCTAGACATGTTCAAGAGAGTGAGAAGCCATTGGAATTAATCCACTCTGATGTGTGGACTACTAAAGCTGCATCTCTTGGAGGCTGTCATTATTTTGTCACTTTTATTGATGACTATAGCAGAAAAGTTTGGGTGTATTTTATGAAAAAGAAAAGTGAAGTTTTTGGGCATTTCAAAACCCTTAAAGCTATGACTGAAAAAGAAACAGGTCTGCAAATAAAATGCCTAAGGTCAGATGGAGGGGGAGAGTACCTCTCAAATGAGTTTGCAAAGTTCTTGCATGAGCATGGCATAAAGCAGCAATATTCATGCAGTTATACCCCACAACAAAATGGAATTGCAGAAAGGAAAAACAGGCATATTGGAGAGGTATCTCGTGCCATGCGCAATGAAAAAGACTTGCCAGTTTTTTATTGGGTTGAAGCAGTTGCTACAGCAGTCTATATAATGAACATGACTCCCACTGCAGCAATACATGGGATGACTCCATAGGAGAGGTATACTGGTAGGAAACCAGATATTTCTCATTTGAAAATTTTTGGTTGCATTGCCTATGTACATGTGCCAGATGAGTTGAGATCCAAGTTGGATCCAAAAGCTGAGAAGTGCATCTTTATTGGTTACTCTCTGCAGCAAAAAGGGTATAGATGCTATAACCCTTCTACTCGTAAGTTTACAGTGAGCAGAGATGTTGTTTTTTATGAGATGAGTAGCTGGTATAAACCAGTAAATGTGATTGATGATGTAGATGCACAAAATGGTAATGCTGCACAAAATTCACTGCAGCAGTCACAAAATATTAGTGGACCTGGAGCGTCCTCTAGCAATGGTTCACATTCTTCGCCGTGGACAGGCAGATTGAGATCAGGAGAATCTTCTCAAAGCAATGCAGATAGTGGTATGCAAGTATCACGAAAAGGAAAAGAGAAGGTTGATCAGCCCATGTTTGATGTGAATGCAGGTCACTCTTATGTGAATGGTGAATCCAGTGGCTCAGAACAGATCATTGATGATGAGTTGGGTATTCCTTCTATTATTACACCTGGAGTAAGGAAGACTAGGGATGTTTTGAGAGCACCTGGGAGTGAACCTACTTTGCACAGGTCTACGAGAGCTAGGTATCCTATGGATAGGCTGAAATATGATGGATTTACAACCATTCACTATGCATATATGGTCAAAGTGATACAGGAACCAGAACCCACATCTTTTGAGCAAGCCATGGGAAAAGAAAAATGGGAGAAAGCCATGGATGAAGAAATGGATGCCTTGGAAGAAAATGCTACATGGGAGTTAGTACCTTTGCCTAAAGGTAAGAATGCAATTGGCTGTAAGTGGGTTTATAAGGTGAAGCACAATGCAGATGGTTCTGTGAACAGATACAAGGCAAGATTAGTAGTCAAGGGGTATGCACAAACATATGGCATTGACTATGAAGAAACATTCAGTCCAGTTGCAAGGATGGCAACTGTAAGAGCAGTCATTGGTATGGCTGCATCAAAGGGATGGTCTTTACATCAGATGGATGTAAAGAATGCCTTCTTGCATGGTGATTTGCAAGAAGAGGTCTATATGGAGTAGCCACCAGGTTATGTGCATGCTGTTCATCCTGAGTTTGTTTACAGGTTGAAGAAAGCATTGTATGGCTTGAAGCAAGCACCTAGAACATGGTCTGACAAGATAGGACAGTATCTTGTCACTATTGGCTTTCAGATTTCCAAGGCATATTTCTCACTTTATGTGAGAAAAACAGAGAAAGGTATTATGCTACTTGTCATTTATGTTGATGATTTGATTATGACAGGTGACAGTGATGAAGATATCCTTCATGTGAAAATGCTATTGAAGCAGAAGTTTGAGATGAAGGATTTGGGAGAGCTGCGTTATTTCTTGGGCATTGAGGTGATTAGAGCACCAAGTGGGATACAGCTCTTGCAGAGGCAGTATGGATTGGACATGCTGTCCAAATATGGGATGACAAGCTGTAAGTCTATTTCAGTTCCTTTGGAGCAAAATGTGAAGCTGAGCACAGATGCAGGTGAGCTTCTAGAAGACCCTACTATGTACAGACGAATAGTAGGAAGTTTGATTTATATGACTATTACCAGGCCAGATTTGAGCTATGCTGTTGGATTGGTAAGTGAGTTTATGCAGGCTCCAAGGAAACCACATTTGGATGCGGCTAGACGCATACTCAGGTACGTGAAGTCCACATTGCAGTATGGACTATTTTATGAGACTGGGGTTCAGATACAGTTGCATGGATACACTGATGCTGATTGGGCTGGTAGTATTTCTGATAGACGATCTACTAGTGGATATGTGTTCTCTTTTGGGAGTGCTGCAGTCACTTGGAGCAGCAAGAAACAGCCTACAGTTCATTGTCGAGCACAGAGGCTGAGTACAGGGGTGCAGCAATGGCTGCATGTGAGGTAGCTTGGTTGCATAAGCTACTTTATGATATGCATCAGTCTACAGATGGACCAGTTGTCATTTATTGTGACAACATGAGTAGTATACACCTGGCAAATAACCCAGTCTATCATGCTAGAACAAAGCACATTGAGGTGCATTATCACTATGTGCGAGAGAGGGTTTTACTAGGTCTTATTGATCTAGTTTATGTCAGCACAGAGGATCAGGTAGCTGACATATTCACGAAGGCATTGGGCGCAGAGAAGCTGCGCAAGTTCAGAGACCTGCTTGGTGTGCAGGAATTGGGATTGAGCTCGAGGGGGAGTGTTGAGATATCGAGCTCCACTCGTGATACGCCAGGGTGACCGTTGTGTATTTATGTCACTGACTTGTCAGTTGCAGACACGGTTGGTACACCGCCCATGAATAATAGCTACATGATAGCTATCCTTATCTACTCTAGTTCGTGGCTCAGTTAGTATGCCGCCTTAGTTAGTTGAGTTTGGTTTGAGACCCATATATAGGGTTCTTCTATTTCTTTGTACTTGAGTTCTTTTGGCTTACACAACTAAGAAGAGGAAAACTGTTTTCAGCCTCCACCCTTGTGTGTCTTCCCCCATTGTGCAAGCAAGAAAGCTTCAAGCGAGACTCCTTCCTTCTCTCCCACAATCTTGACAGAGTTGGAGTATTTCTAGATGGAGTTTGATGCCAAGAACCCAATGCAAGTCTCGATTTGTCGATTGGAGTCTGTTTGACCCCCCCATTTAATCCACGCAAGGTTTGGCATTATAAAGCAGTTATGTGATTTGGGAGCCAAAAAGTTCATGATGGTGGCCAGCTTTATAGATTTCGACGTCACAAAGCCGATTGTCTAGGTTGATCTTGAATTAGAGCTCGTTCTTCACAAAAAAACCATTCAATCAGCAAAGTGTGAATATGGTCAACTTGAACTAGTTTTTGTGTTTAAAAGCTAAATGTTAGTTTAAGCTTAAGAAATGAAGAGTCACAATTTTATGAAACATGGGGGGAGGGGGTGCCATTTTTTTAATGCCCCCAAAATGATTAAAAATTTACATTTTTTGACCGGTAGAGTTGCAAGGAATGCTCAAGGCAGCAAGATGAAGAATTCTTTCACCCTCTATCATGATAAATAGATCATAAATTGATGCATGGAATGAAGAGATCTGATTTTAGTATTTCTCTCTCCTCTCTCCTCTTGTTGTGTGTTCTCATGGATTAATGTATGGGAGAAGGGGTGGGCCAAGATGAAAGATTTCAGTCATGTGATGATGCGGGAGTGCAAAGGACATAAATCAAGGTTGGATGGATCATCAACGGCTATTGAAAAGCATCAATTGGCCTCCAATTGCAAAATAAGTACATCATAATGCACGATTTTATGAGTAAGTCATAGATATCATTGTTTTATGATAAATTTTGATTGGAAATGATTGTATTTGGTTGCCAATGTTCTGATTTATCAACCATGTTGAAGTAATCAAGAAAAATCAGTCATATAATGATTCTATGCTAAACACACAAAACTCGAGACTAGCCGATGTGTTTTTGGGTTTTTGTCGTGTGTATAGTGTTCTTATGGGTTGAAACATGGTAAGGAAATAATTCTTAGTAAGATCAAACAATCTAAACCAATAAATTAGTAAATATCAATAACTTTTTAAATAATTAAAAAAGAAAAAAAATAAGTTTTTGGCATCTGAAAATGAAGGAAAAATAGGATTTATGTTTGTGAATGTATGATAGAGCTAAAGCATAAGTTTTAGCCTCAGTTCAATCCTATATCTATGTTAAAGTGGGTTTTTATTACTTTTTTAAAAGAAAAATACGTGAAAAATACGTGTTAAATCTACCAAAGAATCCATAACGTTAAATGATAGGGAGAAGGGGGTTGTTAAGTGTGTAAAGTACATTGATTTCTAATATTTTATTATGCATGGCATGTAGGGTACATTTTTGTCTAAAATTGTAATATTCCCTATCGCGGCCCATAACCCCCCTAATTTTAAAGATAATCAATTTTTTTAAAATCCCTCCCCCCTATCATTGTCAACAAGTGGTAGGGGGAAGGAAAGGATAATGGCACCATCGACAATGATGTAGGGGGAAAGAAGAGGAAGTGGAGGATGACGTGACGATAACTATGAGGGAGAGGTGACACAGGTGATGATGTGAAGAAGGAGTAGACGATGCCAGTAGAGGTGATGTCAATGAGGCTAGCATGCCCAGTCCATAGAACTGGCTGGGAGGCCTAGACTCCTCGACACCATGCATCACTCCACGTTCCCCCCCCCCCCTCGTAATAACCACCCTTCCATTATATAAACCCCCCCTCATCGCAAGGGGCATGGGAGGCCTTAAAAGGGCTCCACACGTTGAGAGAGAGAGAGAGAGAGAGAGAGAGAGAGAGAGAGAGAGAGAGAGAGAGAGAGAGAGAGAGAGAGAGAGAGAAGGTTCTTCTCCCCTTCCCCTCCTTAGAGGATGACCACACACGATTACCCTTATCCTTGTCTCCGTGAGCTTATCCCCCTCCCCTCGTGATAGAAGGAAGTTGCCCGTAGCACACTATCTCTCCGATGAGAGAGAGAGAGAGAGAGAGAGAGAGAGAGAGAGAGAGAGAGAGAGAGAGATTTATAAGCTGAAAGTATGGCCCCAAAATGGATAGAGACACGCACCAAGGGTAATCCCGCATCCTAGGGAATTTCTCCAAATACAACTACAACGACGGGTATGGAAAATTCATATTCTAATATCCAGGTACTAATTGCCATCTCCACTATTCATTGAGACAGGCTATATCACCTTGGCATGTGCATGAGTTCATTTAAATAAGTAACCCGAAATTATTTTTCAATAGTTAATGAACTTGTAGGGGATTTTAGGATAATCCTTTTCGTAACCATAGATGACCTTGCATAGATTTATGCATATGACACATTGTGGTTCACACAAACCCTTGTATCCAAATACAATCATTGCATCCCAGTGCTATGTGACAAAGTCATTCATAGCATAAAGAGCATATAAGGTTACTTAAGAGTTATGCACATAGACGGTGCATGCATGGGAAAGATTATATGGAACATACATCGATGGTACACAAATTGATATTGTATTAAAGTCTTGCTAACATCATGAACTATAAGTTCATTGGGATCTTGAAGTTGTGCATAGCTCGTACAAACAACAATCATTAGGATTGAAACTATGATGCCTTGATATCCGTCCAATAGTGACTATGTTTATCAACCCTATTCGGGGTTGGGCTAGATGCAAACAACATCTCCAGGCCTCAAAGGAAAGGGAAGAACTCAAGGAATTAGGAGACCCTAGGACCAAGTACAAACCAATACTGCTAAAATTGTTGGGAAAAAGGTCGAGTTGTTGATCAATGTAAGTGCTCAATAGAATTTACATTCTTGCATAGTTGTATGAGACCTTGGCATGTGTCTTAGTCGAAGTGTTAAGTAAATTTTGCATATAATTTCTTAGATCCCAAGGGGGAGAGCGAATATATGATGGAAGGGTTATCATGCTAGTTCTTGCAATTTTTGGAAAAGAGTATCATGTTGGTTGATCAAATAACATCCTAATTGCTTTTACACTGAACTAATTGTTGGATTGTGGCTTGGATGATTATTCCAAGTGGTTGTGATTGTTGGAAAATTCATGGTAGGGGTCTATGATGACAAGTTGCCATGGGGATAAAGGAATGTTTTCTTGGAAAATGATATTAGGGCTGATTGCCTTGATTGTGTTTGATTCTTAATTGAATTAATTAAGGAAATGATATTTTTGCGCGGGTGGATCATGTCAAGATTGTGGGAGAGAAGGAAGGAGTCTCACTTGTAGCTTTCTTGCTTGCACAATGGGGGAATACACACAAAGGTGGAGGCTGAAAAACAGTTTTCCTCTTCTTAGTTGTGTAAGCAAAAAAAAGTCTCATACAAAGAAATAGAAGAACCCTATATATGGGTCTCAAACCAAAGACAACTAACTAATGTGGCATACTAACTGAGCCACGAACTAGAGTAGATAAGGATAGCTACCATCTAGCTATTATTCATGGGCGGTGTACCAACCGCATCTGCAACAACTGACAAGTCGGTGACATAAATGCACAACGGTCACCCTGGCATATCACAAGTGGAGCTCGATATCTCAACACTCCCCCTCGAGCTCAATCCCAATTCCTACACACCAAGCAGGTCTCTGAACTTGCACAGCTTCTCTGCGCCCAATGCCTTCGTGAATATGTCAGCTACCTGATCCTTTGTGCTGACATAAACTAGATCAATAAGACCTAGTAAAACCCTCTCCCGCACATAGTGATAATGCACTTCAATGTGCTTTGTTCTAGCATGATAGACTGGGTTATTTGCCAAGTGTATACTACTCATGTTGTCACAATAAATGACAACTGGTCCATCTGTAGACTGATGCATATCATAAAGTAGCTTATGCAACCAAGCTACCTCACATGCAGCCATTGCTGCACCCCTGTACTCAGCCTCTGTGCTTGACAAGGCAACTGTAGGCTATTTCTTGCTGCTCCAAGTGACTGCAGCACTCCCAAAAGAGAACACATATCCACTAGTAGATCGTCTATCAGAAATGCTACCAGCCCAATCAGCATCAGTGTATCCATGCAACTATATCTGAACCCCAGTCTCATAAAATAGTCCATACTGCAATGTGGACTTCACATACCTGAGTATGCGTCTAGCTGCATCCAAATGCGGCTTCCTTGGAGCCTGCATAAACTAACTTACCAATCCAACAACATAGCTCAAATCTGGCCTGGTAATAGTCATATAAATCAAGCTTCCTACTATGCGCCTGTACATAGTAGGGTCTTCTAGAAGCTCACCTGCATCTGCGCTCAGATTCACATTCTGCTCCAAAGGAATTGAAATAGGCTTACAGCCTGTCATCCCATATTTGGACAGCATGTCCAATCCATACTGCCTCTGCAAGAGCTGTATCCCACTTGGTGATCTAATCACCTCAATGCCCAAGAAATAACGTAGCTCTCCCAAATCCTTCATCTCAAACTTCTGCTTCAATAGCATTTTCGCATGAAGGATATCTTCATTACTATCACCTGTGATAATCAAATCATCAACATAAATGATAAGCAGCATAATACCTTTCTCTGTTTTTCTCACATAAAGTGAGAAATCTGCCTTGGAAATCTGAAAGCCAATAGTGACAAGATAATGTCCTATCTTATAAGACCATGCTCTAGGTGCTTGCTTCAAGCCATACAATGCTTTCTTCAACCTGTAAACAAACTCAGGATGAACAACATGCACATAACCTGGTGGCTGCTCCATATATACCTCTTCTTGCAAATCACCATGCAAGAAGGCATTCTTTACATCCATCTGATGTAAAGACCATTCCTTTGATGCAGCCATAGCAATGACTGCTCTTACGGTTGCCATCCTTGAAACCGGACTAAATGTTTCTTCATAATCAATGCCATATGTTTGTGCATACCCCTTGACTACTAATCTTGCCTTGTATCTGTTCACAGAACCATCTGCATTGTGCTTCACCTTATAAACCCACTTACAGCCAATTGCATTCTTGCCTTTAGGCAAAGGTACTAACTCCCATGTAGCATTTGCTTCCAAGGCATCCATTTCTTTATCCATGGCTTTCTCCCATTTTTCTTTTCCCATGGCTTGCTCAAAAGAAGTGGGTTCTGGTTCCTGTATCACTTTGACCATATATGCATAGTGAATGGTTGTAAATCCATCATATTTCAGCCTATCCACAGGATACCTAGCTCTCGTAGACCTGTGCAAAATAGGTTCACTCCCAGGTGCTCTCAAAACATCCCTGGTCTTCCTTACTCCAGGTGTAACAATAGAAGGAATACCCAACTCATCATCAATGCTGGTGTGCAGATCGGACGCAGTATGCTCACGTAGTGAATCCCGGAAGGTCCCCAAGAACAATGAACTCTACCTTTTTGCACAAAAAACCATGTACAAGCATGCACGACAAGAGGCAAGAGACAAATTGGGTTCAATCTCCCCCATGCCTTGTGTGAGCGCTTCAGAAAGCATGTATTTTATGTATATTTCAATCTTCATGCTCAATAATAGCCCAATTTACAAAAATATGACAAGCTTTTAGCTTTTTGAGTTTGCTTTCTACAAAAACAGGAAATAAAGCTAATGGACGGTGCCCATAGAGTCTGGCACGCCCAATCTCAATGTCCAAATAGAAATAACATATCCGTGCGCATAGGCCCATACAAAATAATAATCAATAATCAATGTCTCAATAGACATAACAAAATATAGGCGTAGCGCCTATCAAAATATAGTCCATAGGTCGAATACTCGCTAAACTCCAATGCTTTCCTCCGCCACTGCTGCTATCTCTACACATCAACTCAAGCATTCACAATCGTTAGTAAAATAATACAATTAAACCGACAAAAGTGAATACCTAGCAGTCTTCAGCTACATAAATAAATCAACTGGTTAGAAATAAATCCTAACCTTAATTTGTTACGAGTGCGCACTCTAAACTCATAAACGTTTATTAATTTAATATGCATTTTGTGGAATCACCCGCTATGGAATCACCCACGTACACACTAAATTAATGAAACGCCCGAAAAGGACAGGCGTCCCCATCAACTTCTCGCACAAAGAATCCTCTTTGTGTATAAGCCCCGGTCATCAAAGTTTACGGAATCCACCGTAAAACCTCACGGAATCCACCGTGGAATATGCCTCCTGGCATCAAATGCTCTGTTCTGAGCCACTCGATTCACCATCCACATAAGAGTGACTTGTATTCACATCAAACATGGGCTGATCTACCTTCTCTTTTTCTTTTCGTGATACCTGCATACCACTATCTGCATTGCTTTGAGAAGATTCTCCTGATCTCAATCTGCCTGTCCATGGCAAAGAATGTGAACCACTGTTAAAGGACGCTCCAGGTCCACTAATATTTTGTGACTACTGCTGTGAATTCTGTGCAACATTACCATTTTGTGCATCTACATCATCAATCACATTTACTGGTTTATACCAGCTACTCATCTCATCAAAAACAACATCTCTACTCACTGTAAACTTACGAGTAGAAGGGTTATAGCATCTATACCCTTTTTGCTGCAGAGAGTAACCAATAAAGATGCACTTCTCAGCTTTTGGATCCAACTTGGATCTCAACTCATCTGGCACATGTACATAGGCAATGCAACCAAAAATTTTCAAATGAGAAATATCTGGTTTCCTACCAGTATACCTCTCCTCTGGAGTCATCCCATGTATTGCTGCAGTGGGAGTCCAGTTCATTATGTAGACTGCTGTAACAACTGCTTCATCCCAGTAAAAATCTGGCAAGTCTTTTTCATTGAGCATGGCACGAGATACCTCTCCAATATGCCTGTTTTTCCTTTCTGCAATTCCATTTTGTTGTGGGGTATGACTGCATGAATATTGCTGCTTTATGCCATGCTCCTGCAGGAACCTTGCAAACTCATTTGAGAGGTACTCTCCCCCTCCATCTGACCTTAGGCATTTTATTTGCAGGCCTGTTTCTTTTTCAACCATAGCTTTAAGAGTTTTGAAATGCCCAAAAACTTCACTTTTCTTTTTCATAAAATACACCCAAACTTTTCTGCTATAGTCATCAATAAAAGTGACAAAATAATGATAGCCTCCAAGTGCATTCCAAAAACGCTCTGTATACTGTGGTATAGGCTCACGATCCTCTTGTTGAAGTAGATCCCATTGCTTGATAGCCTTCTCATGAAATTGCGGTGGAAGGAAATTCTGCATGAACTTCTTCTTGAAATCTTCCCAAGTAGCAGGATATTCTATGCTCTTGCGTACTACAATCCACCAAAGTGATGCTCTGTCTACCAAATGATTAGTAACACACTTGATTTTATCTTTTTCTGGATAAGTTTCCTCATGGAAATAGTCATCAAACTGGCTAATGAATGCTAGAACAGTCTTTCCTTCTCATATGCCATTGAAAGTACGAAATTTGAAACTTCGTTTACTTATCTTTGATTCCTTGCGAATGGTTTGAGCTTCAAGAGTGGCGTCGACGGTACGTCGAATTAAATCTTCAGCTTGAGATTCTTCTTTGTCGGTAGATGCTCTTTGTAATTTTGCCAATTGCGCTTGCAATGCTTGCCTAGCCCTTCGTTCTTCTTCCAATTGCATCATGATTAGGTCCAGCTTTTGCTCCATCGTAGGCTCAGGTAGGTCGTCTTCAGCCATAAGATCATCCATATGTGGTTCCGTCATCCTGTAAAACTCAAAAGACCTTTCTCACTCAAAATCAGGTTAGCGGGATGAGTGTAGCTCAAATTCGGGGTTACAAGGCTTATGTGTTTTTGGGTATTTCTTTCTCAATCTTCATAAAATCTGTGATTTTTCCTTCTTCATATGCTGAAAATACTTCAGCAAACCTGCATATGGGTAGAATACCTTCCAACGAACAACTTTGCAGTTCGGAGTTTCTGCGCAGGAACAACCCTTCAAGGAGTTTTAAGCACAAGTCAGTTCTGACTCTAGTTGACTAGTCTGACTTGCAGAGTTGCAGACTTATGTGACTTTCAGAGTTGCAGACTTGCAGAACTTAGCCCACTTAGTGAACTTGCAGAACTTCATCACAGTTGACTTGTAGAACTTGATTTCTGGAGTGCAGGACCTGGAGTTGCTGACTTGCTTGTCTTGTCTGACTTGATTAAGATTAAGGAATTAAGCTTAATAGCTTAAGCTTGAAAGGGGGGCTTTATGGATAAAAAACGGTGCAGTTGTTGGGGGGGGGGCCGTTTTTTCTGCCACGCGGAAAAATCGGACCTCCTCTTACACCTCGATGACAGTTTTTGAAGCTTATGAAGCTTCCTTAAGCTTTTAAGCTTAAATACTAAGCTTTTGAAGAAATTAGATATGGAGGTTATAAGCTTATCTCTCTCTGTTTGACGACTTGATGATGGAGATGAATGCATGGTCCTCCGCCTATACAGCCTGGTCCTTAGCGATCTGATGACAGAAACAGGGGTTCTTGATCGCCAGAAGTCTGCCTGTATCGACGGTTCGCGACAAGATTGACCGTGGAGCCCGATCGTTCCAGAAGCTCCGCCTTCGCTCAAAATGGGTAGCGATTGGAAGCTCTTGATCTCAGCTCCGCTCTGATACCACTGATGCGCAGATCGGTTGCTGTATGCTCACATAGTGAATCCCGGAAGGTCCCCAAGAACAATGAACTCTACCTTTTTGCACAAATTACAATGTAAAAAGCATGAACGACAAGAGCAAGAGACCAATTGGGTTCAATCTCCCCCCCATGCCTTGTGCGAGCGCTTCACAAAGCATGTATTTTATGTATATATCCTTCTTCATGCTCAATAATAGCCCAATTTACAAAAATATGACAAGCTTTTAGCTTTTGAGTTTGCTTTTACAAAAATAGGAAATAAAGCTAATGGACGGTGCCCATAGAGTCTGGCACGCCCAACACAATGTCCCAAATAGAAATAACATATCCGTGCGCATATGCGCATACCAAATAATAATAAATAATCGATGCCTCAATAGACATAACAAAATATAGGCATGGCGCCTATCAAAATAATAATAAATAATCGATGCCTCAATAGACATAACAAAATATAGGCATGGTGCCTATCAAAATATAATCCATAGGTCCAATACTCGCTAGACTCCAATGCTTTCCTTCGCCACTGCTGCTATCTCTACATATCAACTGAAGTATTCACAATCGTTAGTAAAATAATACAATTAAACCGACAAAAGTGAATACCTAGTAGTCTTCAGCTACATAAATAAATCAACTGGTTAGAAATAAATCCTAACCTTAATTTATTACGAGTGCACACTCTAAACTCATAAACGTTTATTAATTTAATATGCATTTTGTGGAATCGCCCACTATGGAATCACCCATGGACACACTAAATTAATGAAACGCCCGAAAAGGACAGGCGTCCCCATCAACTTCTCGCACAAAGAATCCTCTTTGTGTATGAGCCCCGGTCATCAAAGTTTACGGAATCCACCATATAACCTCACGGAATCCACCGTGGCATGGAATCCACCGTGGAATATGCCTCCTGGCATCAGTAACTCCCAATGTCTCTGCACACAAGCATACGATGCGATTTCTGTGGTAACTTTTCATCGACCTATAGAACAATGGTCACACAGCATAAAACAGAGCCTTTTCCTGAGTGCGTGCAGAAAACTTCCGCCTCCAAAACAAGCCCCGAAATGGCCTCAAATAAAAAAAACAGGGTCACCAAGGCCTAAAGCCCTTTCCTGCAGCATATACTGCCCTCTTTCTTCACTGCAAAGGGCGTCTCAACCTGAGACAATGCACTCTTGCACTTTCCGGCTGTGCTACCTGCAGAGACTTGCTCCCAAAACAGAAAAATGGAAGCAACACTGATCCTCTTACCAAAACACCGCGAACTTGTCTTGCTTTCTTGAGCTCCTTACCACGAAAAAGGCTCTGATACCATGTCAAGATTGTGGGAGAGAAGGAAGGAGTCTCACTTGTAGCTTTCTTGCTTGCACAATGGGGGAATACACACAAAGGTGGAGGCTGAAAAACAGTTTTCCTCTTCTTAGTTGTGTAAGCAAAAAAAAAGTCTCATACAAAGAAATAGAAGAACCCTATATATGTGTCTCAAACCAAAGACAACTAACTAAGGTGGCATACTAACTGAGCCACGAACTAGAGTAGATAAGGATAGCTGTCATCTAGCTACTATTCATGGGCGGTGTACCAACCGCATCTGCAACTAACAAGTCAGTGACATAAATGCACAACGGTCACCCTGGCATATCACGAGTGGAGCTCGATATCTCAACAGATCATCTCCAAGGTCACACCACATTTCAAGCCGAGAGGGCACTGCTCGACTCATGGGCTGAAGGTCGAGTGGTGAAAAGGCCAACCATGAAAGTCGTGTCTCACTCCTAGGTCACTTGGGGTCAGGTGGAGCTCTGGACACCTCTTGCCTAGTCTAGAATGGAGTTGAAGACTACCATGAGCCCAACATCTATGGTGTTGGAAGATCCTATTCTAGATAATGGATGGAAATTATGGTGCCATGTGATTTGGACCCGGTACTTTTGCTGGGCAGAAGGGATATGTAAGTTCTCATGTATGGGCAAGAGACAAAGATTAACATGAAGATAAGTTAAGAAATTTGTTTGAACTTGTGTGTCAAAGGATTGCTTGCTCTGTATTCATGCTTGTGCCGTAAATTACGGGAATGAACCATGTTCCCTAAAAGGCTTAATTAAGGAAGCTAATTTTAAATATCATACATAAATGTGATAGGACCTAATTAGATAATTAAAGAATGTCCATTGAGAGAAGTAGATAGGTGGAACCCCGACGGGTCAGAGTGGTCCCAGAGAACTAGGAGGCTTCTCACAAGGTTTTACCGCCATTTAACCTTTAGGTATTGTTAGGCTAGAACCTAAGGGTAGAACTCAATTCATGCTGTTTTAGGGGACCGGAATGGGACTATACCCTACAGGTAGAGAGGTTGAGCAACGCATCCCTCTCGTTTCTCATTCTCTTTGAACCAAGTGCGGCATGGGTCTACTTCAGTTTGGGTATCTTTGTGTAAAGTAGGATGTCTAAGACACGACGCTAGAATGGTGTCAAGAGACCTTGACCACTAGAGACTCAAATTTCAAGTTGATCCTAGTGGGGTTGGCCATGAACGTTCAGTTGCGAGGCGGACTCGGGAAACCCTAGGTGAAAGACCATGTGACATTCCATGGGAGTGCTGGGCGATGTCACTTAGACCTGTCTCTTGATGGACCACTAAAAACATGCTTGGACACGTTACAAAAATTAAAAGGGTCTAGTAGCATGAGAATGCTCAGTACTAGCCCTAAGCAACGTAGCAGTCTTGGATTAAAAGAAGAGCATGAAAAGAATTTTTTTTGTACTTTCACAATGCTGATTATTAATGAATAAACTTGTTTGAGCATGGTAGTCATACATAATTGCATTGCACGTACCATATGGTATCATCCTAGATGCATAGCAACTGTTTGTATGAGCAATGATCTACATTGAGAGTGGAAGGTACCCTAAGATGTATCGTTGGAGATTCAATTTCTTGGGAAATATTCTATAAGAACTATCTATTACCTCCTAGATAGATTAATTAAAAGAGTGGAGCTTGTTTTGAATGTGTTCTATGTGTTCATGGCACATCTTGGGGCCAATCCCAAAGGTGTAGGAGAGCTGTAGTGGAGCCGGGGTGATCAGCTGAGGGTAATCGCTTTGTATGTGCTTACGTGGTATATAACACCAATATGTTTAGGGACTCCCTCTGAGGAGTGTGGGGAAGAATTATTTTTTGGACTACAAAATCTTACAAATGCAAAGTTCTATATTCGAGGTTAGGAAAGTATATTCCTTAGATGCTTTGGGCCACAAGGTTGTGTGGGGTGATCTTAAGTGCATAGTAGAGGCCTTGCTAGTGCCTTAGAGCTAGTGTCGGACCTGTTTTAGGTTCCGACAACAAGTGGTATATCTACCAAGAGCTCCTAATAAGTGGAAATTTTTGAATCTTGGCTATAAGGGACCCATTATTTTTCTTAGTTTTTAATTAGGAGCTATCTTGAAGTAGTGGATATTAAATTTAGACTAATTAAAAATTTGGTCATCAAGACGATGATTAATCCAAGAAATCCCCATAACCCAAAAGATACTTTCTCCATCCTAAATGGTTTAGTGGAATCTTTGGTTAGACTATTTTATCATTTGCCTCGAAAGTGATACCATGTTCAAGTTTGGGCCACTATGGGGAAGCAGTCTTGGAGTGACTTTTGAGATTAATAGGCCATTGGAGTTAGAGAAGACATTAGAAAGCAAAAGTGAGGCTAAGAGTGCATAGTCATCCATTAATCATGATGACTTTCTAGATGAAAAGACTGTGATAACAATGGTTAAACACACAATAATACATTACTATGATCCGAGAATACATCCAATGCTAGTGCCTAACATAATTGGATACCATAGCATAATCGCTAATATCTATAAAGCATTGGATGATGTCTATGTGTATGGAAAACCATTGTTAGCAAGGAAGGTTCTATCAGGACCTATCCTAAGTTCTAGAAAAGTTGTGGTAGATGAGAATAGACTTGCTAAAGTACCATTAGTCAGTGATGGGGTAGATTCCCTATTGTATAGTGTTGGACTCCCTAAATCACTTTGTGAGTTGATAGAAAGTAAATGCTAGGGAACTAGTGACTCTTCCACACCATTAGAGGTGGAAAGGGAAGAGATTAGAGACCCTGACACGCTGGTATTAATCCAAGAGGAATACTAAGATTGTGATGACCTAGTGTTGATCCCAAAGAAGAGAACTAAATGCCCTTCTCCTTATAGGGATCTCCCAATGTTTATGGTGAGAGTGGATTTTAAATTTTGAAGCGAAAAAGAGACCGCAAGGCTATAAAAAGACCAAATTTTCATGCACAATGAAATGATTGCAGATCAATGAGCTAGAGCTTTCCTAGATGGAGTTCGATGCCATGAACCTGATGCAAGTCTCAGTTCGTCAATTGGAGTCCATTTGACCCCCCATTTGATCCCTGCAAGGTTTCTCGTTATGAAGCAACTACATGATTCGAAAGCGGGAAAGTGTGTCACAATGGCCAAGTTTATAGATTTTGACGTCACAAATCTAGACATCTTAGACAGATTTAAAATTCGAGCATGTTTGCCCCCTCAAAATTGAAAAACCCACTTCTATCAGAGTGTGAACAAGAAAAAGTGAACCAGTTTTTTGAAATTCAAGCTTAAAGCTTAAAACAAGCTTATGATATGAAGAGGCATGAAAAAGAAAACCCGGGGGGATTTTTTTAGCACCAGTTCCATGATTAAAATAATCAATTTTTACTACACCAACCTCATGAGGATTGCTCTTAGCTGTGATCTCCACCATTTTCTCACTTCTCATCACTTCATGATTGACTAAATTTGATGCATATTCAGCAACATCTCATTTTAGTCTTTCTCTCTCCTCTCTCCTCTCTCCTTTTGTGATTGTTTTTATGGATAAATGTAAAAGAGAGGGGGATTCGATGAGATGGAATTTTTTGTCAAACAATGATGTAGAAGTGGAAAGACACGTGAATCTAAGTTGGACAGATTGTGAATGGCCGTGGAAGAGCATCAATGGGCTTCCAATGTTGAAAAATGCACATCATAATGAGCGATTTTATGAGAAAAAGTAGATTTTACCATTTTATGAATGAATTATTATTTGAAATGATTAGTAATGCTTGGATTTGATTTGGAGTCCTCTATTTGATCAGTCATTGAAAGAATCATAAAAAATTAGACGTGTAATAATTATATGCGAAACATTCAAAACTCGATACTAGGTGAATTTAGGAAAAATATGCAGTTTTTGGGGTTTTTGGTGTGCATTTGCCATTCCCATGCTACATAGTGTATAACACAAGCATGTTTAAGGACTCGTATTGAGAAGTAGAGAAAGAATTATTCGTTGGACTACGAAAAATGGTACAAATGCAAAGTCTTAGACACTCCTAGCAAGGCATGTGGGGTGGTTTTAAGTGAGTAGTGGGACTTGGCTAGTGCCTTAAAGTCAATGTCAGGCCCGTATTAGGTCTTGATAGGTGGTGCATTTGCCGGGAGCCACTAATAAGTGGCAATTTTTGAATCTTGGTCAATAGAGACCAATTTATTAGTGTATGCCAAAAGGCACTGAGTTAGATTCAAAAGACCATCAAATCAAACTTTAGAACCAAGATAGAGCCCAAAGGGCTAGAGGATGGACCAAAATTATTAGAAGATATTCCTTGAAAAGGAGTGGTGTGATATCTTTACAAGGGTGGAGTCTTAGTAACCCTAGCTCGATGCATAATCCATTAGGAGGAGGAAGTTCCAGTACTTTCCCTCTTCCAATTAGTTCGTCCACTTCAAGTGGAATAATAGTTCCGATAGTTCAAACTCCTTTAGGGAATCTGGTTGTTACCATGGCTCAACCCATTGCAATCCTAGCAGGAATGCCAGACTTGCAAGCCTTAGGGTTTTCTCTACCCATTTTTAATGGGTTAGCAGAGGAAGATGCAAAACTTCATATCAATGAATTCCAAAGTTAATGTTTAACTGTCAAATTCAAGATGAAGGACATTTGATGATGTTCTTTAATATGACTTTGAAAGGACCAATGGTATTAGAGCCTAGAAGCTCGAACCATAACTATGATTGACTTTTTCATTGCGGCCTTTCAAAGATATTTTTTTCCTGAAAGGGGAGGTCAGTATTGGGGCTACGTTGTCGTGCTACTGCGCATCCGAGGTGTGGAATCCACCAAAAAGTTTGTGTGTGTGACATTTGTTACTTTGTGCATACTTAGTCATTGTGTTTGCATTTTGTTTTGCATGGGTTGGAGATCAAACCTCACTGTTTAGTAGATGATTTGATGTTCACCCAAAAGCACACCTACAGACCCATGGAGGTGGGCAACATAATGATGAACAGGAGACAGCACATTAACATGATTCATTTCAAATGAAAGCCATTGTGACAATAAGGTTTGCAAAAGATGCCAATGAGCATATGGATGTCCAAGGCTCCAAGTTAACTGTTATGTGGAAGGAGATGTTGGAATGTCATAGGGCTCAATGAGATGTTGCCTTGGAGAGGCAGACACTTGAAAACTCAGTGGTAGGAAATGAAGCTAGTGAAGCGCACAGGAAGGCGACGATCGAATTAGAACATGAACTTGAGAAGTGGCAACATTACTTTCAGTGATGGATTGAAAGTTAGAAGGAATATATTGGGACTTTACAGGAATGGTCTGTGCTATGCCATAATGGACCAAAAGGACGAAAGCCAAATGAGGACGATGCTACTAAGAAAAGCCAAGTTTGTGTTCTACTTGAAACTTGGCATAGCACGCTTAATAATCTTGACATGCAGGAGAGTGTTGTTGATAGTATTCATAACTTCTCAATAGTGGTGCACTCTCTTGAAACTGAACAGTCATTAGAGTTGGACCTCAAGAAAGAGGCTGAAAGATCTGCAAGAGACCTTGATCGCAAGACAGTCCTCCTGAAGAAGTTGGAAAGAAAATATGTGGAGAGTGAAGATGAAACTAACAAGGCTGCTCGGACTGACTCGAAATTGAAAGTGGCCCTACTAGGTAAGAAACATGAGGTTGACAGATCCAGAGCCACTGTTGAGGATGACAAGAATAGGCATCGAATGGCAGTGCAGGGCCGCGAAGAGGAAACCCTTAACAAGCTCAGAGAAAATATTCCAATGGTTTTTGATTCCATAGCAATGTTTGCTGAGCAAGCTGCAAGAGGGTATTTGTTGTTGGACAATTCAGTCAAAGATGGTGGTGACACACAGATAGATATGGAGGATTAAGAGGAGAATTGTTAAGCTTTCTTAGATAGTCAGGTGCCGATGTGCGCTTTTCTTACACTATTTCCAAGTGCTCCTTTGGAACTTAGCTTTCTGGGCTTCCTTTAAGGGGTTGCAAGTTATTTTTTTTCTTTGGTGCTGATCTTTGCTTTTTGGAGGGAGTTTTGATGTAGATGAGGTCTATTTTCAGACATTGTGTTGGCAACAATAGGGGGAGAAGTCGTTGAAAAAGGAGCAGATGGTGAAGAAAAAGAAAACGAGGAAGGAAAAAAAAAAGATCTGGTCTTCTAGGAAAATTCTGTTCTTGACGATTGTGAGGACTACATCCTCCAAAGCGGTGATCAATGCAAAATCAGAGCTCATATCCAAAGGACCAACAATCTTCACACCAAAAGCTCGTCGACCAACAATCTTCACACCACAAGCTCGTCAAGGTCGTCGTTGTCTTCTTCTTCTCCTTCTTCTCACACCTTGCTGATCCTTGCCCATTGCTTGGGATTGGCATGCTCCGTCTTCCTCCTTGCATGGGTCCTTCGATTTGGAGGTGGCCTCTGGATAATCGCACACAACACACAGCTAGCAGACAGTAATGATCTTGTCTTCAACGTGCATCCAGTTTTCATGCTAGTGGGATTCATTGTCCTCACAAGTGAAAAATTTTTGGTGTTCAAGGGTGTTCCGGGTACAAAGAGTTATAAGAAAGCAAAGAAATTTGGCCTTATCCATGTCAGCCTTGTCCCTGTTCTTGGGGTTGTTGGTGAGTAGAAAACAAAGCCGACACAACATTCAGTGCGGGAATTAAGAGCATTGGGTCTTACACCAAATCTATTGGCTTGTCGTAGTGCATAGGCGCTTGAAAAATCTACCACGGAGAAGCTCTCACAGTTTTGTCATGTTCTGATCCACTGCACAATGCTCTAGAAGTTTGCTCATAGTTGAGGCCAACCCTGGACATAGCAGTGACAACCAATGCTGCTTATGTTCACCCAGAACTATGGCAGCGAAGAAATACACTTAGCTATTTTAGTTGACAAAACTCTCTACTTGCATAAGAGTGAAGGAAAAATCCAGCTGCCACATCGTACTTTCAGGGTTGATTTTCAACATTGGACAGACAATAAAGGGCAATTTGAATCCATGAACTTCTGGGTCAGTTGCATGGCCATATTTGTAAGTCATACGCCATCTGTAGCTATGCTTACAAATTCTTGCTGGTCTCTGGCAAGCATGTAAAGGAGTTCAGATTTATGATGCATCTGAAGCAAGAGCCTAGCTATGGTGGTCAACATTGGGCAGCTCTGACTGAATCTTGGAGTTCTCAGCCGTTAAAGAAAGACAAAAAGGGCAAAATAAACCAACTTGTATTAGTAAACCTGTATCGTCCTCTCATGCTAGAACGAATACTTGTCTTTATTTCGCCAAGAGAAGCTCGCCTGTGTTTTTTTCCTCACGCTGACATGCAAGAAGGAGCTTCAAAGATCCATATGATCATTATAGCAGAAGGATCTACAAATGCTACAGAATTAAATCGAGTGGCCTAAAACCAGTGGACTAATTACATCAGAATTCATCTTATATTTTGTAAACATCTTGGCGGTAATACAATTGTTACTTGGCATCATTTTCTCATCTTGCTTATTCACATGATTGATCTTCTATCTTTAAATTTGTCAAGGTTCTTTGTGGATGCGACTTTACTTTCGAAAACCCTTCCACATCTTTGGTGAACCCGACGTGAAAGTGTCGCATTTAAAAAAATTTCAGGATGGGAGATACTTCAGCATCAATTTCAGCCCCTTCTACGATTCCTGCTTTGTCCTCTACTTCGACTCCATCATCGACTTCTGCTTCAAGTACTTCTACAAATGATTTAAAACATATTTTGCAGAATATGTCTATATATATGAAACTTCAAAATCAGCAGACACAATTGTATATGCAGCAGCAGCAGCAGTTACATCAATAATAGTTGTCTCAGCAAAGGCAACTATATTCGGAGCAAGAGAATGCAATTAGCGCGACTAAGGCAATTGAAGCAGTTGAAAATGAAAAGAAGCTATTTGATGGTCATAATGTATCGGCTTATTTGAAGACGTATGAGATTAAGATGGGATTTTTTGAGTACCAACAGGACTTATGAGTAAATATTTTATTCGCCTTGTCACACCCGCCTTGAGGGTAAAAGTGACTGATCTTTTCCTTCAAAATTTGCATTGGCAAGATTTTAAGAAGGCCTTGAAAGAGGAGTATTTTCTTGAGGACTTTGGGATGGCTACACGGTGGTCATTCCAAGAGTGGGTCTACATGCCAAACAAAGGTCTACAAAGGTCTAGCTGCTTCAGAATTGATATGAGAATTTGAAGAGAGTTATAGTCAGCTTGATGCCATTGAACAAAGAGCATTGGATATTGAGAAAGTTGAGCTTTTCTTGCAAGCTGCAGATCCTGATCTTCAGGAAGAATTAGGAGAGCTTCTTGAGGATTGCACGAAGCCTATGGATCTTAAAACAGATTGGCAAGATGCCCAGGATGCGGTCTCGACTTTGACCAAGAGGCGGATATGGAAGACCCACCTACAGAATGTATTTATGACACCGACGTCGTCTCCTGCTCCTATGTCTATTTCTACCCCTGTCATTTCTTCTCTTCCTCAGCTAGTTACTTGGCCTATGCCAGTGCCTACTATTTCTAATCTCCTGTTCCTCCTGTTCCAAGACCGATGCCAGCTCCTTCTGCTCCAAAATCATCCACTCCTTTGGTTCCTTCCTCTCTTGATGACATAATCAAAGGCATAACGGATTTGAAACTGGAGTCAATTAAAGCAGAATTGGTGGGGAAATTAAAAGAGCAGTTTGCCTCGACCACGCCTACTATTTCTTCTAGTGCACCTAGGAGTGCTCCTAGTGCACCTAGGAGAGATCGAAGATGTATTTGGTGTGATAGTACGGACCATCAGCATTGCAGGGATTGCGAATCTTTTCAAGATGCAAGGAGGAAGAATTTGGTATTTTGGGGACAAGATGGCAAGATCTGGTTGACTAAAATAGAAGCTCCGCTTGCTACCAATTTTGGGAAAGGCGGAATGAAGAAATTAGTAGATGATATGGCTGCACGTACTTCTTATGTGGCAGCTAGAGGAGATGCTTCTGCATATGGAGTCCAGATTGAGAAAGGTTCAGAGAGTCAGTCAGCATTATGGACCTATGCTATAGAGACGGCAAATAAGGGGAAAATCCAGCAGACTGCTTTGACTAGTGCAGGTTCTAGCATCAGATCTGAGACAGGTTGGGATTCACCTGTTGACAGGTACACTATTTATGCCTACTTGGCTAAGTCCGAGGGAGAAGATGTACTTGTTGAGGAGAAGTGTAAGAGAGATGAAGAGAATCCAAATGCAGCTAAAAAGACTAAAGGGGATGAGTTTGTTACTCCACCTACTACAGGGCCGTCTTCGAGACTAGGACCAAAACGACAAATGGAAGATGCTCAAAAGAAAGAAAAGAGGCAGGAACCTAGACAGAGAAAGCAACCAGGATTTAGATTAATGTCCGATATTGAGACATCTACAGACATGAAGAAAATCTTTAATGATAAGATACTTGGCAGTGAGGTGACTTTTACTATTTGTGAGGTTTTGGGCATCTCGAAAAGAGAGTTTCAAGATCAATTCCAAGAAGTCTTGAAGAGGAAAAGATATACATTGCCTACTACTGATACACAGGGAGTTTTGATTGGGGAGTTGGATGAGGATGAGGATGAGGTTATGGTCGAGAATGCTTCTGTTTTTTCGCAGACAGAGACGAGGGTTCAACATATGCATTATGCTAAAATTGATGAGCCTATCTTAGTACCGCGCAGTCACTTTTCGCGGAGTCATTGGGCTAGGGCAACTACGGAAATAAAGGTAAAAATTGGAGAGAAACAGGTGCCTTATGTTGCTTTGGTGGATCATGGTTCAGAGATTAATCTCATAGTTCCTAGAGTTTATAAAAGTAATAGATGGCCTATGGATGCAGAGCATGGGTGGCATATGAGAGCTGCCAACAACACTACAGGTGATTTGTATGCTACATGTCCCAGTGTCAGGATTTCTATTGGAGATGTAGAGGAGGATTTCCATTTCTTTGTGCAAGATTCATGCTCTTACCCCATAATCCTAGGACAGCCATTCATCACAGAGATGCACATGGAGACGAAAGTAATGGATGATGGATCTGCTTATGCACGGATTCGCAGTAAAAATGGTATGAGAGCAGTCCAGTTTATGACTGTGTGTGTAAATCATGCTAGAAATAGGGATACTGATCTTTGAGATGCACCTTTGCGTACTATGAGGGATTCGGGTTTTCATTAGGTACCACTGTTCCGCGAGACGATGGTGGTACAAAGCAGAGGAAATTGGAGTTCTCGCCTCTTGGCAGCAGTGTTTTCTCCTCCAATTTTGTTGGAATTTTAGCAAATAGTTCGATGAGTTATCAGAAGATTTCTAAGTTGCCTAGAGCTCCCAGGCAGTACATATGCAGGAAGGAGAAAGATTTGAAAAATGCAAGTATTTTAGAGGATGATGAGCATATAGATGGGATGTATGATAGTATGGTTTGTGCAGATACGATGACAGAGATGGAAAATATGCTGAAAGCTGATATGTAGAGTTGTCTCAATAATGTATCAGTGTGGTCCCTGGACATGTTTCATGAAATTTCAGATTTTGTGTCACAGATAGAGTCAGAGGCTGAGCTAACTTAGCAAAAAGTGTTGAGAGCTGAAGAAATTCAGCAAACAGAGTTTCCGACTGATTATGATCAGCCTATAGAGACACAGAGGGTTGAAAACTTTCAGCCAACAGAGTTTCTGACTGATTATGATCAGCCTACAAAGACACAAAGGGCTGAAAACTTTTAGCCAATAGAGTTTACTACTAAAATATTTCAGCATCTAGAGTTTAGGGTGTTGAGATATCGAGCTCCACTCTTGATATGCCAGGGTGACCGTTGTGCATTTATGTCATCGACTTGTCAGTTGTAGATGCAGTTGGTACACCGCCCATGAATAATAGCTACATGATAGCTATCCTTATCTACTCTAGTTCGTGGCTCAGTTAGTATGCCACCTTAGTTAGTTGAGTTTGTTTTGAGACCCATATATAGGGTTCTTCTATTTCTTTGTATTAGAGTTATTTTTGGCTTACACAACTAAGAAGAGAAAAACTGTTTTCAGCCTCCACCTCTGTGTGTATTCCCCCATTGTGCAAGCAAGAAAGCTACAAGTGAGACTCCTTCCTTCTCTCCCACAATTTTGACATGGTATCAGAGCCTTGTTCATGGTAAGGACCTCAAGAAAGCAAGCCAAACTCGCAGTGTTCTGGTAAGAGGAGCAGTATTGCTTTCATTTTCTGTTTTGGGAGCAGATCTCTGCAGGTAGCACAGCCAGAAATTGCAAGAGTGCATTGTCTCAGGTTGAGACGCCCTTCGCGATGAAGCAAGAGGACAGTATATGCTACGGGAGGAGGCTTTAGCCCTTGGCGACCTTGTTTTTTTGATTTGAGGCCATTTCGGGGCCTGTTTTGGAGGCGGAAGTTTTTTGCACGCACTCAAGAAAAGGCCCAGTTTTATGCTGTGCGACCACTGTTCTACAGGTCGGTGAAAAGTTATTGTAGAAATTGCATCGTATGCTTGTGTGCAGAGACATTGGGAGTTACAGAATCATCCTTGTTTCCTGTTGATGCAAAATTGTCACTAGGAAGTGACTGTAAAGCCTTGTATGGCTTGAAGCAAGCACCTAGAGCATGGTCTGACAAGATAGGACAGTATCTTGTCACTATTGGCTTTCAGATTTCCAAGGCAGATTTCTCACTTTATGTGAGAAAAACAGAGAAAGGTATTATGCTACTTGTCATTTATGTTGATGATTTGATTATGACAGGTGATAGTGATGAAGATATCCTTCATGTGAAAATGCTATTGAAGCAAAAGTTTGAGATGAAGGATTTGGGAGAGCTGCGTTATTTCTTGGGCATTGAGGTGATTAGATCACCAAGTGGGATACAGCTCTTGCAGAGGCAGTATGGATTGGATATGCTATCCAAATATGGGATGATAGGCTGTAAGCCTATTTCAGTTCCTTTGGAGCAAAATGTGAAGCTGAGCGCAGATGCAGGTGAGCTTCTGGAAGACCCTACTATGTACAGACGCATAGTAGGAAGCTTGATTTATATGACTATTACCAAGCCATATTTGAGCTATGTTGTTGGATTGGTAAGTCAATTTATGTAGGCTCCAAGGAAACCGCATTTGGATGCGACTAGATGCATACTCAGGTATGTGAATTCCACATTGCAGTATGGACTATTTTATGAGATTGGGGTTCAGATACAGTTGCATGGATACACTAATGCTGATTGGGATGGTAGCCTTTCTGATAGATGATCTACCAGTGGATATGTGTTCTCTTTTGGGAGTGCTGCAGTCACTTGGAGCAGCAAGAAACAGCCTACAGTTGCCTTGTCCAGCACAGAGGCTGAGTACAGGGGTGCAGCAATGGCTGCATGTGAGGTAGCTTGGTTGCATAAGCTACTTTATGATATGCATCAGCCTACAGATGGGCCAGTTGTCATTTATTGTGACAACATGAGTAGTATACACTTGGCAAATAACCCACTCTATCATGCTAGAACAAAGCACATTGAGGTGCATTATCACTATGTGCGGGAGAGGGTTTTACTAGGTCTTATTGATCTAGTTTATGTCAGCATAGAGGATCAGGTAGCTGACATATTTACGAAGGCATTGGGCACAGAGAAGCTGCGCAAGTTCAAAGACCTGCTTGGTGTGCAGGAATTGGGATTGAGCTCGAGGGGGAGTGTTGAGATATCGAGCTCCACTCGTGATATGCCAGGGTGACCGTTGTGCATTTATGTCACCGACTTGTCAGTTGCAGATGCGGTTGGTACACCGCCCATGAATAATAGCTACATGATAGCTATCCTTATCTACTCTAGTTCATGGCTCAGTCAGTATGCCACCTTAGTTAGTTGAGTTTGGTTTGAGACCCATCTATAGGGTTTTTCTATTTCTTTGTATTAGAGTTCTTTTTGGCTTACACAACTAAGAAGAGAAAATTTGTTTTCAGCCTCCACCTCTGTGTGTATTCCCCCATTGTGCAAGCAAGAAAGCTACAAGTGAGACTCCTTCCTTCTCTCCCACAATCGTGACATAGGGTTGTTCCTATGCAGTCCATAGAGCAGAGGGCTGAGGATATTCAGCCAGAGGGCTGAATTGCTAATTTACAGCAAGATTTGAGTAATACAGAGTATCATAATGAAGCCAGGGCTGATACGAAATACAAGACTGTGGATAAGAAGGTGAAGCCAGTAGATGGACTGCTTCCACTTGGCAGTGATCAGCAAATAGAGAGGGCTGCCAAGCAGCCAATTTTGAAGAACCCAGAGCATATAGGCCATAAATTTTCAGCAGAGACTCTTGCTAAATTAAAAATTGGAAATGGTGATTTCTTGCTACCCTCAAAGAAGCAGTGCTTTCAAGATATGCTTGAGCAACATGGAAGGGGGTTTGCTTTCTTCTCACATGAGATTGGATGTGTGAATCCAGATATTGTTGCCCCTATGGTGATCTTTACTATTCCTCATATTCCATGGAACCTCCAATCTATTCTAGTGCCTAGGGCACACCTGCCAAAGCTAGTTGACTTGTTGAATGAGAAAATCAGGATGGGAATCCTAGAGCCGTCATCTGCACCATACTCAAATAGGTGGTTTATGGTTCCAAAGAAGAATGGTACTCTCTGATTTATACAGGACATGTAGCCAGTAAACAGAGTTACTATCAGGAATGTTGGTATAGGTCCAGTTGTGGATGAATTTACAAAAGCATTTGCTGGACGTGCCATCTATTCTTTAGGTGACTTGTATTTGAGATATGATCAGTTTCAGCTGGCCTTGGAAAGCAGGGACCTAACCACTATGAGAACTCCTATTGAGCTTGTCAGGATGTGTACCTTGCCTCAAGGTGCCACTAATTCTGTTGCGCATATGATGAATGCCATGCATAAGGTCCTTCGTGAGTATATTCCTTAGCTTACCATGCCTTTCTTGGATGATATGCCCATTAAGGGGTGTGCAAAAGAAGAGAAGAATGAGAGTCTAAATGAGCAGGGATGCAGATACTTTGTGGCTGATCATATTGCAGCTTCTGAAAAGATTTTGGCCAGGTTACAAGAAGTGAACTTGACATTATCAGGGCAGAAATCTGTTTTTGGAGTGAATGAGATTGTCATTGTTGGACATATGTGTGGGTATTATGGCAGGAAACCTTCACCTGCGAAGGTGGATGCTATAGGAAAGATTACGTAGTATTGTTCTATCACTTTAGAGGTATGGAGATTCATTGGAGCCTGTGTGTTTTACATGATTTGGATACCCCATTTTGCACACATAGCAGAATGTTTATATCAGTTGCTTCGAAAGGGAAAAAAAATTTATTGGGATGGAGAAGCATGCGGAAAGTGAAGAAGTTATTGCAGATTGCTAATACTCTCAAGAAAGTGGATTATAATTGCGGAAGGCCTATTGTATTGACAGTTGACACCAATCCAATTGGCATAGGTTGGGCTGTGGGTCAAGATGATGCAGATGGAAATAGGTACGCTATTCGGTTTGGGGCGAAAGTCCTAAACCATTAGGGACAAAAACGCTTCAAAAAATGCACTTTTGTTAATCACGGGATTAAGGAAAGGGCCAAAGAGAGTTCGCCACGTGTGCAAGAATATGGTATTCTTGTCTCCTCTTTTTTAGAGATAGTGGAGTCCATTTCGTGATTCTCTCTTCTTTTTTAGCCAAAACCCCTAAAGTCTGACATGTTTTGGAGTCCCAAAGACGTTATTTACTTACAAATCTGACAAAATACATGACAGAGATGTGATGAAATTAATAATGAGTTTTTTGAAAGTCGGGAGATCTTTCAATATTGTTTTTGGCGCCCAATACATACTCATTTGGGTTCTTGGCGCTACTTTTTAGTTCATTCACCCCTCTTTGAGCTTCTTTCTCTGCGCTTTCATTCTTTTCATGGCTTCCTCCAAGCGCCCTTCTCATTTAATACACTCTTGCACAGTCTATAGCCAGGGAGTAGATGGAAATTTTGAACCCAAAACCTTTGCTGTAAATGATTGGGTTACCATGCTGCCATCTTGCAAGGGCTCCCATAAGGTGAAAATAAGAAAACGAGAAGATATAAAACATCACTGGAAGGGGCATATCATTGCCTTCAAAATTATGCCCGAAGGCTGGTTTGTCAAGGTGCAACATGTTTACATGGCCAAGGATATGCACTTGCCTCCAAACGAACGTGTTCCCCAACAAACACATTGCAAGTTATAAGTTGAATAACGTATATAATTCTTTTCCATTTATGCAAGTTCTAACAAACGGTTCGTCATTATAGATATCTTTCCGTCAACAAGTATTGAATGGCAACTTGTGGAAAGCCTAAGTGGGACTTTCCATGCCATTCATAAGGTATTGGCAGACATTATTTATGCCGATCAAACTGTGCCTTTTTATAGTGAATGCAAGGTTTTTATATATTATGCACAGTATGTGGTTCCCTCTAAAGCGGATAGGTATGGGAATATCGAAGATTTGCCATTGCCAAGTCTTTCATCTCTAAATTGGGAGATTCTTGACAAGGTAACAGTGCAGAGTTTCAAATTCAAAATATCTCAGGATATTAAAAAGTCCATGACAGTTGGAAGGATCTCAAGAAGAATATGTTTATCATGGTTTGTACCCCTCCATATCTTCGTGGCTTGCTTCAAAACATCAAATTTACAAAGAACGAAGGTATCCTGGTTAAGTAGAAACTTTTCGGAAGAGGATTTGGACAACACTATAGGGACGCATTGGAAATCTAGAGAGTGCGATCACAAAGGTGATATCTTGAGGTGCAGTGCATGCCCTCAATCCTTGGCTTTGGCTTACAGTATCCCTCACCAAAATCTTGCTTTGGGCTTTGATTACAGGCGATACAAACTAAGATTGGGTATTTGGGTTCCCTTGGATTTTGATACAGATAACACACCATATAAACTTGTGGTGCACGTTTTTCCGCATGAAGTAAAGAAGGTGAATGTTACTTCCAATTGGAGTCTGAAAGATGTGAGGGATACCTTGGAATTGCTAGACAATACATCCCCTAAATATAAGTTCAAAGTGAATGGTGTAACAATTGGTAAAAGAGCCGAGCACTCTTTCTTTTGTACGAGTTGTTTGTCTCCCACAATTGTGAGTTTGGGGCCTTGAGAATGAAAACTTGGCAGCAATTTATCTTAATAGACTGTCCTTAAGATATTCTTTAATGGGAACTTCATAAGCTATCGTGAAGCAAGTCGCCTTTCGAATGTGTATAAATAAAATATACATTGCATCCGATTTATAAGTGAAAATTTTCATTATTTATCTTAATAGACTGTCCTTAAGATATTTTTTAATGGGAACTTCATAAGCTATCATGAAGCAAGTCGCCTTTCGAATGTGTATAAATAAAATGTACATTGCATCCGATTTATAAGTGAAAATTTTCATTATTTATCTTAATAGACTGTCCTTAAGATATTTTTTAATGGGAACTTCATAAGCTATCGTGAAGCAAGTCGCCTTTCGAATGTGTATAAATAAAATGTACATTGCATCCGATTTATAAGTGAAAATTTTCATTACACAATGAGGTACAAAAATTGCATAAAAATGTACAAAGCCAAAATAATAAGGCTCGTGTATAAAATGTACATTACATTCGATTTACAAGTGAAAATTTTCATTACACAATGAGGTACAAAAATTGCATAAAAATGTACAAAGCCAAAATAAAAAGGCTCGTGTATGCTTATGTTTGCTATTTTCCTTCTTTATCGATTTCTTCAAAGATATTTTTTCTCACAGGGCCTTTCTTTGATTGTTGAAAAATTTTGACCTTTACAGGTAGTCTCTTTTCTTGGGGCTTAAGAGGGGATGGATCAAATTTAAGAGGAGAGAGCACTGGCATTCCTTTTTTCTTAGACTCTGCAGCAGTGGTCCCATTGCCTTTTCCCTTGCCATTGTCTTTACCATTGCCATTGTCCTTACCCTTTCCCTTGACCTTTCCCTTGCTTGTGCCCTTGGCCATTGAAGTTTTGGGAGGAAGAGGGGAGTCAGGATCATACGGTGTGATTGCTTTGTCTAGAATCAGCTCGATGCATCTCTCCCTTATCCACCAAACATATGATTCAGGATAGTCTCTACACTGTAAGAATAAATATTATAAGTTAGTGAAAAGAAATCATGATAAGGGTTACACAAACATCAAATGAAATAAACTTACATTCACTCCTTCTATTTGTAACAGCTTTGAATCCACTGTTCTGCAAATGTTTGAGATAACTCTCCATCCACAAGAATGCGCATCGCTTTGCAATGGAACTTCTTGTAGAAGAAAAGTATACAACCTTTGAGGATCAGCAAGATCCTCGTATGTTGTATCCAAAAATGTAGAAATGAGTCTAGCAGCACTGCAAAAGGAAGCTTTGTAAGTTCAAAATATTATTTATAAAAGAAATCAAAGTAAGTAATTTTCTTCCAACATACATTCGTGCGTGACCGTGAACACCGCTGAGAGAATTCATAAAGATAATTTCCCTTGAAAGACAATTAATGTAGATGAGACTCCAATGCCCTCTGCAAATTCATAAAAGAGGTGAGTAGAAGGGTGAAAGCAAATGAACATAAATTTTCCTCTACAGAAAAAGAAAAATACCTTTCTACATAAGGGAAAAAGATGTGGTAATTTCTCACACTATCGAAGCTACGAAAAAATGGTGAAATATTAGAACCAGATTTTGCAAAAAGTCCCACAGAGAGAAGTGGATCAACAATGTATATGGTTCTTCGGATATCGAGAGTGAGAGAGGAGACCAATGCCCTGCAGATAATAGCAAAAGCTATTCAATACCAATTTCATCCAAAATATAATTGAACCTATAAGACTCAACTTATGCAACAAAAAACCTTACCTTATGCAACAAAATACCACAGAGTCAGATAGTTGGAGATCCCTTTTTTCCAACATGGGCTTGTCCTCGGGAGATATACTAAGATATTCCTCCTCAGGTTCCCCAGCAACATTCACAAGAATCTGCCCATACACTTTGCCCATCCTCTCACTGTTGACGGGAGCAAGTGATGCGGCTTTCCTCTTGTAAACATTGTCTTCAGTTTCAAACACCTCCTGATTTTCTTCACTCAAGAAAGCCTCCTGCTGGGTGGCACCCCTTGTAGGGTAAAGGTGACTAACATCCTCAACATTTATCTTTTTCTCTTTCCTGGACAATTTTGGGGGAACGTTAAGGATTTCAAAGGCTTTTTGATCA